>NC_135739.1:23886875-24196250 GCF_041903045.1 Epinephelus lanceolatus
TGAATGCTCTCTTTCCAATTGCTTTTCGGATTTAGGAATGCAGAAAAGCTCCATTATTTCTCACAGCAGCAGTATCTTTGTGCAGAATTTTTCAGGTTGGTTAGTTTGTTCTTGGAAGTGGACGCTGCAGGTCGTCTTTCAGGTTTCACAGACCGTGACCTCTGAAGCTGCTGGTTAAACACATATCATTATCAGAGCTAGTCTATACTGACTGGCTGTTTTCCAGTCTTTATTGAAAGGCCAATGTCAGCCATATATATTGGTCCTATCCCGCCACCACCACACACACACTCTCTCTCTCTCACACACACACACACACACACACACACCACTGTGCTTTTCTTCTTTTACAGCATGTGCAACACAGCCACAAACTCTTTTCATCACCACCTCCAATGGCTTTAACTTTGGTCTCTATCCTTCTCATTAGCCGGCACTGGGAAATGAGGATTCAGTAAAAATACAGAGCATCATTAAACACTGTAAACTGTACACTTGGAATGGCAAAACGAGCCCTGTAAAAGGACTGGAAGAGCGCCAGGGAACCTATTTAATTCCTCCAGCTGCTGGTGTGAGCCCCTGCAACAAATCACCCATTCTACAGGTCTAATTTGTAAAAGACAACAACGTAAAACATATACAGAGCGTAAAATGTCCGCTGTACAAAGGCACTGGCTCTGCGCTGAGATATATGAGACTTGGTGGAAATTGTAAATGCCAGATTAGTAATTCTACCCTCTTTCATGTTATCAACCCACGACAGTGAGGATGTAAAATGTAGATAAAAACGTTAAGTTAAAGTAAATGATGAATAAATGGAACGGCGATTAAATGGAAATCTAAGTATAAAAGCCAACAAACAAGCAAAGATCGGTTTAAAATACAGTACAGCTGATTAAAGTTAAATATTTGGACAGTGAGTTAAAGTTGGTCCTTTGTAGCGCTGAGCCATGAATGTTAAATGGATTCCGTACAAAAACAGGAATAACAGAAAAGACTCTGCTTGTGGTTGTAGGGTTTTATGGCTCTCCTCTTTACTTTCCTTTCCAAAATGGTAGAAAAAACTCCACACTATTCAAATATGTAGACTTTCCTGTGCAATATGATGGCAGTAAGAGTGTAAGAAAATGTCATTTTGATATTTAAACATGTAAAAACAAGGCGTACGTGGCTCTGACAAGGGGAATGAACGAAGACAGCATGAAGAAAACGCTGTTTTAAGTGGACATAAATAGTTTCTTTGTGTGCACTTTTAGCTGACGTGATTGGACCACAGACAGATCTGAGCACTCAGGAAACCCGACCAGAGTATTTAACTTGGAAGGTTGAGGTGCTACGAGACTGCCAGAGTGCTCCGAGAACCAGCTCACCTCCTCCAGCCTCCCATAAATTCTCACCCTCTTCAGTACCTCGCATGCTGCGACGCCTTATCCGTATTCCACATTTCATTGGAGATGAGATTCTCGGCACAGAACCTCGCCTTAATTAGAAAGTTATTTGAGTGTGATGTCAAAGTGCAGCGCGAGACACCGGAAAACAGACCAGGGGACTGAAAACAGGGCCGTGGACAGCGGCCCCTTTAGTGCCGTTACAATAAAGTCAGCTCCCGAGAGCGTATTTTTAAGTCTGCCATTCGTCTATTTCACGTTATTTTTATTTTCATTTAAGTGAGGGCACAGTAAAACTTGAGTTGCCTCTTACCCTTCAGAACTCTTTATTTCAGGCATATTACCTAAATCACTGGAGGTACGTTGGAAAAACAGGACACCCCATAAAACCCTGAAAAAGGCCTCCTGTTTTAACATACTCAGGGGGAACTGAATCAGACTCTTTGTGAAAAGAGCACTTGTTTCGGATTGAAAGACAATGAAACGGGACAGGCAAAGTTCACAAACATTTTATTATCCTTCTCTGTCTTTTTTCAACTGATTGATACCATTTGGACTCAGGAGGGAGATATACAGTAAATCGCGACTTGAGAGAAAACACAAGCAAGCCATAGTTCCTTGTTATTTCAGAATATGACACAATATGTCCCTGCAATATGACCGCAGCTCTGAGGTTTACACTCTTGCAGGGACGGAGAGGAACGGGGGCGAGGGGTGATTGGAGCTTAGGAAATCTTGAGCTCAACCTTCAATTTTGTTGATTGACAGATGGGCCAGCCTGTGCCCTTTTTATCTTGTTATCGGTGATCAGGGGGAGTGAGGAAGAGAAAGCGGGTGAGGAAGAGAAAGAGACAAAGAAAAATAAAAGTACATTAGGAAGGTCAATATGACATCATGCAGGTTGAAGGACTTTTCATTGGTAACTCAATCTTGTAAAGTGCTTTACAGATTTACCAGATTACTTTATCATTGCATATTTATGGGACTTGACATGTGCATGAGGTATGCGTGATCCTGGCTCCCTGTGGTGTGATCAGTGGGTTCAGAGATCACAGTAAAGTGCAGGTCATTTACCTGCATGTTAGCTCTGAAATTTAGCAAAGGCAACAAAGCATACAGAGCCCTATTGATGGGATTGGCCTTATGTTTTGTGCTGTAATGTTGAAGCAAAAAAAATAAAATAAATTGTAGTCAGTGCAAACAAGGATAAGAGCTTATGAGAAATAAACACAGATACACAATTTAGCTAACAAACAACGAGTGACAAACAATAAAAAAGTACTTGCAAACTTTATTTTCTTATTTCTTATTTTCATACTGCAGCCCTTGATGGCTTTTGCCTTTAGTTTTCTCTTACTCTCGTGCTCTCCTCGTACACTCCACTCATGATTACTCACAGATGAACACATTTAGGTGATCTGCATTGCCAGGACGAGAGGTGGTACCCCGGCTACAGATGGACCGTTAGCTTTGGATTTTTGGATCGTTTTTTTTTTCCCTTATGTTGATTTTTTAATTTAATTTAATTTAACGTTATTTTATTTTATTTTATGTTATTGTAGTTTATTTGAATTTTAATTAAAAACTTTTTTTGGCACCCCCCTCTGGTTGACCTATGTCATCTATAAGGAGTTCTATCAGTGCCCATCTGCCCCTGTAAACTGATAAGAATATGTCTGAAATCGTTTGAGGTCATACAAAATGATACAGTGGTGCTTTGGTGTATAATACTGAAAGTGCTTTTTAGGTGGATTACTTACCCAGTCTCACTCTGAAGTCATCGAAATCCAGCGCTTGGGCAGTGATTTGGGGCGTCTGACACTGACGAAAAAATCTGCATGAGACGCAGCCATTTGCTGTTATAGTTTAACAGTAGTTGGCGGCGTCGGGGAAATGCGGTGGGACGAGAACGAAAGTTAAGGCGGCAAAAGTCCCAGTAGGGTGGGTGGGGGCGGCGGTGGATGGGTCCAACAAACACTGACCTTCACCCGTCTGGTAAGACTATAAAACCAAACCCTGTTCTTTTTTCCTAAACCTAACCACTTGTTTTTGTTGCCTAAACCCAACCCTGTCAACTCGCATTGTTGTACTGAAAGAGACTGTATGTAAATTCCCTGTAAAAATGGAAGGGTGTTTTGAAAGAAGGCAAATCGTGTAACAGACAGAACTTGAAATGACGTCCCAGAACATCAACAACCAACGCACCCAGGGTACCTTTCACATTGTGTCTGGACGTGGAAGGTCCATGACCAAATGTAGATATGTGATGAGGTGGGAGTGAGATTGGGGTGTTGTAGTCAGGTGAAGTAGAGGTTCATAATTGCAAGGTCAGATTTCCAAAGCCCTCAGCAGTATATGTCTGTAAATAATCAGACATCAACACATTATTTTCAGTTTTATTCCCCTTTTGTCCTTTGAATGTCAAGAAAGTGCTTTTAGTATGACATGTATGATGATAAATATCACCAATTAGGTCCATCCATTACATATTTCACGAAGAATCGCTGAACAAATGAAAGAAACTCTCTTGATCCTCCTAACATCTCTTATAGTTAATCCCATGCAGACGACCTTCCTCATGCATTTGTTTTGAAATTGACATCCCAAACCATACCATTCCTTTGGTCACGCCAGGCCTTTGTTGAACAGTGAGAAGCAGCATCAGATCCACCCTCCTAGTCCCAGTGCATCAGGCAAGCGGGGACTCTCTTGTTTCATGCGGTAACTATAAAACATGCCCCAAGTACTTGCAACAATTCTGCTGGAAGCCGCAGCCACAGTCTTTTCCCCTGAAACACTTAACAAGGGACAATTACAAACTCGTTGCAAATTATGGCCGTGTGCATTTGGGACTTGTCAGATAGCTCAAGTGGTTTTAAACGCTTTCAAAGCTGAAGGGGTTTTGAAATATTGCTATTTGTCTAGGCAGCAGCGGTGAGGAATGCTAGGATTGCTGTCAAAGAGTGTTATATGATTGAACAATAGAAAAGCTCCCTGGCATAGAAATATTAATAAATAAACTCTACATACTGTCATGAAACCGTGCAAGCTTTGATGTAAATCACGGAATGCACAAAGTCACAGGAGATAATCAAATCAGGCAACCTTCTGCTCACTTATCACACTTTTTGGCCGGCACTTCATGCGCAGATAATGGATTCCAGTGTGAAGAGAATAAGATCGATATTTTTTATTGCCTGTTGAGATGTTTCTAACCGCATTAAAGAAACCCTCCGGTGTCACAACTTAACCCCTCGCAGGGATGATGTGATTTGCTCGCCGTGCATACAGTCGCAATCTGGTAGCGATCTTTTTTCATCTGCTTAGTGCATGGCGGGTAAGGAATGTAACATTGATAAATTGTTATTAGATGAAGATGGATTTGATTTTCCTCATCTGACTGCCTCATCTTAAATCATCTCCAAAGAAGCGTGAAAAATGATTGGTATGCATCTTATCCTGTCCATCTGACACGTTGGCTTGTTCGCACACACCTTTACTGTGAGACTTTTTTAAAATCCACACACACACATACACACACACACACACACACACACATACACAAACAGATCAGTGAGGCTATAGCTAACATGCAGCAGATGCCCAGGCTGTGGGAGAGTGCAGAGCTAGCGAGCTGCAGAGGGAGGAAGTCAAGTGTAGTGTTTTTTACTCTCCTGCCATGCCACTTTTCTTTATTTTTTTTTCCAGCTTGGCCAGTCCTGTTGTGGCCCGTGATGCAGGGTCCCAAGGGCCCGGCGGTGAAATAGTAATATGGACCATCTGACACCTGTCAAAACAGCCCTGTTAGTTGAGCGTCAAGCCCTGTCAGCTTGCAGAGGAAAGTGCTACGCAGCCTCTCAATTCCCCCCCCCCCTCCTTCCCCCTAAGTCTCCCTCTCTCTTCCTCTCCTCCAT
The DNA here is from genome assembly GCF_041903045.1 of Epinephelus lanceolatus. Lineage (NCBI taxonomy): Eukaryota > Metazoa > Chordata > Actinopteri > Perciformes > Serranidae > Epinephelus > Epinephelus lanceolatus. The sequence continues at coordinate 23,892,178 of NC_135739.1, forward strand.
CCCTCTTTCCCTCCAACACCGACTGCATCTCTCTCCCTTCCACTCTTCAATCTCTCGCTAATTCCCTCCCTCCTTCTTCCCCATCTATCTCCGTTCCTCATTTTCTCACATCTCTCTCGTGCTCTGACACTCCACCTCACCCATTTGTCTTTGTCTTTCTCACTCTCTGGATATATTCACATGTTCGTGCTCAACTCCGAATTTCTGCTCGTATCATCATCATCATTCCACGTGATGCACGCTGGGATTCGAGCCACATCTGATGCTGATGTGAACTGACAGTGGGGAAGTCACATTTGTTTCTTTAACTTGGTTTCTCTCAAACATACTCTGATTATCATATGTGTTTTCCTGTGCGCCGTGTAAACACAGGCTCAGTCGAGCTGCTCAGGATGCCAAAGTTACGACGAATGCGCTCAAGCGAGTGATGTAACATTTACTTGTCATGGCAACACTGAGAATTTCAGATCTGAGGCATGTAAGGTGCATGCGTCGTGATGTGATTTGATAAACAAAAAAGTGGATTTGTTTTTCACACTAATATCTACTGAGAGAGTATGATACCTTTCCCTACGCCCTCCTCCAAGTCCCTTATCTTACCACATCTCACCAACATTCACTTATCACAACAGTAACACCAACACTGTCCTGCTGTGCTCTCTTCACCTCCCCTGCTACACCTTTCTCTCGTATACCAGCAGATCCAGAGATGCAGCAGTGGAGGTGCAGAGGGAACATCAGGCTCAGCGCCACTACTAGGAGACACGTTCTGTCACGGTCTGTGTCAGCTCAGCTCAATTCAATTACTATCAGCCCTATCTGTTTACATTGGATGTTTGCAATCGCTTTCCCAGTGTGCAACAGGAACTGGGCAGGGGGGATTTATTTTGTGTGGTGTGCCTTCTCCCATGCTCCTGAGTCATTTTTGTATTTGATAAAAATGAAACAACAGAACAAGCTTCGGGGAAATTCATCTTGTATCCTGGTAGATTTTTAAGAAAAACAACAACAATTTTGTATCTGCATCGCAAATGTTCCAAATGTCAGTGAGTGGCTGTTTAGATGGTAAAATGGAGTACATTCCCATGGTCAGTAAAACAGATGTTCTGACACAGTCCTTAACTGTTGCTTTGTTCCACTTGTGTCACTAACATAAAACCAAGGTTGTGGAAGCCACTTGTCTCTTATTTTACAGCTTCAGGCCATGAAGCAGACAGATATGGTGTTTTGGGGCTAATGATGAATCTTTTTTTTGTCCTACAAAAGCACAAGTGAGATGAATAAAGGGAGTTCATCCCAAGTATTGCAGCGGGGAACGATTGTTGAAAGGAAATAGTCAAGAAAAGAAAACGAGAAACGGACCAGCATGTTCCTCCTCTGCTTTTCATGTCTTATTAAAAACATACCCCTGGATAATCTCTCATATCCTGCCTATTAAAAAGGCGAGCTGGAACTGCCACCAGAGAAACTAAGGGCAATTGTTTCCAGTGTAAAGTCATTAGAACTCATAATGAGTCTCAGGCAGACGATTCCAATGTCCTTTCCTTTTCAAGTCGTCCTTCCTGGTCAACAGCGACGAGACCTCTAAATTATTGCACTGATTCTGGTCCAGAATAACTTGGAAAAAAAAGAACTTCCCTTCTGGATATGAAATTCAATACAAGAATTCGATATCTAAACTATTCCACCCTGGAAAAATGACAATATTATTGACAGAATTTTCTTTGACCTAGGTTGACTTTGAGCAAAATCCTGCACTTGATTGGATTCCTCTGTGGCATTGATCATGACTCACATGAGGCATGCTATTGAGGTTTTCTGCTTCTAATTCAAGCGCTGCCTGAAGCACCAGCAGCTGATGTTGATGTGTTTATGTTGCCTTGCCATTTTTCTTTTGTGTCGGCTCCACAGACAATGAGCGTAGGAATACGGTGGTACTTGCGGCAGCAGAGTGGTTTTGAGCATCCGGCACGGGTAGTCAATTTTCTCATAAAGTGATCTAATAAAGTCTCCATTACAGGACGGACAGTTATGCTCAATGTGGATTATTTTATTACAGCAAAAACATTCTCTTGCAGCACGCCGACTCACTTTTTTTCTTTAATTCTCTCACTGGTAACAAAGTGACCCAAGGGCTGCAAATGTCCCCCATTAATTAAAGCAGAATGGGTTGCGGGAGAACTGCTGCCTGTTCACAAGCACCGGCAAAGGAGAAACAGTCCGCGTTAGATTGAATGTAATTGCTTTGGTTAGACACACCAAGAACCATATGAGAGGTTTCACTTCCCCCTGCTCCCCTCTCCTCTTCTCCACACCAATAATGCCACTCCGCTGCTCAGTGAGAAGATATTATGTACATTCTATAGCCTAGTTACATTTAAGTACCTGCATTTCTATGTCAGGATAATGGACCTTGGCATTGAGATGTATGAGGTGTATCTGATCCAAGTGGCTGGGCTGATACGGAGATCTGATGGAGCGTGGGATGGCAATGGATCCTGTCTAGCTTGGCTGACGAAATTATTGCAGAGATAAAAATAAACAGTCCCCTGCACAAGTGTTGGGGAATAATAAGCATAACCCCAATCAAAGTTAATGATGTCGTATTAAACAGCATTTATTGAGAGCGAGGGAGACAACAGCTGTGACATCTTGGATTCAGAAGAGAGATGGTAAACAAGATGTGGCGGTCGGTGGCATTTATAGGCTCGCGAGCAGATGATGGTGAAAGTGGGCATGATGCTGAAGGGTCAGTAAGACTCGAAGGGATACTGAGGAGAGATTGTAAAAGTACTTTGCTCTAATGTTGCACAGGCAGTGTTATATTTTATCCTGTCACAAGCCTGCTGGTATCCTTTCCTGCTCAGCGTCAGTCGAATTAAGAGCATTCATATTCAGCTTGGACAAATTTGCCTTGTGAAAAGTGACCCAACAATCCACATAGCATCTTTTCCATGGCATACAAATCTATATGCGTGTATATTTGTGCGTGTGACTCGCATGCTGTAACTGTGTGACGAGTTTCATCGAAATTATGCGGAAAAAATTGCAGCTAGAATTCAAACCAGAGAGCTTTGTTTATATTATCACATTTTTCAGACTAAGTATGACTAAATGCCTCTCAGTCAAATGGCGCCACAATGCTCTGAATGCACACCAGTTGTGTGTCCTGATCTCTGTTCCCTTAATCACGCTGCTATGTCTGCACATCTCTCGAGCAACTGGGGTGGCCTTTTCTGCTGGGCCGCTCCGGGGCCCTGACAGGGACGAGGGGGAAGCCCCGAGGACAAGGAGGAGCAGTGGAGTTGATTTTGGCCTGAGTCACACATTTCTGAGAGGAGTCGGACATTTCTGTTTTTTATAGCTACACCTGGCTCAGGACACAGAAGACAAGGCCCCAGGCCAAGGTTTCCTTGCCCCACACAGTCCAAAACAAACAGGTGGTGCAGAATGTTTTCTCACTTGTTGTGCCATCGCTCGCTATTGGCCAGAAATAAGCATTTATTAAGGTGACTCAGCCACTCATAAACAGCTATTTGTGAGGGATTTTCTCCAGCTCAGATTCGGCTCGGGGCTTAGCAAGCTGGGGGACCAAACGATGATGTGGCAAGCGAACAACTTTCCACCAATTACATCATCGCAGAGGCACTCTGTGATGACCCCTCTGTAGGATGGTCCGAAATAACAAGGTCAAAAATAATACGGCTTCTTAGCACAGAACTCAACTCCTCTCAGCCTTGTGTCTTCGCCTCTCAGCCAGTCCAAGAGATTGCGCCTTGGGGTCCAATCCAAGGTCAGCCACAAAAATGCCTGGCTAGGGAACAATCCAACAATTTAATGTCAGCAGTTCACATCTTTTCCTCTTACTCCTCAACCTCAAAGTAAGAGAAAAATAGGCTGAATTTTGCTACACCTACACTCTTGAGTTCTCCTCAGACATCAGGTTGAATTGTTTCCAATCCTGAAATACTGTACCTCTCTACCATATCCCATTACCTGTCAGTTTCTATTTCACTTTTTGAACGAGAAGGCATATTATTTTCCACTTTAATGGCATGATCTCTCAACAGTGACTGTCAGCAGCTTGGAACATGCTTTTCACTTTCACAGTTTTGTCCGTGCTTCAGTGGACAGGACAGTAACAGGCTCCATTGAAAAAAAATGTCTAAAAAATAAGTGTAAGAGCTGGTTTACAGCTGTATTCTGTGCAGAAGTAAAAGTGAGGAGAAAGAAAGTAGTTTTTTAGTTGTTATTTTATATAAAGTTTTCTCTTGTGGCAGTGGCACTGAACTCCCAATCTTATTGACTCCTAAAAACAATTATTGGATTGCTGTGTATTGTTAAATGTCTTCATGTTGTCGATTCTTTGTCAAAGCCAAATGAGAGTGAATCTGGGGTTGTTTTTTACTTTCATTTTAGCTGACAAGTATGTTGTCAAACCAACAACCAACAATCCTGCATTGGATTAGTGTTTTAGTGTTATTATTGTCTTATGTACAGTATAGATTACCTCAAAGTATCTTTTTTATTGACGTTCAAATTTTTTATCAATAAACGGAGGTTATTTAGAAAAACAAAGTCAGTACAAATCCATTCACATTTCTACCTATTTAAATAGTAGTAAATTTGATAAATCATGTAAGGGAAAAAATAATGACATTTGTTGATAAGATTATAATTTAAATTAACTATCAGGGTTGTGTTTTTATTTTTATTTACATTGCTTTAAAGGACAACTTCGGTATTTTTCAACCTGGGCTCTATTTCCCCATGTGTATGTGTGTGTATGATTCATGGGTACCACTCGTTCTAAAATTGGTTCAGTATTGAGCCGCAAAACGAGCTAAAACGGTAATGGGGGCAAATGCGTCCCGTATAAAAGTGTTTTTTTTTCGCCACTGACCGGTTCAGATCGCCAGTGTTCTCTGTAAATAGCATATTGTAGCGGCCCTGGGGCAGTGGTGAGTGTGAATGAGTGGAGTCAGCTGTCAGTCAGTGTTGGAGCAGAAAGGCGGAAGGCGTCCCCGCTCGGTATTGTAAATGAGTATGTGTGTGTGAAGTGTGTGTTTTTTCACCACTGACCGGTTCAGATCGCCAGTGCTATCTCTGTAAATAGCATACTAACTTAGCCTTTCCCTTACCTCTGGGCTGTGTGATGTCATGTCATGCTCCACTGTGTCTGTAGCTCTTGCTACTCGTGGGACAGCCGTTTTCTTGAGGAAGGTGTTTCGGGATTGGATGTCTTCTCTTCTTCGGCTGGCAGTAGTCATCTTGGGAGAGTGAGCACTGCAGACCTGATGGTCTGCAAGGCGCAGTGTCTGGAGAGGAGTGTTAGCATCCATTTGTAGCACAACTAGCCACAACTTCAGCATCTCGCCGTCCGACAAAGGCAGCCTGTGAAAGCTGTACGGGGTGTTGTGTGACATCCTGTTCTTGCGTTCGGGAAAAAGGCCCGTTTAGTTGAGCACTCCAAAAACTCCGGTAACACTCCAGGGGGTAGCACGTAAAAGACTCCGTCCCCTGACTCTTCTAGCGTAACACATACTTCACACACACATACTCACTTACAATACCGAGCGGGGACGCCTTCCGCCTTTCTGCTCCAACACTGACTGACAGCTGACTCCACTCATTCACACTCACCACTGCCCCAGGGCCGCTACCATATGCTATTTACAGAGATAGCACTGGCGATCTGAACCGGTCAGTGGCGAAAAAAGCACTTTTATATGGGACACATTTGCCCCCATTACCGTTTTAGCTCGTTTCGTGGCTCAATACTGAACCAATTTTAGAACAAGTGGTACCCATGAATCATACGCACACATACACATGAGGAAATAGAGCCCAGGTTGAAAAATACCGAAGTTGTCCTTTAACTCTATTTTCGTGGCTAGTTCCGTGATCACACGGAAAGCGTTTAAGCAGCTGGAGGCGGCTTTTTGCAATTGTTTTGAATGAGAATGAAGCTTTTTTGTCACGTTTTTTGCGTTGTGAAATTACATTTTGCAACACTGCATTGCTTCACACTCCTCAAGTTGAAAAAACTTCAACACAGACCTGAAAAACTCCCCATGTCATCTCTTTTATCGTCATCTTTTTTCCCATTGTCCAGTCAGATGATTTGAGAGGCGGGCCGTCTGTGGTGGTCACGACAACAAGTTCACAGTTGGTAAACAATGGAGGAGAAACTGGTGGTAGCGGTTGCTGGATACCCAGAGCTATGCGGCCGACAATAGACAGGAAGTCGGCAAACTGCCCCCAAGTCATCCTAAAATATGCAAGGAAACATCGAAGCTCCTGGACCAACTGGTGGTACTCCCCATGATCCACCCTCTTTTTTAGGGTCTCATGTACCCACACAGATCTCCATTTCCCTGTGCCGACAAAGTATTTGCTGACAGCCTCTCACCTTGCCTGTGTTGCGTTCAGGTGTTGTCAGTTAAATAACAAATTCCAGCACTTGAATAGGCCGTAGCACAACACGGCAGCATGTCAAGTGGGCCAAACCCGAACCGAATATGAACAAAAGTTGGATGTTCTCTTGGTTCCACACAAGCAATGGACATCTACATTCTGATTGGTTGCTGGTCATTTGCAGCTCAAACGCGCCATAGATAATTTGCATAAAGTTAACCAGTCTTCAACTTTGCAGCTCAAAATGCCTCTAGTCACCACATGTCTATTGAAAATGAATTAGACCTGTCGCCTTCGCAGCTCTGGCAGGTTTTAGTGTGAACGTACAGTAAGGACGTGGTGGGTGGCTGCCTGGCAATGACAAAAAGGCACAGCAACGGTTTCTTTTACTAGTGGCATTCAATTTTTTAAAAAAGCAGTGCGGTGTGCCTTGCATCTTGCAACCTGCAAAGCGCTTTCTGTGTGATCGGGGCCTAAGCTGGTTGAACATCTATCTTCAGTCTAATCAAAACCTCCAAAATATTTTTTAGCTGTTGGAGAATATAAAAATCTCATCATTTGATCATAATGAAAACAAATGAATAAATAATCTTGTTTGATAGACACTACAAAATGTTCTAGTGTTCTACTTAAGTATCGAGTACTTGTTTATAATTATGATGTGCAAAACCACACACATCTGAGCTGCTAGTCCTTCTGCTGTCTCTTTTATAATAACTGTCATGTTGAACCCTATTAAGCATTTTGCCTTCGTTTATCGCTCTGCCAAATCTTACCTCATATTTACAAGGCACATATTCACTAGTCACACCAGGGTTGTTGGTGCCACTGCAGCCTTGTTTTACTGTTCACGGAGCCAAAGCATTGGAGATACTGGGGTTGGCTGCTTTGCTTAAGGACACTCTGACAGTCATTGGTGAGGTCTGGTACACGTGTAACCTCTCATCTTGTTCAGACTGGGCTGCCATTACACAAAGCTCCTCGTCCAAAACTCACTTCCTCCTTGCATCATCTCAACACATGTCTGGATGGCAGGGACAAGATTCCATAAATCCCCTTTTCCTGTTAATTGGTGTTGATATAAACATGCTTTGTGCATTACTCACTGTAAACATGACCCCAATTTAATGCATCATTTTGCTTTTGGAGAGCTGTATTACCGGTTTGCAAACAGATGTGTCCCAATAATGCATGCATTGTTTATATGCAAAGCAAGTGGCGGCATTGATTAACATGAGGCATTCTCTTTCCCACATGCCAGACCCTCTTACGAGTCCCCACCACCAGTCCCTCAGTGCGAAGATATGCATTAATTGTGGTGTGCATGTTTTTTGGTCAGTCAGAGAAAGTATTAAGTTTGTTATTGGTTTGCTGACCCCAGAAAGAGCACTCTTAGATTATAAATACTCCAAGCAGAACACACCAGAGGGAGAGGATTTCTGCTCTAGAGATCTGCTCCAGCTTTAAGTTGCCTGACCAACACTGCTAATTAAGGGCCTTTGGTCCCGGCCCCAGTGCTTGTGCTTCTCCACTCTACCACAGGGCCCCCAGGCTCAGTGGTCATCAGGGGGCCGCTGAAGAACTGTGTGGGGCAATGGAGCATACATACTTACTATGTCACAGAGTGGGTCACTGTTTTTACCCAACTGAGCTTTGCCTCTTTATCGGCCCCCAACATCAGGGTCTGCTGGTCACACAAATTAAGGGGCAATTAAGGCATTGAAACAGCAGAGAGATCAAAGTAGACTACTGGAGGAGAAGCTACTCTGGAGAGATGAGCACTTTTATAAAGCAGCAATAGTCTGGCTTAATAGGAACCTGACCAATGAAAATACATCATATTGTTCCCCATTATTTCCAAGTGAAACAAAGAGAGGATTGTTTTTAAATGGGTTAGACACTATTTAACCATTTGAGCTGGTTGTTATAACTTAGTTATTCTTCTACAAGATGTGCATACACACACAGAGTTATTTGTATTGGTGCGAGTATAGTTGAATTCAGTGGGGGGGACATCTCAATCTTTCAACGTGTCAAAGATGAGAGATTAAAAAGAAAAAAAGGTTGGATGGAATCAAGTCTGCAGAGAATTTCAACAGCTCTGAGCTATCATTGAGATTCCTGTATCTGCTAATTTCCATCAGCATGACAGAGAAAAGGGGGGAAAAGGGAACAACAAACAACAGCTTTCATCATCTCTCACTTTTGTTTCTCTGCCATGTGCATGGCAGTAACTCAATGCCAATCTCAGACCAGTCAAACAATTTCTTCAATGAAATGAGCTTCATGGATTAAAATGCAATTTGCTACAGTTAATGAAAATGTGTTCTGTATAAACACGGGAGCGCTTATTGAGTTGGGGTTTGGGAGGTAGGGCTGGCTTTAAACAATGAGAACCAACAGGTCTTTGTAGAGAGGCGCTCAGATGTTTGCAGATGGGCCCTGCTGCTCTTGGGAGAAATGAGATAGCGTCGGCTAATTTAATTTCGATACGGGTGTAACAGTATCTGTCTGAGTGCATGTGGCCTTGTTTATTGTGGGTGCAAAGATGCATTTTAAAAACCCAGGCGCGCGTGTGTGTGTGTGTGTGTGTGTGTGTGTGTGTGTTTGTGTTCATACATGTGTAATTCCTCCCGTATGTGTGTGTGTGTGCTCAGAACTCGGTAATATTTCATGTCTCTGTTCTATTCTTAGCAGAGTGTCCACCTGTCCTGCCACTGCCTCTTGAGGAACAGACAACCCCAACACAGTTAATCAGGGGCTGATTATAACCCACATTATGTCTTTACTTTGACGTTTTTCTCCTCCACTGTGAAAAGGAAAAACATCCCTGTGTGTGTGTGTGTGTGTGTGTGTCTGTGTGTGTGTGTGTGTCTGTGTGTGTGACACACTGAGAGGTACAGTAGTTTGCCAGGCAGTCACACCTGTCTTGTTAGGACTCAACACAACCACATTTTTCAGCATGCCATGTTGCTCAGAAATATGCCAAAATCGTCCTGTGACTTTTCTCTGTGACACCCAGAGAGCATATGCTGATATATGTGTATCTCACTCAGCAGATTCACCCTAGGAGAAAGTATATCCCTTGAGAATGTGTGTATATATAGGAATGTGTACTATGTAGAATACATTTGTCTGTCCACAAGCACATTTGTCTGAGTGGGTGAATATCTTCTGGTTGGAGTGAGTGTTTTGGGAGAATATGCGTGTATTCATACAGATTTGCTTCCCATAGACCCCAGCCGCACATGGGCATTAATTTAAACACAGCATACACTCATTAAGCTTGCTCTGCTATGTGGGAGCAATGTGACATGGTCAGGGTTAGGTTATATCCACCAAGAGGCTGTGTGAGTGTGACTGTTTGTGTGTTGGGGTTTGCTGAGAATGTTGTTGGCTCTGCTTGTGCAAATCTATCTGTCTGAGAGCATTTGTCTGTCTGAATATCTCCTCGCGTGTGTGCGAACATGCGTATGCGTGTGCGATGAAGCAACTTGTGGCGTGTCTCATCTCCCTGGCGTGGGGAGGGTTTCGCCTCACTGCAGGGTGGAATGCACTCTAAAGGTCCTCAGAATAATTTGTTTTATGGAAAAAATGATCAGCAAAAGCCTTTACCAATTCTTCCAGACCAAATCTCGAGACCACAGCACACACTCTGTTTTCATTAATGCCCCCTAACACGCTACAAGGATGGATAGAGTGATTTCAAAACTTAAAATCTAGTGCTGCTTAAATGATAATGACAAAAAAGCTTACTACTTTTCGACATTTCCCCAAAATAAACAATTATATCTTAGAAGTTAATTCAAATGCAGTGGTTACAAGAGGCACATGCATGAACCTTACTTTGAGGCCACTTTAAAACCCTCTTAACTGGTTAAGGATATGGACATTGATTCCTGGAACAGGTCAATCCTCTAACCTTCTGGTGATACTTTATTGATTGGAATCTGACCACGACTCTGTGCCTTGAACATAAATTTACACCCGCTGACGTGCAAACCCAATCCTGCATTAGGAAGGGCTTGTCACATGCGAAGTAATGACAGGTCCTCAGTAGCCATCGAGATTCAGAACACCAAACACCAACATATTAAATATTCAAGCGGCAGAGGGAGGCGTGAAAGGTTTCTAAGTGTTACCACTTTGGTCTTGGTATTGACTTATTGCCTGCTAATGCTCAACCTGTGCTCAGTGTTTGACAACGTCAGTGTGAAGGGAAAATCTGATAAGCTGGCCACTCAGAACGAGAAATACGATCCTCACTACATTTGGCCCGCCATTAAAATTTGAGCAGGGCAATCAATAAGGAAAACAGATGTGTGAATTAAGTTATAAACAGCATTTACGTCCTGACTGTACGCAGCCATGCCATCATAACACCCAGACGTCTTTTGATCTGAACCCGATGTAGCGTATGACCTTTGGGGAATGGCCGGGGAGGTGGCGGCGGTAACTCTTTTGCATGTGCAGGGATGCTGACACGAACTGTGCTGTCTGGACGCAGGTCTTAAAATAAAGCTGTTAATAAAGACCCCTGAGGTGAGGGACCGCCGAGGTTGGAAGAAAGGAGTCAAGGGACTGTGCTGTCCCCGGGGGACGGGGATTAGGACTCGGTGCTTCAGGGCAAGCTACCAAAGAGGTGCTTGTTACAGGAAAGCAAGGGTGTCACAGACGGCAAGAGGATCCACACATATGCACCTCACCCCCACCCTTACATTACATCGGCATCACAGGCCTATCCATCTTATTGACAGGTCGGTGGCGTCAAGTGCCAAGGGGTGTGACATTGCCGACACTGGAGTGTGCCCTACACACACACACACACACACACACACACACATTACTGGAGCCTCAGGATGCCCCCTTGACTCACATCTGGAGGGGGGGGGGGCAACTTGATCTGTGTCCACAGCTTGGGGGGTCGTAACAGGAAGGACGAGTGGGGGCCCTTTCACTTAAGCTGATCCCTTCCATGCAACGCCATGGCACTTACATATGAGGTCAAGATCGTAAAACCTCAGAATGTACAGTTGCTGGGGTTCTGCAGGGCCCCTGATTGCATGGCCCGGGAGGTGGTGATGGGGGTGGGGTGGTGAAGACCTATTTGTATCCATTGGTGCATCGGCATGTTTGTGTGTTTTTGTGCATGCTTTCACTTCATGTGTCTCAGCTTGTTCGTCAGTGTGGGAGCAGAGTTAGAGAGCAGATGACCCAGGTTTTCCAACGTGACCTACTGTGAATGTAACCTCTATCCTCTCTGTGCACTTTGAGAAGAATACATAAACATTAATGTGTGTGTGGGTGGTGATGGTGGAAAGCAGGAGGTCCTGGGGCAGCTGAGACTTTGCCCAACCTCAGCTGACCATATCTCCTCCATTCATCCTTGTCATGCGGATGGCGTTGCACGCATGTGTGACTGTTTGACTTTCCTCTGTAATGAAAATTCCACATGTGGCACATCAGACATGGTTGACGTTAGCTGTCGTCGCTACTCACTGCTCATCCCGGTCTGAGGGGCCACTCAGATTGCACACTCACAAACAGACACACACAAACACACACATGCACAAAGCCCCTGGAGAAAAAAACGACAAATGTTTCTCCACTCGACTTTCTCTCAGGAGATATAGTGACAGGCTGAACTGTTTAAGCCAGCACTTTCAACCCTCTTTGAGACGATGGCAGCTTTCCATGGCACTTCTCTCCCTCAACCATTAAAAGCCACAGGAGAAATTACCCATGCATGTTTCAAGCTTTTGTCCCCACGATGTAAAATAGAGTCATTTTTAACAGAAACCCTCTTTTATCTTCAAAGGGATTACTTTTAAAGTCACTAGAAACTTGTGTGTTTGTGAGAAGCATCATCCAAACACCTTTTCAGAAAGGATTTCAGAGACGTCAAAATTTGTTCGTCAATATTCCTTCGTTAATGGGTAATCAATGTTGGCGGCAAGGGGATCACTTCATTGCGAGATGCATTCCATCGAGCTGCAAATCGACCAAGGCAAATAACCAACAAGTGCATGGCAAAAAAACAAAACAAAAAAAAAAAACGTCTCGTCATTGAATGTGAGCGAACATTTTCTGACACAAAGCGAGCCGCTATTCTGCAGAGCAGCTTCGAGGCATAGCGGCAGAACCTGCTCTCACCCCCTCTCGCTTCCTCTCCTTCCCCTTTTCTCTCACTCTCCTTCTCTCTGTATGCTGTTGGCAGTGGATGGTGATGACGGGATGGGATGGATCTTTAATAGATTTGTCTCGGGCAGCACAATGGGAGGAGGGATCGTTGTTAACATTATAACGTATCGATCGCTTCGACTCCATTTCCCAAGGCCCTGTCAGACAGGAGCCATTACTCACAGCAGTCAACCCCACCACCGCCACCACACATACACACACGTCCCCTTCTCGTGGCTGTCTGTGACAGTGCCTGTCTACACCGTTTCACTATGTTCATGTCTTATGACCCCTTTAACCCTCCTTGTATTCTGCCTCTCTACAATTCAGTCTTTCCTTTCCCTCATCTGCTTAAACAGGCAGTCTGCAAGAGGATTGCTGCGTGAATGAATATACGTGCTTTATACTTATGCGCTGTAGTGCGGTGGTCATGCCCAGGTGCCCAACATACTAGTTGGTTGTTGAATGTGTAAAAAGAAGCTCGAGAAATAGTTGGGAAAATCTGGTTATTAAGCTGCCATCCAGCAGCACAGAACACCTATTTTCAAGTCACTCAAGGAACAAAGGATTAGTAAATTTTTTTGGATAGAAATGATAATTGTGATAGGTTAATATGAGATTACTGGTTTTACTTTGCACAAAAGTCAGTATTTTGCTCTGTATATCAGCCTTCTGCCCTCACTGTGAGTGTGGGAGCACAGCTACGCAGCCAGTTAAACACACTTCCAATAAAAGTTGAAGACAGCAGTTGGCCTTTGAAGCTTTTACTGGAAGCTGTGCAACTGTGAAAACAGTATCGGACAACAAATTCAATGATAGTGATCAGGAGAAACAAGTCAGAAAAATAATAATACCCAACAAACCCATGGTGCCCCTACAAGGGCATTTAGAGAGTACATTAAAAAATGCTTATCAGTGCTCTACAACCAACCAAAGGCTGTATGTATTGATGTCAGGTAAAGGAAAACTTTGCATATTTTCAACCAGCTCTGTGTCATGGAATTGTGTGCAAATGAAGTGGTGTTTGGCTCCTCCCTGTATAGCCAGCGCCCAGATGTCCAGCTCATCTACCAGCATCGAGACACATTCAAGCAGCAACTGCTATAGAGTTGTGCCAATAGGGGCTTCCAGTGTTACAGACATGTTATAGGCCGTAACTCATCTGTAAAATACACTGCATACACTGCACTGTGAGGTTGTTAGCATGGACAGCAGTGCCTGCAGTGTCTGTGCAGGGACACAAAGGGCCGCGTCTCATCCAATATCTCCCAACATGTGGCGCTACATGAATTAGCCTGCCTGAGTCACTTTGTATTATTTCCCCCACTTTCCAAAACATTCAGTGTTTGTCCATAGACACTGATGGCACTCCATTACAACATGGAGCAGGTGGAAGAAAGGCTGGTTGCTCCTTTCTAATAATGCTGGACCAATTAGCTCTTCCTCATCTGGCAAAGCAATTTCCATTACAAGCCTTCTCATTACCGCCACCGTTAGTGCTCTGCACCACAAAGCGAATGCGAGAGAATATAAAAGCAATTACTTAGCATGTAAAATGCACAACCCTGCCATCTTGTTTTGCGGTGCAACAGCCAATGGGCGAGGCCTACACAGAATTGCCACTGTAGACTTCTGCATTAGTTCTTTTTTTATACAGCAGTAAAATTCAGCCTTTGTTCTGAGCATGGTGCATCAGTGAAGGGCAGATTTGGGAATAGTAGGAGCAGACAGAGTTGTCTTTCTGGGAAGCAGATGTCTCTCAGCTGTACAGGCTGTATGGGATGGGACTGACAGGCTTGAAACGTCCAAAGACAATCGGCTTCAGAGGGACTGTCCAAACCAATATCCAGAGCAATGGATCTTCCCAGATGTTAATGAGTTGCGATTGTTACCCAGCTACAGGCTTGACCTTGTTTAAAGGCCAAGTTGTGTGTATGTGTGTGTGAGAGAGTGAGTCAGTTATGTAACCTAAGACAGAAACACTTTCACTGCAGACACAAGAGAGCGTTTCTTTTTTAAACAACTAAATACACGCCTGTTCTCACACATGACAGACTGAAAGGCTTCAAATCCCGGCTCTCTGTCCCATTGTTCCTATCGCCTTCCAAAAGATAAAAACCCACCCAGCAACCAGCAGTGGATCCATCACGATTGGCGAATCCAATTGCCTTGGCCTTCTCTGTCCATGTCCATTTGATGACTTGCTGAAGATTGATGAGCAGAGCACTCCAGGGTCAGAGAAGATACCTTCTTTGCCCCACCACCATGACAGTGAAAACTTGTCTATGATCTTCAGGCTGAAATCTGTCTTCTTTTTTTTCCCTCCCGTTTCCCCTTGTTGAATGATGGTATGGAAAATGGAGAGTGAGGCCTGATACTTAAATATCAATTTCCCAGACGGTCACGCATCACCTACAGGTTATCTGTCTCCTGTGTTATTCTTCTGAGGCTTGATTTACTCCAGGCACCTACACATCATAGGGGAATTTTAGTTTTGAATCTCTCTTCGAGTTGCTTCTGCTTGTTTATCTAAAAGCGGTTTTACATTAAAGGCTTAATTATTTTCTTGCCAACTCACATTTGCTGTTAATGGACTCATTAAGCACACTGAAATGACATTGCCAGCTGGACTTTTGATGCCAGTCACAGTTAGCGTTTTGAAATCCCTCCTCTCAGTCAAACTCATGGTCCATTGTCAATGTGCTGGATCATAGTGTACCCAGAATTTACTTTTGTCTGCTTGATTGCCTTTTGAACACATTGTACCGCAGCTGGGCCTCACTCAAGCTTTACAGGTCTGTGCCTTCAAACACTGAAGCTTCATGTCAAGTTTAATGTACTTTACATGTATATAGTACGTGCACATGAGTATATTTGTTCTCATGTGTGAGATCATGTATACGTTAAACATGTGAAAGAGTGTATTAGTTAGGAGTGTATGTGTGCATTTGTGTCCCCAGAACACGTTTACAGTTCTCTGAGAGGTGACAGGGGCCCCGGGGAGAGAGGAAGAGCGCACGTAGCTACCCCTCGCCCGCACCCCTCGTTTGGAGATAATTAAAGGCAATGAAAAAGGAAACACTTTCTCTGCTGTTGAAAAAGCACCCACTCTCCTAGGACATGTTCTGGTGCACATCTTTTGTCGACGGAGGTCCACAAAAGATGTGCACAAAAGGCTGAATGAGTGACTGCACAGCGGGGTTTGAATACTGACTGCAGGATGGCCCACTGAACAAATCGCTCGACGCACATTGAAAAAGGTTTGCTGGAACCCCCCATTGAGCGCACACTGAGTTGAAAACCAATAAAATCATCTTATGAAGGCGTCATGCTTCAGAGAAACAGCTGATTCAAACAAGAATGACATCGGTAATTCTATAACTCAACCTGCTGCCTTGATAATACAGAAAAAAAATCACAATATGGTTATGATTAATATCATGAACCACAGAATGTGTTGTTTGATGTGGAGCTACATACTAAGTCTTCACATAAACTGAGTAGTACAAAACAGCACTATCCAAACAAACAAAAGGGGAGATAGTAGATAATTATAAGAGTTTAGATTTTTGAAATTATAAATAGGCTATCATTTACCAATTCAGCATGAATTGTTAACTTGAGAACAGCAGTTTGATTAAAAAAAAAAAACAAAAAAAAACAAAACAAAGGTCAGTCTTCAGTCAGACTCCTACACAGGTGTGACTTTCAAGACCCGCTCCTGAACTGGAACCACAATGTGCAACACTGCAGCCACCCTGCCACTTGCACATATGACCAATTAGTTCTGCAATCCAACCCAACCCAACCCGCCAACACAAGATCCGTGACCCAACCCAAACCCCTATAATAACCATGCGCTGTTCAAATAATTCAGTTAGGCAGCCCGTTAAAAGCAATCATTTTGGGCCATTTTATACATTTGAAACTAAGATATTACATATTAAAATGCACATAATTAAGGACATACAATTTAAATATGTAATTTTTGCTTGTTCTCATAATATTAGGCAACAACGTTAACATGCCTGTTAGTGATGCATCTTATTGAAGCTCGTTTCAGATTCCAGCTGGCGCAGAAGACAGAGCCAGACAGTGGTTAGCACTTTCACCTCACAGCAAGAGGGTTCCTAGTTCAAACCCGGTGATAGGGGTTCGGACCCAGGGGGGAGGAGCCCCTCTGTGCGGAGTCTTGCATGCTCATGCTCAGTGTGGGTTTTCTCGGGGTACTGCAGCTTCCTCCCACAGTCCAAAGACATGTAGGTTAATGTGAGCGTGAATGGTTGTCTGTCTCTATGTGTCAGCCCTGTGATAGTTTGGCAACCTGTCCAGGTGTACCCTGCTGGGATAGGTTCCAGCCCCACCCGCGATCTCCAACAGGATAGGCAATCTTTTATGATCTGACCCACATGTTCCTTTTTTCACTTAGAACCAAACCCTAAATAAAATTACGACAAAATACCACCCACGAATCACCTTTTTTGCGGGTCATACTCCAGGCATCCAACCCGATGCAACACTCTGCCTTAAGTAAATTTCTTTTTCTTTTCAAAGCACATGTTTTTTTAATCATGTGCAAAAAGTTTATTTTTGTCATACTTTGTCATCACTGCATTCAGGGAACCAGTTTTCACACCACAGCTAAATAAATGCAAAACAACTGACCGCTTGAGAGATGGAAGAACAAATATTCAAACTCTAAAGTACAGTACGCTTTGGAAAACTGTCACTGATGAAGTAATTTATGTGTGCAGTCTCACAGAAGGGCTAAAACGTAATTCAAAACTGAACCCTAAACCTTAATTAAGTACCATCCTGAAAGCTTCACAAGACCATGTATACTTCTGTTCTGTCAGTGACTGAATATTTTAGTTCCCTCCTGCATCGTAATTCAACACGGCATCTAATTTTCACCTGTTCCTAGGTGATTCATCACACTTCCCAACATCCACTCGTTTGATTATGCCAACAATATGCCCTGTCTGCTTTTTAGGAGCATCTGGCATGAAGGAACAGTCACGGGCACCGACTCATCAAGCAATTACAGGATCTCGCAACATTCTCACATTAACAACTTCTCTTACCCTTCTGCTGCCCACTCTGCCTCTACAACCTGTCTTCAACTTCTCTTCCTCTTTTCCTTTCCCATTAAGCTTCCCTGTGCCTCTTGCTTACTCTATATCTTTTTTTTCATCTCCATCTTTCATCTCCACATGCTACTATTTTTCAGTATGGCCAGTTTTCCTTTGCCCCCTCTGTCTCTTCTTGTTGCCCTACATTCTGTCTACTCTACTTTGTCAAGCTATCACCATCACCATGCCCAGTCCTCCAGAGGAGGCCAGACCGCTGTCCTTGAACTGGAGGGGGGTCAAGAAACTAATTTGTTGTCTGATTTTGAAGCTACCCAGCCCAGTCAGTGGCCCTGACCCTGTGCGAGCCGTGGTGAATTTTAATCACAGGTGAAGTTGGAGTCGGATAATAGTGCCAGGATTGTCCATATCTGAAGGGCAATCTGTGACAGCCATCTCTGCAGGCAGCGCCGAGCCTAACTGTATGTGAGAAGTAAAATCTGTTTTTGTGTGGGTGGGGAATTGGAATCAGGCGCATGTTTCGGTGGCATCGGGGCAGAGGCATATTGACAGCAGGCAGAGATTCACAGTTCATAATTCACATATCTTGCAACGAAACCTCACATACGGTGCAACCCGACACCCGTGATACAGTGTCCATGTCACTCTACATGTGTTAGAAAAACAGAGTGACGGAGAAAGAGATGAGGAGATTTACAGATTAGTAGGTGTTAGTGTGTGACAGCTCTCAGGCAGAGGGGAGCGAAACAGAGAAACCAGCATTATCCTGATGTTTGCAGAAGCACACAGGTTTATGGATATTAGCCAAGCAAGTGTTTGTGAATCGATGTGAGCTTATTTAAGCCGAGAGGAACAGCTTTTACGTTATATTTCACTCTTATCAGAGAAGGTCACAGTAAAGGGCTTGATACTTAAAGAAATAGTTTGACATTTTGGGACTTTTTGGAGTTTAATAAGATCATCAGTCTCACATTTTGTTAGCCTCTGGTTAGCTTAGCTTAGCATAAAGATTGAAAAAAAAGTGGAAACAGCTAGCCTGGCTCCTGCTGCTTGACAATGTTGGGCAAGATACTCTCAAAATGCACTATATTACACATTACTAGTTACCTTTATTTGAAAGTAATACTCTGTGTAGAGTAATAAGTTACTTATTACACTACTTTTGCGTTACTTTCATCAAAGTGACCTCAAAAGAATGACTAGACGTTTCAAATGGATGACGCTAATGTTTCACAGCAGGTAATCAAAGCACATAAGCTCCAGTTTATTACAGTTCATTTCAAATCCAGTGCTGCAGCTCTGAACCATTCATGCATTCACATACAGTGGTTACCACTTTCTATTAACATCCCCTGCTCGTGTTAATAATAGCATGATAATATTGAATAATTAGATAGCCAAGACTGTATAAAATAAATGAATAGCCTTGGACACAGGGAAGATCATAACAGCCTATGATATGAAATACCATAAACAAATGTTGAGGTTAGCACAGCAAACAAAATGGTGTGCGATTAGATCACTATGACAAATGCAAACTAATACATCGAAGCTAGAGGACCCACCTGGTGGTTCCTGCTGTGCTGGTCAGCTACAACAACGGAGAGAGTGTTATGCATAAGAACGGGACTGTGTGCTGGCGTTGCTCTGCAGTTGTAGGGGATTTGAATGGAAACACATCCAACATATACTTACATCATCAAGGTCAGATGTGTCCATCACTGGAACAAGGAGAAAACAAACCGGAGGCCAGCTCCTTATCCCCGCTGCTTTCAGGCAGCCTTAGGATGCAAAAGCAGAACGGTATAAGTTGTGGGTATATGAATGGAAACACAATGGACATCATGATGACTCTCACGATCACTAGTACGGTTAGGGCAGCTGTGGCTCAGGAGGTAGAGCGGGCCCTCCACTAATGGGTTGAGCGGTATGGCCTAAAATCAATATCACGGTATTATTTGGGGGGATGCGGTGACGGTATGATATCGCAGTATCGTCTTCTCTCTTGTTTTTTACACCTTAAAAAAAACAATTTAAAAAGCCATACAAGTCTAGGATGGAAACTGTTTATAGTCAGAAGTAAAACGGTTGCTAATCCATCTAATATTGTGTATAAAATGTTATATAGTATGTATAAACGTTAGAGGGAAGAGGGAGGGTCGGCAGCTCCTGGGCCCCCTTCTCCCATGGGCCTGGGTTTGGGGCGGTCGGCCAGGCCACCTCCATCACGTAGCGAGGCCCCATTCTGCCGCCGTAGCCAGAGTACCGCGGTATGAAGGTAACCACAAAAGCAGTACCGCAGCTCATGTTTACTGCGGTAAGTTACCGTAACCGCGAATACCACCCAGCCCTACTAGAAAGGCGCTATACAAGTGCAGGTTCATTTACCATTTACCACCCTTCTATAAGGTAATGTATAATGAATGACATAACAACACATAACAATTTTCGGGGGATGTTTTTCTGGTGGCGCACTGGAGGAAGTAGAGTGGTGTGAATCAGTGTGGAAAAATTAAAACACTAAACAGTTTATTTTGGGTTGGTAACGCATTACGTGACATTGTAATGGTAATAATATCACCCGAAATCCTGTTGGTAATGCGTTGCATTACTTTTGTTACTGCTAAAAAGTAACATATTACTGTAACGCATTAGTTTTGAAACCAACACTGGTGCTTGAATAGTGTGTTTAGAAGAGCAGGTAGGCAGATTTTGTTTTGCAGGCTAGCTGTTTCCCCGTGTTTCCAGTCTTTGTGCTCATCCAACCTAACCAGCTGCTGGCCGTAGCTTCATCTTTAGTGAAAGGAAACAAATGACAACAGTTTTGCTTGTACATTGTGCAACTAACATCAACTGTAAACTTTGTTCAATGAAGTTGTTTTTTGCTCTTTGCTTAAAGATGCAGCACTATATATTCCTAAACCAAGGCAAATTGATCAAGTGCCAACTGCAAAATTCTCTCTTGACTCACTGTTGATGTTTTGAATCTCAGCACAGTTCACAACTGGGTTTTAAAATGCTGTGGGTGAACTGAAGAGGAAATTTAGGGATTTTTTGGCCATAAAATAGAGCATCTGTTTTATGACATTAGGAGGGAGCTTATTCCAAAGACACATTAGGCGCCCCTGTTAGAAAAACTATTTACCTCCATATGTTGTCTTCCACAATTTGGGAAGCAGCAAATATTTCTGTGATGGGATGGAGACACAGAGGAAGTAAATAATTTGTTTTTTTTGCAGTGCAAGGCCACAGAAGGCTTTTAAAGTTGGAAAAAGGGGGATCTTATAATCAATATGGGCATTTACACAAAGTCAGTAATGAAAGACTAACACTGGAATAATACATTTCGGAATTAATTCTGGTTTGTGTGCACGCTGTGGCTGCTGAGTCAGCGATTTCTCAGCGTGGGGATGGAACAACCCCTGAAGCAGTGCATCAGATTAGTAAAACATGTGAAATCGTGGATTTGATTTTGAGGTGGAAGTTTGCTATTTGGATGCTGTATTAAAGTGAGTGTTAGAATGTGAGGTTAGCTTCAAAGGTTTTAGAAAGATTCTGACGCTTCTATACGAGCTAAGATATTTTGTGGTTAAAGTGAACAATGGTGTTGTCTAGGTCGGCTAAAATTTGTGTATGTGAAACTACTTAGTGATATTAATTACACTGCTTCCATGTGTTATCGCTGATTACGGTTAAGGAAGCTTTGATCCAGGGCTTCAGCCGTTTGATACGAAGTACTACAACATTGTCAGTTCAAAATAAGCAATACCCTCCATACTTGTCTTTTCTCTGTGTGACAGATTGCTTCAAGATCCACTAAATGATCCCTTATATTCTCCTCCTGAGGTCCCAAAAACCTCTCCGCTATTTCTCCTCTTCTATCCATCCGGTCCTCCCTCCTTCCCCCAAACACTCAGCATAGGGGTTGTGCTTGAGTGAAGCATTATAATAGCTCAAGGAAATGGCCCTTCTTGAGAAACTTTCAGGGAGCTGTCAAAGGGAGAAGATTAATGCCTGGCCAGGCTCTCCAGGGGACTGGGACCCCCCCACCACCACCACTGCCGCCACCCCCTTTCTCTCTTCCTTACCCATTTCTTTCACCCCCCTCCTCCTCCTCCCCTCTCATCAACCACACACAACCAACAATGGCATGTCCCATGCAAACGAAAGATTCGGTGACAAAATCACTCTAAATGCCATACACACATTCATTTAGTTTAGTCTCACTTTACCGCTACATGGATGGTATTTTGTTGTTCTCTCAAGGGACAACAGAGTGCTTTGAGGACAATGTAGCATTGATGTGCTCATTATCCCTTCCTAGATGTCTTTATAACTCTCAGGTTGTCATGATGGGAGCACGAAAACATTCAACTGGCTGTCATTTTAGAATCGCAATTACTTAAATCGTTTAAAGGACAGGGATTTGTCTTGGAGGCATGCGCCTCGATCTTTCTGCGGGGAAAATCAATCTACTCCTCACTCTGTGCAAGTTTTAGAAAAATCACAGTTGAGAGTGCAGAAGCATGCAAACCAGGGAATGACATTTATCTACTCACATATATGCCCACATTTGCCCACCACTGGCTCCTTCTCTGCCTGTCATCAGAACTTCACTTCCTGCGTTCAACTCTCCTGACATGGAGGCCTGTTCTCTCTCCGGGACTTTCTTCCTCTTTGTTTCCTCGCACTTTGTCTCTCCTGTTTCCTCTGTCTCTTTGTCCATCCATCCTTCACTCTGGCTGTTTCTCATCATTTCCCCACATCCTACGATTGATGTATTTGACACAGAGGTCTGCTCTCCCTCTCTCTCTCTCCCTCTCTGTCCGTCTGCCTCCAGCCTTTCCTTCTGTCTCTCATCATCTTTCCATCTTTTGAAATTGATGCACTTGACATGAAGGTCCGGTCTGTTTGCGATGTGGTCCATTTAGTCTTAGCTGAGCAGTGATCATGGAAGACTGAGGTGGACTTTTCCCTTTTCTGCGCAGGTGCCTGACGCCTTGTTTTGCTCTTCCTTTAGTGTAGTGGTTTCCAACTGGTCCAGCCACTGGGTCCAGATTTCATACTCATACTTGGCCATGTCGACGGAGGAGAATATTAATCAATCAAACGCACTGTGCAATTGTTTTGTCAAGTTGTGCTTTGCTAACAGTCTGTCGGTTAAAATCCAGGCACTGTTGCTTAGGTAAAGTGGCTTGGCTCTCGGATGCCACCGGGCCTTCTTTAGCTACTAGCTTTGTTGAAGCATGTTGCTTCTCCAGGTGCTTCAACAGATTAGTATTACTGTTTGTGGCCATGGATAAGACTTTTGAGCCAAGACACAGTTTACATTTAACTGAAATGTTTTTGCCTTTGTGCTCGACAAAAGAGAAATAATGAGAATATCTCCTTGAAGAGAAACTCGACTTAGGACTCTCGTCTTGGCTCGCCATCACGCGCACTAGTGTCATCTATACTCTGAGTACGTCCTGGCTGTAGATGACTGAGTGGGGACGCTAGAGGGCGCTAGGTGCTTTTCTTTTTTGCAGTGTAGTTTTTCTAAGCCACAAAGAAGACAACGTTGCTAAGAAGGATCATGTTTAGGGAAACTCAGCCCTGCAGCCCAAAACATTTCCTAACTGTATTGGCTCGTAGCTACATCGCCTAAGCGACTGCAGATGGAGTTTAACCAAGGGACTACTAGACTACAACATGACAAAACAATTGAACGGTATAGGAAACATGCAACCGCCTTCTACAGTGGAGTCACTCACTGTCAGGCAGCTAACGTTTTACAACTACGGTACTTGGATACAAATATGGAAAATGAGCTAAAGAGAACAATTAAAGAGCTACATGATGGTGTCGAGTCTGTCGCCCACCGCAGACATTGTCTGTCCACAACAAAAGCTTCCTCGGGATAACAATGGATATCACGTCACTGGATATAACATTACTGGGACTAAAAATCTACAGAAGTGCTACCGCTTAATGTAACTACAGCACTGTGGTGAGGCCAGCAGGTCGACAGTGACTTCAGAGATGGTGAGAGACATGTTTCATGGTTTCTTGGTAAGAATTGTTCCTTGTTCCTTCTTTTATTGTTTAGGGTGAAAATGTTTTAGTGAAAGGGAACTTCAGTTTGTGAAGGAATACTGCATGCTGCACGCCATTTTAAAACCTGGCCAAAAATAACAGAGTAACGCACCGTTTGGTAACGGTAACTGAGTTAAACTAACGTGTTAGAGTGTTAGTTACTGCCAAAACTAACAGCATTAACAGCAGGAAACGGCACTTCAAAATAAGAGCTCTGTGCCGGAAATTCACTGTTCTTCAAACTACAGTGTGTTTTTTACAAACTTGACACATTGGCGGTTCACTTGCCGTCCATTTAGAATGGACCCACAATCCACCAGTTGGGAACCACTGCTTTAGTGTATTTTAATTTTAATTTTATGATATAGAATAGGGCAGTGATTAGCATCTTTGCTTCCTGGGTGGGGGGTTCAAACGCAGGGTGGTGGGGAGCCCTTCTGTACATGTGAGGGTGGGTTTTCTCCGGGTGCTCTGGTTTCCTCCCACAGTCCAAAGACATGCAGGTTAATTGGTGACTCTAAATTGCCTGTAGGTGTGAATATGAGCATGAATGGATGGTTGTCTGTCTCTATGTGTCAGCCCTGCGATAGTCTGGCAACCTGTCGCACCCAATGTCAGTTGGGATAGGCTCCAGCCCCCCCCCCCCCCCCCCCCCCCCCCCCCCCCCCCCCGTGACCCCCAACAGGAAAAGCGGTTGAATGAATGGTACAGAGTAGTGGAATCTTATTTGCTAGTGAGTGAGCAACTGTGTATGCAATTGCTGTAAGATTAATTCACATTTTTCCCGACTACTATATATTCTCCATGTGTTTGACATGAGATGAACAACACAGACGTACACTTGTTCATGCACTTTTGAGCTGCGGCCTGTCCTGCTGCACAGCTGCTGAGGAGATGGGAGGATGATCAACTACTCAAACATTCCTCTCTTCCCTCTCTCTCTCTACCCCCCCACAACCCCACTTCCACCCTCGCCTTCCCCAGTTTTCAGAAAAGCAGGGGAAGTCTCAGCGGGGCGCCCTCTCTCTCACTCTGCTCTTGCTGTAGAATCAGCCGTCCTCCTCGGGGACTGCTTGTTTGAACTTTCAGAATCAGAATTTGTAACGATACGCAGCAAAGCAAAGAAGATGCAGCAATAACAGAGCGCCGCACATCACACCAAGGCGAGGAGGGGCCAGATCAAACACACCCTTTAGGGAGTAATGATGAACCTTGGAGCGAAACCACCAATCTCATCCACAAAGCATGGCTGCATGCAAGACGCCTTTTGTCTCACAAACTCTCCAAGTTTGTGACCTCAGTCTATCATTTGCATCCAAGCAGCGTAAACAAGCATGTTATTTGTGCGGCATTCCCCGGGCCACCCACCCATCCCTTCCACTGACAGCACACAGACAGAATTAAACCCTTGGGGCAATCCACAGTTTTTCTGCAGCATACACTTTGAACAAAGAAAGCAGCCTGAAACTCCTCCTCGCAGGATTTTATGAGCCAAGATATGTCTTTTTTTACCCAGTTCCAGGTTGCTGGTGGACATTTGTGTTGGCTCGGCTGCAGTGGCTGTGCAATAGAGATGACAGGGGTAATTACATAGCTCAGAAAACGTACACAGAGAAACGAAAACAGTCATGTTTTTCTGAACGTAGGGCTGAAGCAGACAGCCGGTGGCACTGACCCCAATATCACACTGTATTATTCTTCTCAAAGAAACCAGCGCCATGGTGCTGAGTTTGTGCCACAAGGGCTTGTCTGCATCACAGGTTCCTGCTGTTTGTTAAGTTCGGCCAAGTCAAACTAATAAGTTGAAACAAACAGTTCTTTACTCTTTAAAGAATTGATTGTCCTTAAAATTGGTCACAGGTGAACCTAGGCCGGTTCAGCTCTTAAGACAAAACCCTCCATATAAAGCAGTCTCAAGTCCTAGCCTGAACCTAATCTGTGTGTAAAGTGAACTTGCCCTGAGGGAAAATACTACGAAGACCCTTTAACATCAGGTCTATCATGGATTATGGGGAATAAGTAAGGATTTTCTATAAGTGCTCTGTGAAATCCTTTTCTGCTGTATCTTGTAACTGCAGCAATATGTAACAATTTGTACAGAGCAGCACATTGTGGTGGAGCATCAGTTTTAGTGTGTGTGTGTGGCAGTGGGGAGATGTCTGTGGAAAACTGAACTCTAACAGCTCAAACCTTTGTGAGAAGGCCAAGAGAAGGTTACAGAGGTTTGGCTCGTATTTCGCTATTTTTATTTCAGTTTGATTCAATAAATGTCAGGTTCGCGTCTTGAAACACTCCGTGCACTGGATTTTTTTGTTTGGGTTCGCTCCTCATCGTGGAGTTAAAAAATTGGCAGACCTTCGAGTGCAGTAATACGTTTGTGTGTGTCTGAAAATATCCGTGTGCGAGTATAGATGAAACCAATCCACAAATAATGACTGCAGGCGCTACGTGTGTGTATAAACATGGACAGTGTATGTGTTCACATGGACTAATTGTTCACACTGTGAACTGTGTGGTCCATCACTGCAGCCAAGACCACATTAGGTCAGGTCCCCACTGTAAGCTCTTTCTTGACATTGGCCAGAGTGACATACTGGTGTGTTCGGCTGCTCACACTACAAACCGGCTGACACGAAAATAGAGAGACATGTACAGTTTATAATGGTACGACTAGGATGTCCATGATAAGGTCATAAGCTCAAGACAGACATTAAACAAAGGCATTCCAACCATATCACAGCAGTGTGGGAGACAAGACTACATATCTCATACAGTATCATGCTCATCCTTGTTTAAGTGGTGCATTTAAAGCAGCACAGTCAGCTTACTGGTTGTCAAATCTTTTAGACAAGTCTTTTGCTGTGTATTTACGAGAAAACACAATGGTAGATAATGTTGCTATAAACCGAGTGACAATGTTTGTTTACAGTAACTTCCAGGAAGAAAAGAAGTCCATAAAATAAAACAGCACCAAGCAAATGCTGCCTCAGTTGGTTCGTTTTTATCCACCTGAAAAAGGGCTCAACTAAAAAACAATCAGTGTAAGTGTATGCTTTATTTTGAATATTTGCCCCACTTTATCTTGCTGTCAGACATCACTTTCAACCATTTGAAAATGGTGTCATTTTAACCATACCTAAAGAATTAACATCACACAGTTGGTTTGATTTAGAATCTGTTCATTTGTTTTTAACCTTACATTGTGTAATTTATGTGTACACATCCTAGCATTGTAGGGCCACACAGGCAAATCATTTAACTTTAATTATCTGTCTTTGAGTTGCCGTGGTTGTTTTGCAATGTCCCTTCCTGGTGGAGCAATAAGTGTGGCTGAGGGCTAAGGACTCTTAGGCTAAATCCAAATGTCCAAATGTGCCTTTCTGATAGTTGAACATTTCCATGGCAACAAGTAAAACAGTCTCGAAGGCTGTCTATCAGCCGCTTGCAGTCTCTACCCTTGCAGACTTTACGTGATGACGATAAATATATCACACTACGTACAAGTGAAGTCCGCAAGGGCTCAGACGGCAAGTCTAGAGGGTGGACATTTGGATTTAGCCTTTATTCCTGGAGCCAGTTCATTGGACCAAATCATGTGCTGCCATGCCATGGGGGAGATTTGGGTTAAGTTAGTTTTGCTTTGTATTTAGTCGTAGTTGCCATCCATTTTGGTTACCCCCTTGTGTATTATTTGGTTTGGCCTGGCATGTGTCATTTTGACAGGTCAGTTTGTTCAGTTAACACCTTTATTAGTTATTATAGTACTAGAGTACTAGTCCATAATCATTGAGTGCACAGTTTCACATGGTGTGTGTTTGGGATACAGGTCATAGGAAATTGCAGATTAAATAGTCAACTGAACCCTTTAAGAAGAGCAATGTGTTCAGACAGAGTTTTTGTGAATTTGATAGTCTGATTGCTTTATTGAAAGTACAGTAGTACCATTGCCAATAGTGGGATAGCACGTTGAAAGGCAGACAGTTAAGTGTTTATGTTGTATTGACTTAAAAGTGGGGCCATTGGTAGAATGACTGACTGACAGAATGACACACTGACAGTTTCCGTGATTATGTACAGCATACCATACCATGATTTAGTCATACCAAAAATTAGAAAAGAAACCCCAACAAAACATTTGGCCACAGGGGGAGCCACAGCGATCGGTTGCATTTTAGCCATTTTTAAGCATTTTTCTGTTGTTACAGCGCCACCCAGTTGCCAATTAGAGTTAAATTTCTCCAGTCACATTGAGGCGTCCTGTTCTACATATCTACCAAGTTTAGTTAAAATCGATATGGCGGTTAGGCCTAGATAAGAAATTAGCTCTCTAGCACCCCATTTTGTTTGATGGGGTCAATAATGGAGGGGTCCCCTCAGATTATGTGTGGTCATATGCCTACAAAGTTGCGTGGTGATCGGTGAAACTCTTGATGAGATGTTATACACCTTTATGTGATGAGCCACGCCCTCCGCAATATTCATTGCCTTATAGAAGCTCAGTTTTAGTAAGTTTTCCAACTTTTGCTAAGAGGGAACTTTAGATATTGGTCCCTAGATTATGTTCACCGAGTTTCATGCAGATCGGTCAAACTTCCTAGGAAGAGATCGCTTTTAAGTGTTTTTCAGGCATCTCTGTGCAAAGTTTCATGTCTCTACGACATACGGGGCATGAGATATGCCCATTCAAAGTTTGCAATTTCAATCGGTTGCTATAGCGCCCCCCTTTGGCCAATTGATGTAATATTGCTTCATTCGCATCCTCCCATGACCCTTTACCACTGTGCCAAATTTCACATAGATTGGAGAAAAACGTGGAACAGACACACAGATACACCCAGAGACAGAGTTTTCGTCATTATATAGTAAGATAGTTATGTTGACCTCTTTTATAGGCCTAGCTGTTCAGTTCCTGATTTGTAGTTTTTCATTCCTTTTTTTGTGGTAATTAAAAACCCACCATTTTGTCTACAACTCCTGCACCCTTGTAGGCTCACTGCTTGGTCCCTGAGAGTGGCTAAATATGTTTTACTGTGGCTCCAGTCCACTGCAGTACATTGCTTGATCTATCAAAGACATTATCAAAGCAACACAGTACATAAAATAAACACAGCAGAGACGACAGATCAGAATACCACGTTTAATTATACATCTTTAAATGTTACAGTTATGGCTGAAAATGAAAACAGAAATACACAAGTCTGCTGATTTCAGATCCACAATTGTAATCACTTGTCCATTGTCTACCCGCAAGTGATGGTTGTTGTTAGCACAACATCACTGTTTGGTCCATAGAACAAATGGGAATTTAAAACACTGGAAAAATCAAGTGCAAGTCAAGACCACCTGCTACAGTAAAGTCATAGAAAGCTCAGTAGGGAATGCAGACCCAGTCAATGCCAAGACCACACATGAACTAGAAAGGAAATGAGATATGATGTGATTGTATCAGTCACATACATGCAGTTGGTTTTCATGCTTTGAATGAAAGCCTATTGTCCACTGCATATCCATTGCTATTTTAGGGGAAAATTGGTACATATAAGGAAATTTTATTCTATGTTGTACATTTATTTGCAGACATTTTCCTTCATGTGTCATGACTGGGGTGTGCCCACACAAGTTATATTAAAATCTAAGTGATTAACACATAAAATGAAACAAGATGAAATCTATTAATTGTGTTTTTAATAAAAAAAATGGGTCCTGAGAGTTTGCATGATTTTGAAGAAATTGCACAAAAGATCACTCCCCGAGGCTGCTTTTTTAAGCATGCATATTTCTTCATGAGCTTAAACTAATTTCTGGAGAGTCTATCCACATCAGGAGTGATTAAGCATGCTTTGCTTCACCCAGCAGCTCCGAGTGTTAAAGGTGTGTAAAGTGTTATTAGCAGTAGCTCCTCCTGACCTCCCCAACACAGCTGCCTCCCCTTTAACCAACGAGGTCACGGAGGGTCACAGCTTAGCTAACCATGTGACTGGGAGAGGTCGCAGGGGAGAGGTTAAAAGATCAAGTCCACTTCCAGGGAGGCCACAGTTTAGGGGCGCCAGCACGGTGCATTCAGTCACAAGGTTATGCCAGTAATGGTCAAGCTGTTTATGTTGCTCAAACAAACAATGGATGTTGGCTCGTGCTTTACTGTGCATGTGCTCTGTAAAATAAATGAATAAATTAAAATCCTCCCTCCCTCTGCCCAGAAGAGTGTAGTCATAGTGTATTATGGATATGTTTAGGCCCGTGGATGTGTGTGTCCTGCTGAATAAAGCATGGGCGCGGAAATACAAGTCTCTTTTCTTCTGACTTCAAAGACAATCACTGGCACACACACACACAAAATCACACAAGGACTCTTGCGAGTGTGTCAATAATGCATACATGAATTTCTTTCCCGTATCTTCTTTGATCAACTTCTCAATCTCCTGTTTTTGTATGGCAACTCTTTCCTTCCCCTGTCTCATGTAGTCACGCACACACACACAAGGACACACACACCTGCATACATACATATTCATTCACAGTCACAGTCACATGCAGATATATATGGCTACACATACAAAAGACACACACACACACACACACACACACACGTACATACACAGTCACTTTCACTTCCTCCTTCACTTTCATAACCTGCCACATGGTTTGATTTCCCGATGTCTCCTTTTGAAATAATAATATCTTTCCTGCTCATTTATCCAGCCTTCACAGGCGCTTTGCAGAAATTCAAGAGCATATGAGCTGATGAATTTGAAGTTTGCATGTCTGATGAATTTTGATAAGATTCAAATATTATGGCTTGACTACACCTGTGCAGTACTGTATCCTGTGACCAACAAAGGCTCAGGTTTTGCTATCAGAACGAAAAAGGACGAAGTAAACCACATACTTTCCACCAGCGGTCATGTGATCCACTCGGATGTGTCCACATTTGTATATAAACATGTGTTCCTTTATTACAATGGTAATCCTAGATGCTCTGTCATTATAGCTGGGTTTGGGGTTCGACTGGAAAACATCGAATATGTTTACAGTGCAGCTGCCAAATAAAGTAATTTGATATCTCAGTGGCCAGAAGGGACACTTTTCCATCTCCTGAGGACATGTTATGCAAGTCAAGGTAATGAGAAAGTTCTTTATTTTATATAAGCACTTATGTATCATCATATTTTGATTAGTTAGCACTTGCCTTGCATCGCATGCGTGGTAGGGCTTGGGTGCTGAGGTCCAGGAGAATAGACCATTGATAACAGATAAGTAATTCAGAAGGAAAAGGCAATTTATTGATAATTTGACCTCTTTGGTATGGAGGTTAACATATAGTCAGCATTGAGAAGTACCAGCAGCTATACCCTTTAGTTGAAGACCCTATTTTCCCAGTCTTCGATGAGCAAAGGGGTCCTACATGAACACACTATTTTCTGCCAAAACGGTTTTGGTTCTGTCACAAGACTTTTCTTTTTTATTAAATTTTTTAATCTTTACTTTTCTCACTGGTTTGAAGTGGGTGGGCCTCGGTTTGGAAAAGGTGATTTCATGCATTTTGATGCATCAATCAGAATTTCATATCAATGTGTTGACAGTTCGGGGGTGTCTTTTTTAAGGGTAACCCAGAATAGTAGACGATTTGACGATTCGATCAAAGAAGCCTGATTCAACTGCCAATCTCACAGTTGAGTCATGGCAGTGGTTATGAAACATAGGATTCTTCCATTCGGCATATGGGTGTGCTGGGTGTCTGATTTTGCATCTGATTTACACGGACATTTACTTGTGTTGGCTCTCAATCAGGATATAGAGCAGGTTGTGCTTTAATCAGAAGGTTTGTGGCTCCATTTGTCCACATCACTGACGGTGTATGAATGAAACACCCCTAGTCTTTTAGCATACTGTATTTTACCAGGCAACTGTCAATCAAATCTGCTCAAACCACATCCAGTGCCATTGTTTTGACTGTTGAAATCTTATAAATATACAAGAATAAAACCTAAGATGAGTTTTTTCCCCCAGGCTTCAACTTTGATTGTTGCTTACTTAGTCGAGACTTGAAACTAGGACTGCCTCCTTAATAGGCGACCAAATGTTAGTTGACCAAAAAAGTCATTAGTCCACAAGATTTCATTGGTCACTTAGTCACAGGGAAAAAAAAGACCAAACAAATATAAAACTCTAGTAGGAGCTGTGCCTTGTCAAAATAAATCTAAACCTATACAACCCACCACTGTGCTCTTGTAAGCAGGCACAAGAGTAGCACCCAGCATCCAACTAAGCGTTTTCCAGGCAGTTAAAAATGTGGCATGTGTACAGCCCCTGATTTCCAGGGCTGGTACCTGCGGTTATTCCACAGGCTAGTTAATAACATGTCGGGCAGGAAATCCAAAGTGTGGGATCATTTTGAGAAGGTGAAGGACGAACCCAAGGTGATATGTAAACTCATCTTCATTGGTCGACTACAAACATGATGTATCATCTGAAACATGTAAGTAGCTACATGCCCATTAGCCACTTAGCACAATCATTACTGCTTTGCTGACAGTGTCATTAACAGGCGGCTCGCTCAGTGTGTGACGTGCACTTGTAGATAAAATATAGGCCTATATTAACGAAGGTTCATTAGTACGGTTTTGTATTTCTCTGTAATGTAGCACAGTGTTAACAATGTTACTGATACTATTCTTTCTCACACATTGAACTCAAACCATTGTGTTGCCCCGCCCAAAATATATAGTTCAACAATTAAATCAATATCGTAAACATGCGGGTGACTAGTCGACTAATGGCCCTAAATGACGACTATTGGTCGACTAGGAAAATTCTCAGTCTGGGGCAGCCCTACTTGAAACCCTTTGTTCAGGGGCTATACTGTCCTCATGATAATGACTCCATTTGTTTAAATTTACAATGAGCACAAAGTCTGGTAACTTTGTAGACATGGGTAGATGATAAAATTTACATCATGCAGATTCCCACAACCTTGTGAAAATGGCAGCCATTATATCTGTCTTTAACCATCACCACAAAGCTATAAGGAACTCTACAATAGATACATTTCCATACCTCTGAGGTACTTTAAGATGTATCTTGTCCACGGGGATACGAAGTAACATCTTTGCAGTCAGACAAGATGATGACATCCACTTGTTTAGATTATTGTCAGAGGTACAGCGCAGGCACTATCTTACAAATGACTTATTACTCATACTTTATCAGTGGTTAACATTTATCTTGCTTTAGATAAAAGGAAAGCTCTCACTTTTGGAATCCCGTGGGTTGGGAGTGATGGATTGATAATAATGAGGTTAGTTTATGAAAAATGCATCGAGGTTAAGTATAGTGGGATCAGACACATCGGTTGTAACTGCCACCTTTCACTGTAGACAGACCGGCACACACACATGCTCACACACTCTTCTCTCACCTCCTGGCTTCCAGCAGTCTCTGATGCTTTACTTTATCCCCCCCCCGTCCACCCACCCAAACACCCACTCGCTAATCTCCTTGCCTCATTGATGGCAATCATTCAGTGTGACTTCTGGCAGATAAAGTAGCCCCTCGGATCATCTCCCCCTCGCTGCCTTCCTTCCCCATCCCGTCCTGCTGATTTCATCACTTCCCTGCCATCCAGCCATTGGACATTTAGCAGACAACTCACAAAGGAGGGCTGTGTCCTTCATCCGTGTCAGGATTAAACTGTTAACTAGTGTGTGACAAGTAGGAGAGCCCTTGCCTTTGAAATGCAAAATGAACATAAATGGGAGGTAATAACCTTCTTTTTTTTTTTTTTTTTTTCCTCTTCTCCATGTGAATGTTGGTCTGAATTTTGTCAAGGATTAAGTTCATTGCTTGCCATGTATCAACTCATTTCTGAAGACTGTTTGTTCTAAGTCTTGATAGCCCTGAGGTCTGGTGTGACTTTGAAGTGGTTTTGTTCCAAAAAATTTCAGCAGCATTTCTTTAAGCCCCAAGAAATAATAAAATGGTCATAGCTGGAGAATGAAATTACTGGGCTGTTGCATTCCCATTCATCATATTAAAGGAATGTAGTCATCCAGAAAAAAAAGAATGAATAAAAGAACACAGGGGGATCGAGTGGAATAATCCTCTACCCCACTCAGGCTTGGGCCAATTTTTCTCTTTAATTACATGTGAACCAGGTCACTTTTGACATTGTGGCTGAAGACAGGATGGCAGCGGCCATGTGACGAAACGTCTCCGCTTTTGTCACTTGCGAAGATTCTAACCATACAGAATGTGTCTGGTATGTCTGGCCTTGTGGTGACAAATTGGCACAAATGGTCAGGGGTTAGAGGTTTTACAATACAAGCCAGTTCTGTGCTGTGAACCAGTCTGGTGGAATAGAGAGTGGGCCCTAAAATGTGAGGTGATAGATGAGGCAGGAGGTGTGAGCCACTTGGCCACCAGGATGTCCTGTGTGACTCATTTTCGAGAGAACGGTGGCCAAGCTGTTTTTGGATGACTGGTTTTCCCAGCAGACTGAGTGCAGGTGTCCATTAGACACTCATTACATCTAAAGCGGCCACATTTCAAGGGGTTAATCTGTAAGCCATCAAAAGGCCCCATCCTGAAACAAGACCTGACTCTGAATAAAGCAATTATGAGGTGCACACATATAAACATGAATAATGAATGACTGCATGCTGAATAAATGCATTTCCAATCCTGGCATGTTGGCTGAAAAAGCACCAGTTTTATGTGTTGAAAATCAAAATTTATGTTAATTTTCATCTCTTAGTATACAGCACTGCAAGCAAAACGGTTTGCATTTCAATGACAAATCCACACTGAGCCTCCACTCAGACATTTAAATCCAAAGTTGGCATTTAAATTGGAGAATTTTCAATTCAGGTTCCTTCATCTCCCCCACCCTGTTGGCATCTTACTCCCCATCTGATTGACACCCACTCTTATTGTCTGTGGTCTATTTAATGGGGTGGATGTGCATTTTACTGACAACCACATAATGGGAGCGAACGCTGTTTATTTTCATCATAATATGGCAGTTAAAAAAATTCCAGTGCCAGCGGAAACCCCGGATCATATGTTTTGCTGGGATGCAGACCAGCCCATATTATAGAGGACAAAGAAGCTGCTGCTGCTGATGAGAGGGTACGAGTGAAATAGTGACTTGGCCCAAAGGATGGTTACAATAAAAACATATTAGCGACAGATCAAACCCAGCGATAACATGTGTGTTGTAATGTCTGACTAATGTGTAAAAGGAATATGGAGGAGAACCCATCTTGTATGTCATACAGCTTTTTGAAAATGGCTCCATCAACATGTTGTGAATTTAGGCTCGCCGACACGCACAGCATAATGAGCCAGGTCCACCCTTCCAATATCAGTGCCAACTTCTTTTTTTCTTGACTCCTGAGAGCACTTCTTTACATAATGAAATGAAGCCTCTTTTTTAATACCATGCCAGCAAGTTACTTTTCGCATTTACATCAGTGCATTTACAATGGAAATTGTAATTTAATCATGCGATGCATTATTTATTTGCATTTTTCTAGGGCGACATATTGTAGAGTCACTGGAAGGAGAGGAGGAGAGAGAACGAGAGACAGAAAAGATGGAGCGAAGCTAATATGAATGAGTTCAGAAGGGACTGGGATCATGAAGGAATTGCTGACGTCTGCCATAAGGTTTTGGCAGGAGATCCGCTCTCCTTGTTTGTTAGGGTAGCCACTGGCAACTCCACATCGTGGTTTTGTAAAAGATAGATGACATCGTAATCCAGTTAGACATGCACCACATTCTCATCAGACCTCTCTCTGACCTGAAACCTCTTTCAAACAATGCAATATTTTGGCCTATTTAATCGTGTGAGGTTTGGTAGATGGGTTTTAGCTGTGACTTAGTTTTTGTATTACTTGAATGACGATGCAGGAGATTGCACTGATTCTTTGTCAATGTCCTTTCAATAACACAGGAAGGACATTTTTCTGCATGAGACAGCAGAACAATTTGCCTCTCCTACATGTTGCCTTAATGTCCCCAAGTCTATCTATAGAAGGTTGTCCAATATATTTGCAGTTTCAGGAGAAAAATATGGTATAACATCCTGTTCAGTCATGAATCTTGCTGAAACAATGCCGAACACAAGACACCCTGTATCATATCCGACAAAGAGCCAAAAATATGTAAAGTTGACAGCAGCAAACCATGTTGCAAAACTCTGTGACATCTTTGTGTTCTGTGAGGCTTGATCATGCTGTTTGGACCTTTCTCTGGGAGTTCAAGATCAGTTAAGTTCAGACGAAACATCACTGCCAACAGTACATACATCTCACAGCATGCGTGTACGCAGCCGGAAAAAAAAACCTCATCTCCGCCTGGCAGTCAAACTGACAAACAAATCCCAGCAATCAAAGCTTTCTTCGGGGCACAGAGGTAATCTGTCCTCCTCACCGCTCAGCAACAGCTCCCCTATCTCCTTTCTCATTCATTATCTACCTATTTGAATGGACCCTCATCCATCAAGGACCCCACAATTAAGCCTGTGGATTCAATTTGTCATTCACCCCCTTCATTTTATTGCCAATGAGGTGGAGGACAAAAATATGTCTAACTCTGACAACAACAGGATAATTGTAACTAATTTGCTACTGGCCACAGGCAAAGGCTGCCTCTGATTTTTTTTAAGCTGTCAGGTTTGGCAGAGTAGACACCTCTCTGGGGGAATAGTGATTTTATCAAACAGGTGCTTCATAAAAGAGCTGATGTGGCCTTTAAACAACAAATGACAAGCCATCTTAACAGATGAGGGTTTGGGCAGTTTGATAAGTATTGATTAATGCTAAAAGGCAGAGTGGGGATTCTCAAAGTTGCAGATTGGTCTTTTATGGCTGTGGGAGCACTCCTTGAATGAACTGCATTTGCTGTATCAAAGCCACAGGGACAACAAAAAGGGCTGTTGTAAATGCTCTGGCTTAATTGCAAAGGATAATGGTTGATAGTTCTGTTTTATTTTTTTTTTTTTTTTTACTTATTTCACCATTAAAGAAAGTGTCCTCATCTCAGTTGTTTTTCATCATAGTTTTTTTAAGTAATTGTCATCTGAAAAGCAAACTTTACAAACTGAATTTTCAGGGTAGAAATGGCAATAAATTATACAGACTTTCTGCAGAATAACTGGCTTGCACCCTTGCCTTATACCAAGGTGATCCTGAATTTCAGTATCAGGTCCTTTCTTTTTGTATGTTCTCCCTGTGTCCACTTAAGGCCCAGACACACTAAACCAACATCGAAAAACTAGTGGTGACAAAGTCTGACTGTTCCATCGCCGCATGTTGCCTGTGTTGAACATGAATGCACAGCAAATAATACAGCCAACAGCATATGTTGACTGCCTGCATGAGAGGAAATAGCTCTCCACACCAGCAGGCGGCAGTAGTCCATATTTGTCATTCAAAATGGGAAACTTGAAGACCCACAAGATGGATTCAAGGCTGTAGTTAGCCAGTTAGCACGTTAGCAACACAACCTGATGTTGGAAGGAGAAAGGATATTAACTGTGTGCTAATGAACAATAACATAAACAGTTACAAACTATTTCTGCTAAAGAGCTCAATGGCTTGAGAAATAGTTTCACTTCCTAGAACAAGTTTGTTTCAATCTCACGCCCCCTTGGCTTTAGACGTTTGTTTGCTTTCCTTGCTTAATTTCTCTTCTTGTGCGCAGCGCTGAATCAGAGGGATTTCACTCACTGATCAGCCAAAATAAGATGACAAGGGCCAACTAGTGCCAATGGTATGGGACACATCACAGAATCTAGGGCAGTAGACGATCACTGACGGCCCATCGTTGACCAACGGTCATCAATTGCCTTGGTGTGTCAGGGCCAAGCAGCGCAACAACCTGCAGGTCAGGTCCAGGGCGGGGGAGCCCTTCTGTGCGGAGTTTGCATGTGTCCTCCCCATGTCAGCGTGGGTTTTCTCGGGTTCTGCGGCTTCCTCCCACAGTCCAAAGACATGCACAATAGATTAATTGGTGAATATGTTGCCCATAGGTGCCCGTGAATGGTTGTTGGTCTCTATGTGTTAGAGAAAGACAATAGTCGGCGATAGTCTGGCAGTCTGTCCAAGGTGTACCCAACCTCTCGCCCAATGTTAGCTGGGTTATGGAAAATGGATGAATGAACTTTATGTAGGAACAGATATTTCCCACTCCCTGAAGAAGAAACAAAGCACAGTCCAGTAAATGGTCTTGCAAGGCTAAGTTCCAAGTCATTCCATCGTAACACTTATTTTTACATACCCTAATTTTATTTTTGTTCAGCAGGGATAAATGTAGACCACAGCATTATTCAAATAAAACAACAAAGGCTGGGGTGTAAACACATCTTACAAAATGTCGGACACAGTTTTACTTTTACAGCCCCCCTCTCCCTCATAAAATTACACCCAGGCTTGTGCGCAAGGCACAAATTCAATCAAGGAAACGAGCGTAGGGTGGAAGGGGGGACTATTCTGAGGCTACAAAAATTTAATTTGTTTTTCTCATTCCAGGGATGGGAGCCCAAGTGCCACTCCCGCACCCACACCCATCCCTGCGAGCACCTTTCAATTTGCCAGATTAGCACTCCTATTGTACCTCTGGCATGTTCCACAGACACGCAACGGCATGGCAACCCCCCTCCAAAACACCAGCTCAACCCCCGCTCCTCACCTTCTTTGCTCCGACCACTCCCCGTCTCCCCAATCTTATTAAGCTAATTAACTCTTTCCCCCTTCACCAATTCCATTCCATCTCATTTAGTCGCTTCTGCCATCCCAGACCCCTTCTTTAATCATGTTTAAGGTAAACTTAATGCACCTCTACCAGAACCCTTGCTCTCGGGCATCATGTAAGCGGTGAGCAACAGAGATGAGCTTGCCATTATGAGTGTGTTCGTTCAAACTGTCTCCCTGAAAAGGAAAAAAAAAAAACTGCCTCTATGAGACAAAAAATATTCTGTTTCCATGGCAATATGGTCTTAGTCAAGCTTCAAGTAGCATACCATATGAGTGTTTTAGATTTTACTTTTTCTCAAGCAAGGGAGCCAGCAGACTGGCTGAACATATTCTAATGTGAGATCTTTTCCATTTTTATTTTTTACTTAATTTATAGTAGCTGTTATTTGAGGATGTTTGCTGTTTTCCCCAGGAATGCCCTCCTGCAAGTGTTACTATAGATGAAAAGTTGATTCAAACCTTTTATCCCAAAATGAAAGTACAATAAAGAATGGAACAAATGGTACTCTGAAAAAGGAAACATTTGTGACTCATCCTTTCCATTAACTCAATTTCTGAATGTGTACAATGCAAATTCAAATGGCTAGAACCGAAGGTAAAGAGTTTATTTCATACTGTATCCTATTTCCACTATCAGATGTTAATATCTGTATCAGAAGAGTTCATAGAAACGCAGCTATATATCTGTCATGGGCCAAGTGTGGAGACAGTATAAAAATAGTGCAGCCCTGAAAAGGTCTCTGTGTGTTTTATACAAGCCACATCATTTATTCACATCTGCTTTGCTGTTGGAAACTCTGTAATATTTCCATCACAAACCGAAAAACCACACCTTGAATTAAGCTTACCTTGACATGTCTATCGATCACGCCACATGCCACGGATTGCTAGGTGAAATGTAAAATAAACACGTGCGGTCTACCTTTAATCTTCCCAGGCTTGCTGTTTACACCAACACATAAACACACAGGGAAGAGAAAGCAACACTCCCCCTTCCTGCAGCACACGTCTCATTGCAGAGGGAGGATGTGACCTTTCCCTTTCAGGAGGGAACACTTATATGTGATGAGAGACATTTTATGACAGTCTTAGTCAAGGGAATCCAAGTTGCCCTCCTTTAGAATAACAATGACAAGAGTAGGATTATTTAGGTATGGCATGTTTTACATTGCCTTCACAAGCAGATACAACCAGCTTCCTGTTAATGCCCTCCGCAAAAAACGGTATGTGTCTTGAAGGAAGCAAGCCTACTGAACATTTACATTTGTTGTATTTAATTGGCGTTCTTATCCAAATATTAGTAATCCCACCTCTAAATAGTCTTCATCCTCCTGAATTATTAGCTGTAACTTTACTTTAACTGCAGCCACAATCTGTGTCGTCTTTGTTTGGATCTCACATTCAGGATTATTGTGAGTGTCACCTCTCCATGACCTGCAAACTCCATATTCTTGTGTGGAATGAATAACCTTCTTTCACATCAAATGTATTAGTATTTGCACTGAGCAGCGTATTCATAGACCTTTGAAAACATGCTCGATTTCATTTTGAAATGACTATACCTGGGCCTTCACTCAGATGTTTGAGGCTGAAATGCACCTCAAACTGCAAATTAAAGGTCCATTGTGAAGGATTTCGGGGGACATATTGGCAGAAATGGAATATAATGTAGTAAGCATGTCTTCTTTAGTGTATAATAACCTGAAAATAAGAATTGTCATGTTTTTGTTACCGTACAATGAGACATTTATATCTATATAGGGTGCGATTCCTCATTCACTAAGGCCCAATCCCAATACCCCTCCCTGTCCACTACCCCTTAGCCCTTGGCCCTACCCCTAGCCCTTGCCCCCTACCCCTTGGCCCTCAAAATGAAGCAACGAGGGATAAGGGTTGAAATCTTTCCCTAGGAATTGGGACACCACTCACTACGTCACCTCGTCGGTTACGTTCACGCATAACTATTTTAAACAGGAAGCTGCAAGCCATCTACATTTCCAACCGGCATCTACAATGGAGTCTCATCCATCCTACCGATTGCGTTTGCCGCATTCATCATGCTTCGTTTGACGAATGACAGACGACAGGGGACTTCTGCTAGCTAGCTAACCAGCTAACAGTATGAGGCAGCATAGTTATACTAGCTGGCGTGTTATCGTAATGTGAAATGTCCGACAATTTTGCAGAACAGGACAGATGACAGATGCCAGATAGTGTGAGCTAGCTAGCTAGCTAACAAGCAACCTGACGACGGTAACGTTAGCTATGTATGAAATTTTTTCCTTGTCTCTTGCTCAGTGGTAGCCATGGCGACGTCTGCCCTCGCTGGCAAGTCAGCATCTGAAATCCCTCGCTCCGAAGGGCTAGTTTCATACCCACTACCCATCATTATGCCCCCTACCCCTACACGCAAAAAGGAATTGGAACACCACTATCCCTCGCAGGAACGTGCAATGTAGGGTAGGGCCAAGGCTTAGGGCTAAGGGGGGATATTGGGACGGGCCCTAAGTACCATTTTGCACCACTATGTTTCTACAGTAGCCCATAACGGACAAACCGGACACTGGCTCTAGATAGGGACATTTGCGTTTTCATGTCTGCCACTGTAGTTATCAGCCCCTCTGCGACTAGCCAGACAACATTGGAAAAACACAGATTTTTAACGTGAAACTGCGTTTATTATAAATTTTGTAGCAGTTTAAATCACCAGATCTGTTTCTTTTGGAGAGGAAGAAACCTCTGCATATTATTCGGCTCACGATAAAACCTCCTGATCATCTGGATATTCAGTTATCAAAGAAAAAAGATGAGCGCACATTCGCTGGGCTAGCAGCACGACGTGACAAGCTGAACACCATAGGAGAAACACTGATTTGTAACCTCTGTGGATGATTCGGCTCTTGGTAAAAACAAGAACAACCTGGCCAAAGAACACTGAAGGAATCTTAACTGGGGCTTCACTCTCGGCATGTGGGATAAGTTTCAGTTGGTTGCTCCTACACACTGCTCTTTTAAACCATCCAACCATAAGAACACGGCTCTGTCTTTGGACACCTGAGCCAGCTCCATTTGCAGATATAGATGCAGATAAGAGCTCCAGAAAAGATAGTGAGTGGACATTTGAGCTGATACTGTTTGCTACGCAACACTGTTTTGTTTTAGGGTGAGCCATGATTGGTTAGCTGCTTTGCAACCCACAACTCATAGTAAAATGGCTGAAATTTGCAAGGCAAAGCTGTTTGTCAAATGTATTTTCATTTCAAATAAGGCTCAAGGGTCATGGATCTATTACTCAAACCATACTTCCTGGATTATGTTTTTATTGTCTCATCAGTACACTCTCTCACCACCGCAGCCACTAGCGTTGTTTTAATGCAGAGCTGTTTTTGGCATGGTCCAACAGCTTCATAAACCCCCTCCCATTATACCTTTCCAGTGTTGGATTGGAGGGCACTGAGTCCAACATTCATACCCACTCCTGCTGTGATTGGCCAGTTGTGTTGGAGCTAAAGCAGCCAGGGTTTGGACTTCTCTCACAAGCTCTTTTTTTCTTCTTGACTATTTCTGTCACTTTTCATGTGAGCAACTAAGTGCAACACTGTGAGTGTCTGCCAGGACTGACTGTCTGACAATTTGTGTTCCTATTTCCATTTTAAAACGCTTTCACTTCTCCCCCTTCTCTTTAATAACTACCTTTACACTCCTCATTTGAGTACAGCGACTTTAAACACTTGATGTCTGACATGGTTGGACATTAAGTCATGCAAAATAGCTCTGATCAAGTATAACCCGGCTCCTTGGGTTCCTGAATTGTGTTACTTCCAACTGTGAGCCGATCCTCCTTCTCACACGGCATGGGCCTTCTGTCTTCATCCTCCAATTTGCCCCACCCACCCATCTGCTTCACCTCACCAGACCTTTTCATGAGATGAAATGATTTGAAACACTAATATTGGACTCATTATTTAGGAGATATTGGAATGATTGAGTTTATTATACTGACAGTGGCACTTATCATAAACCTATTACCTTTTCATTTTTAAAATTTTCATCTCTGCAATTGTGATTCTTCACATGCAACTCCGATTGCACCCCCCGCTGTACACAGCTGCTTTGCTTCTCCATTGCTTTCTACTATTTTCCATACGTATTACGCTTGAGCTTGAGTGGATCTGACGTAGTGGTTGGCCACTTTGAAACTTCGGTCCAGAAGCTGCCTGGAAAATCTGTCTGCTCTAATGAAATGTTTAGAGAGTAACTTAACCTCCCAGAAAATCTTATCTTAGCTGACTTACAGTGGTTTAACTTTTCTCCTGGCTAGAAGTGATGTGCAGGTAAATCTTGTGACATCACTGCTGGGTGTGGTTCAGTGCAAATTTTAAAAAGAGAGGGCAGCAAACCACTGCTATTCAGTCTGGTGTTAAGTTACTCTTTGACATCATCAACCTCTTCTCCTAGAAAATTGCTCAATTGTTCGTTTGTTGGAACATTAAAGGCAATTTTAGACGCTGAAACACCCGGGTAAGGAGTAAGGTGAATCTAGGTGGTTCACATCTTCATGAGAATGCTGTCAATAACCTGACTGAGTAAATTACAGCAGGATCCTGGTTTGGAAAGTCAGTGCCAAAAATGAACACCCTTTCACAGGGAGTCGCAAGCTGTCCAAATGTTTTCCCTGACATTAGTCAACATATTTCCTTTCCGCAGGGTCATGTGACTTATCATTTTGTCTGTTTTCAACACTCTGACTGTCAACACCTCCTCCCCCAGCTAAACCAATAGAGCACCTTAGAGACAAAGCCACACCCTAGCCACACATCCCTGACCAGCCACTGATCCTTGATTCCAAAGTCCGGATCCTGCCTTTTCTTTTAACAGCCTACAGGGCAG
This sequence comes from Epinephelus lanceolatus, assembly GCF_041903045.1. Taxonomy (NCBI): domain Eukaryota; kingdom Metazoa; phylum Chordata; class Actinopteri; order Perciformes; family Serranidae; genus Epinephelus; species Epinephelus lanceolatus. The sequence continues at coordinate 23,935,583 of NC_135739.1, forward strand.
AACCCCCTTGAGGGATTAAAAAAAGGCAGAGAGACAGAAACGGAAACAAGGAAGAGACGGAAGGAAGGATGAGCTCCTGGTAATGGGTGCTGGAGCGGCAGCTGACAGAAGCCACATTGTCAATAGGGTGTGAAATTCCTGCTTGGATGGGACCTCCGTCTGGTAAATAGCTGAAGGGACAGAGAGGGGGAGGAAACGCGTCAGCCTGTCTGCCCGCGCTGGTCCCGTGAGCCTTCCCATCATGCCCATGGACAGAGAGGAGGGTTTATCTGTGGTCGCCGATGCCCAACCGATCTCCCCACTGACCTCTGTTGGCAACCAGCAGTGTGGCTGCCATGAAGGCCAACAAAACACTAGGCGAAGAGGCCTTGTTGTAGCGGTGTGTGGCCTGAGCTGTTACAGAAATAGCTATCATAAAATAACACCACCCGCTGGGACCAAAGGCAACAAACGAAGAAAGTGCATCACATAAATGAACCCAGGAGCTCACGGAATTCTAACACACTTATTGCCTCAGCATATCACTGTAATTTCTAAGTTGATGTAATGTGAGGAAACACATTCTTTGATGAAAAAAGGAAGGGGATAATAGACTCAGCTGTCAACTGAAATGCACAGCTGTCACTGCAATATGGCTTCAAAGCAGCCTGAATACTTTACATATTGCCACCATAACACAAAGAAATGAAATTGTTAGCCTTTTGACAAGAGAGACCAACAGAGTCGGAATCTGTCTTTGCTTTCCGAGACGCGAATGAAGTAGATGGATACAAAAGTTAACACGGAGAAGTACAGACTCAACGCTGGAAACTTTCACTAGGTTAAGAAATGACCCGTTTCCATCTTATTAGCAAGGACCTCGACCTTTATTGGACTGGGGTCGCGGCGCTCTACATCGCCTCACCTCAAACTCTGTGACACATTTCTCCAATAACAGCCCATTAATTAGTTGAGCACATTACACTGTTCAGAGGTGGGACAGTTCTTTGCCTGGAGCTGGCCACCCCGTCTCAGGCGGATAGACACATGCAAATCTGTTTGTTTCATCAAGTGTGAATTCAATTTGCGAGGTTCTTTTTAATCTAGAGCACCTTTGCCCCCAGCGCATAGGAGGAGACCACAGAGCTCCCGATTTGCAGAAGTTTTTGATAAAAAAGAGTGAAAGGAAGGGCAAAGAGGAGAAGGAGAGGAAGACAAAGAGAGGTAACGAAAGGCAAAGGTGGGCCGTTGTTTGGTAGGGAGAAAGACTCAAGGTCCTGCAACCTTGGAGAGTCTACATGAAATGTTACCAGGATCTCTTTTTTCCCATCAGCACCCATGGGAAACACACAGAACAGCAGAAAATGGCCGAGACAAAATTGCAAACAATGACAGATACAGTAGTGCTGGATGGAGACGGGGGAAAAGAGATGAAAAAAAGAAGACTGACATTATCAGCATTTCTGTACCCGTGCTCACTGTTTGTAGTCTGTTTTGTCAGGGTGTTTCTCAGGCTTGTCTGTAGAATGTGTTCTGTTTTCCCCAGTGGATGCAACCAGTTGAGAAAACAGAGATTTGCTACAAAGGCAGAGCACCACTTTTGTGCAGGAGTGGGTAGAGGAGGGTATCGCAGTCCCTCGTGAAAAGTTTCCTGAAAGCATGAGAGGAAAAGTGCGCCTGATTTGTTCGCTGAGTCGTGAAAGAACACTCACATACATCCAGATCCACACACACACACACACACACACACACGCACACACACACACGCAGAGACCTAAAAACACACTTTGATCTGTGATCTCACACACCAAACATTTGTCCCACAAAACAGATTGTTACACACACCCACTCAAGCCCAAATTTTGTACTCATTCATCCAGTCAAGTGAACACAAACCGCTGTCACCACATATGCATACACACATACATAATAAACACAGCTCAGACTCTCACTCACATCCCAAACTGAGGATCCAAGTGATTAACTGCTATGGAATGTGTTTGGGAGTCCAAAAGGAGACACCTTACTTTCAAACCCACGATGCGTCACTCAGGTCTGATTGGGTGTGGGCCAGGATGTGTCAGAGTGTGCCGATGACAGACAGCCAAGTGTTAGCCCTACACTGTCAATGTCGAGGCATGCGGTGGCATGACACAGTCAGTTATCACATGAATGTGAATCAGCCCCAAAAGCAACAGACCACAAATCACATCAGCGACAGCAACAGGACAACATTTTCCATTTTAGGAAGAGGTTAAGGGGGATGAGTAAAAGGCTCCTCGGGCCAAATGGAGATGTTGTCTGTAACACCATATGTCTGTGGCAGGCTGCAGTTTTGTCATAAGAATGATTACATTGTGTGAGGCATTGTGGGTGTGCAAAATGATATGATAGCTTTTTATTTGTTTTCTTGTGCTACGATATAGCCATTATAGTCGCTCTCATTTGTCTTTTTTTGTTGGTTTTGGCCAAAAAAAGAACAAGAATAATATTTTCTCAGACATGTTATTTGTTTCAAAATAAAATCTGGCCAAGAGTCGCTTGGCGAGTTTCACCATAAACAACACGATGAGCAATTACATCACAGAGGGCCGCATCCTCCTTTATGGTGCAGGGAACTGAGTCCCGAGAATTATAAAGCAACTGCGCATATTTTATTTGTTCTGTCCTCCTTCTACCAATTTAAAAAATAAAGTGTAAAAAGGCAGCAGATGAAGCAGAAGAGATACAGTGGGCTTGTTAGCACACAGCATAGCAGGGGTGGACATAACTGTACGGTTAAGATGCTAGTCCGTCATCAGTAATGAAATAAAGGACATATTGGGCTGATAACTTTTAAAAATAATGTTGGCACATAATTTCATTCCCAAACTTCTTTTTTTTCCTTATTAGTATTACTGTGCATTGTGTTGTTGTATGGCATATTTATCATATGAATCCACTCAAGATGACCAGCTAATTAGCTGTAATCTCAACTTTAAATTTAGTCCACTGTAGCTCTGGTATCCATGGTTACGCCCGATGAAGCCCTGTGTGCCAAAATGTGTTTTTTTTCCTGATTAATTTAGTTTGATTTTGTGCTGTAAGAGTCAGTGTGGTCTTTCCCACTTTATATTTGTGCATCTTTGGATACTTCACCCTCCACTAAGCCGAGCAGTGATCTGCTTTCAACCTCAGGAAACATTTGTATTTTTGCAATGGATATTATGTGTGATGACCCCAATTTTTTCCCCCTCAGATTAACAGTGTGAAGGTTCGGGATCTGGCTTAGCTCCGTGCGGCTAACTGTTCCGATGACAAGTCGCAGCAGCCCGCAGGGACGAGGACAGACAGTCTTGACACACACCACACCGCTGCACTGCAGCACCTCAGAGGGTCGCAGTAATCCTGCCGTATACCATTACACTTTGTATAGACTAAACACAAGGCCAGGTGAGGGAATGACGGAGTGTGTGGAGTATGTGTGTGTGAGAGTGCATGGTGTGCATGTACCCTACGCATGCTGTTTTTAAAGTTAAAGTAGTTGTGTCAAATGTGTACATGTGCGTGTGTGTGGGCCTGCTGGCCTGTCTCACCCCGTGTCTCTACTCCCGCTATACATTTGTGGTGAACAACAGCGAGTGTGCGTGCAAGCATGCTTGTGTGTATGTCTCTATAATGCAGAACAGCCTTGCCTCCCACCCTAACTTGAAAAAAAAAAGTCACACAGCCAGGAGGCCACTTTGAAATACCAGGTGCTCATTTGGCAAATCCAGGCAACTGGGGTGTTTACATTTCAGCGACTGAGAAGGGAAAAAGACCAGATGCCCCCTTTAGCTGCTCAGCAGCGTCCATACAGAGATCACTCACATCGCCATGGGTGACAGACCTGTGTGTGTGTGGGGGTGTTTGGGTCGTGGGAGGGGTAGAGGTATATAGAGAGCACTGGGCAAAGTCACTAAACACCCTATGATGACTTGCAGCAGGGAGTCATGATATAATGCAACAATGCTGAAAATTAGCCACTTTGGTGAAGTTTGTTTGTTTGAATGCCACCCATTCTCCATCCCCACAAACCGCACACACCTCACCAACACACACACACACACACACACACACACACACACATCCTCGTCCCTCTGTTTCTTTTTCCCTCTTATTATTACCCCGTTCTCCTTCTCCCTGGCGTGTGAATAGCTCCATTGTCCTCTCCCATTGTTGACAGACTGTTTGCAAACAGCTCAAGTACTTCCTTATCAGTTAAGAAAACAATGAGGCATGAATAAGAGTATCTAATGTGCTAGTTTGGTGAATTGCAAGGCGACGGATCACACACACACACACACACACACACATGCATGTACACACACATATATGCCACAACCACAGAGCACCTTGTCCCGACTGGTGCTGCAGACATTTTTATTGTTTCATTATGTCTACTATCAATTTACCGACAGTAAATTCACTCTGTCTTGATAAAACATTGCCTGTCAATTTTCTTCACAGCACCTGCTCATAACAAATCACCGAGGTACTCTTTCTGACTGATTGCTTCTTGGCAGAGCGTTTTGTGTTGTCTGTTTGTATCAGCGGCAGGCATAAGGCAGCAGACTGGTGGTTAGGGGTTGGTGTGTGGGTAGGTGCTGGCAGCGCGACTGTTTCCTGTGTATATCTGTGCCATAAAGATGGGTGGAGCCGCTTAGGAAAAGGGAAAAAAAGTCTGCACATTCATAACTTCTGTGTGTGTGTATGCAAGCATGTATACTTAGTGGACATTTTAATGTTGAATATATCTTTATATGAGGGACTGCACCCATGTAAATATAGCACTACAGTTATTGTAGTATTTTTCCAATCTGTGCTGCGTGCATTGCTTCATAAAATGAGAAACTAAACACCGTCATGATATCAGCTCCAAACACCTCCCAAAGCTACTTTCATGTTTTTCTTCGAGAGTCAACCTGTGTGTCATGTAAATGTCATTACGAATTAGAAAGTGGTTTAACTTGGCCACCTCCTGCGTGTCGCTGTCTGTCAAATGCTTGTTGGGTACAGTCATGTGTTTGTGTGCGCCTGCACAACTGCATGCATTCATCCCCACTGCCATGTGCATACTGTGCAGGCTTGTCTGTGCATGGGAGCATATTCTTGAATTACATACCAAATAACCGTCTCTGCCAGGGATCTTGCTTTTCTCTCGTGCTGCCAGTCGGTTGTCACAGCATGCATGAGTAGAGAATGTGAGAGCGCGACGTGCTATAGCAAACCTCATATTTAAAGCCGCATGGCCAGCTGCAGATGTCATTCAGCTTTTAGCTTTGATTTTGTGTAGCATTTAGACGGGGTGGCATGGGAAAGGACGTCTGACAAAAGTAATTTTAAAAGCGTACACAATTACACTGTCTAAACAATAGATAAATATGCTTAGACTGTTGAGAGGTTTGAGAAGAGTCCACATTTTTATTAGTCCCAATGTAAATGAAAGTCGAATAAAAGTTGAGTCAGCATTAGTAACAACCAAAAGTTGCTGAAAGTCATCTGCTATCCGTCCGTGATTATTGGTTATAGTGGCTGCTTCCTGCGATACCAGACAGCATATGATAGCAATTATGTGTGAAACAGTCCACCTGTACCTATGGCAGTGTAACTTGTTGTGACTCATAAGTTGATGAAATATTATGAGGTGCAGCCTAGCAGCATAAGCTTCACTTGATGCCTCGAATATCGGTGATGTAATCATATGTAAGTGTATGGACAAGTCAGAGCCCCGAGGCAAAACAATAATGTTGCTCTGCTTTGTTTGTCTGCTTCGAGTCTGGAGGAGGCCCAGACTGTTGTGAAACTGCAGGACGATAGTGAGGGTTTGTTTCATCTACGACTAGACTTTTATTTGGTGGGTACTCATAGGTGATATTTACACAAAAGCAGGAAAAAGGCAGTACAGTCATGTGAGCATGTGATGCATTTGTGCAGACATGAAAGATGGAGTTGTAACAGCAGGACATAACAACAGATTTGTGTTCAGTTTTCAGTCAATCCTGCCAACTACTTACTATTTACTGTTGTTTCACCACTGCATACAAGCTTTAGCACTGCCTTATATTGCATCTTCTGAACACCAGAGGTAGAAAAGTAGGTAGAAGGTAGAAATAAATTTGTTTTTATATTCACACCCAAAGTCGGGGCCAGTGCACAGAGCAAACAGCACAAAGGGAGTGGGAGTTATCGCCATAACAAACAGCTAATTTCTGAAGGAAAATGCAAATCCTTTTTACAAACCACATCGTCACACAAGCTGTGTGTGCACCTTAGCAGAATATGGGTGCATGAGAGATACCCATCCTGGCCCTACCACACAAAACTAACAAACATTAATAAGCCTACACATTGCTCGCACACACCATGCACACACAGCCGACATTAGCAACATGTATAATGACGTTTTTCCACATATACTGTACACAGCAGTGGCCGGCCAGAAAAATATCAGTAACTCAGTAACATTTTATTTTTGGTGAAGTTTTAAATGAGACATATAAAATGATTTAGATGAAATATCACGATTTTAAGCTTAGTTTTGGTTGTTTTTTCCCTGATGGATGCTTTCATTGCTGATGATGTGTTCAAGGACCACTGGAAATGTGAAAATCCTGCGATAATTTCTGTTTTTACAGTATGACAAATAGTGTAATTTTTGCAATGTTGCATGCTTTTGAAACCTGATGGCAGGTTGTGGGGTTCAGGGGCTATTTAACATAAATACAGAATGCATTTAAACTTTAAAAGTTAATTTTAAAAGTTAAAGTTAAAGTTCATTTAAAGTCTAAAGTGACATTTAAAGTTATATGCCCCTCCTCTAAGCTAAAACAAAAGACCTAAGACATCTCTCCTCATTTTGCCCTCCCCCCAAATGAATAATGAGCAGTCCCCTACATACCTCTAGTGGTGTCTAGCCATATGTAAAAAATTGTTAGTTGTTAAAAATTGTTAAGCATTTTCCCCCCAAACCAATGTCCTGATTACTCTGGATAATTCACAGAATAATATTTCAACCATTTTCCTGTTGCTATGTTTTTTTTCAGGGACTATTTCCTTTGCAGAAAGCAGTAGCCTACCAATGAAAACTGTTCACAGTAAAATCTAAAGCTGCCAGTAGTCTTCATCAGAACCGCTTGTCGTATGGTCAAAAAGCTTCGGAAACCCCCGTGCCTTTGTAATGCCAGATCAGGTGGGGCTGTGTCAGACAATATCAGTAACTTTTAAAAACCGTCAATCAGAAATTCAAACCCACTTTATGCCATGACTGGCCAGCTGTGCAGAGGTGAAAAAGGAGTCAGGGTTTAAGCTTCTCTTTCACGCTATCTTCTTTCATCCTCGACACAACTATTTCTGTCACCTTTCATGCGAACAACCGAGTGCAACACCATGGCTGAAATGAATACAAACACTTTGCAAACTTCTTTTACAGCATAACATGACCTTCAGTGGGATGATTTCTAGAAAAATGTGTGTGTGTGATGTGACGTTGTTGCTTAGGCATCTGAAACTAGGGAGCAAAAACCTGATTCTTTTAGTTTTATTGAAATAATAAAAGATAAAAAAATCCAATCACTTGTGTCCGTTTCAGCACCATGACTGTTACTAGCCTGCGATAGGGTACATTTCTAAATGTCCTGATTGTCCCAATGTGTTTTGTTGCTTTAAATGCTAACTTGAACTCAGGGACTATCATCTGGTATGAAGGAAGAAGCTAAAAGGGGCACACACACATAAACACACACGCAATGCCATGCCAGGGTAATAAGTACCTTGGTAACATTACGCATACGCTAAGGTAATAGGGACATAGCACGCACACACACACAAGCATACACAGGCTACCTCACACTCAGCCACATTGAGGTAATAAGGGCTTGGCTTACACATAAACACACTCACAGACGTACACACTGAATGACTTTAGTCTTGCACCATCTTGCCAGGTGTCTGTGCTCTCTCACAGCATGCCCAGTAGCCAGCGGGCGGACTAAAAGACCAACTCACTAAATGACCAGCTGACTCCCTGCACCATTACCACCTCTGGAAAACAATTTGTTCTCATTAAGATGCAATCAGCTGGGTTTGAGAAGATTCAGCAGCAGAGCCCTCTTACTCATAAAGGCAGAGTCATTACAAGTATTCAAGAGTTTCCCCAAATACGTGGATGACATTTCTTATTGGGCGTCCAGATTTGAGGGTAGCGGCGGTGGTTCGGACTATCTGCTTCCCATTACGCAGCTTTTGGTTCATGGTATGTCGTATACAAGCGGTGTGATCATGCAGGGAGAGAGGGAGAGCGGCCGGATAGGAGCCATGTTGAATGGTAGCGAGGGCTAAACTGAAACCATGTGCTTTTGTGGTTAGAAACTTTGTCATGACTAACTACCTCTGGGAGAGCCGGAGTGAAGCTGGACACTGAGGGAGAAGAAAATCCCTTTTCACCGGACTGACAGTAACTAGACAGGGACGATTTGTTGTGATTTGATGCCCATAAAAAGTAGACACCAAAGCTATTGACCTCTGCTTCAGTCAGTGGCCTCAAGCAAGTCCTCTGTATGAGATATGAGTCCAGCAGTAACTACACTATCACAGATTTTGATGTCCTTTCATATGACAGAAAATGCCTCCAGGCCTGTTTAATAAGTTAATTTCCTGACTTGTTTTGGAGAGATGTTTAAAGTGACCTCCAGTAACCTACAGTAGAAAGCATCTGCCACCATTTGCCACCGCTGGCAACCTTCAGGGTCACAGACTGCATGGAAGATTGCATTTTGCAGCTGGGCATGCTGAAAGGTCAAGGGGTCAACAGTGGGTTTCTGGGTATGGAGGAAGAACGTGGCCCACGAGGGAGACACTGTGTTGACATTGTGTTTGGACACTTTGAACAATGTTATCTCAGACAGTGTGGGGCTCTGGGCTAATCAGTCATTCTGTTATTGGACCAGCACCAGTGATTATTCATCCTGGGCCTTTGTATCAGCTGACGTCAAATGAGGCTCCTTCTTCCCTCCGTGTCTGGACTTTGTCCTTGGGAATTTGTCATGGCTGTATTTTCCTCAAAACATTTTGTTATTTAAGTTAATTGAGTGTTCTTTACTCTGTCCAACGTGAAAGTAATCCACTGCCGCGATGGAAACGTCCAGAATATTTATGAATCTAAAGCGATTTTGTTGGCACGGGTTTAACTCGAGATATTTCAAGCTCAGCCACGGCTGTGAGGAGACAGCATATAAATCGGGAATGTACAGGCAGGCGTACCTCGGGAGCAGAGCGGGAGCAGGTCGCACATTTGGAAGGCCATGCATTTACAATGGCAATGATAGTAGCAACACATGGGATTTTTCCATTGTGTTAATGGGAAAAGCTCTGAAGCGTACAGAAGTGTTTCTGCTGGCCAGTGCGCCTGCCTTGACCTCCCCCCACGTACTCTGCCACTCAGGCCAGACAAAATACTGTAATACAAAGAACAGAGTCAGAGTGGCAAAAGAGCAGGCAGGGAAAAACACCTTTGAGAAGCTGAGAGGTGTACGGACTGGTGTGTGTTTGCTTTTGTATTTGACTTTTAGCAAGTGTTTTTAAAGAAAGACCATATCCATTTTGGAAACAAGTTAATATGATGATTAAAGATGCCCTCCAGACATGTTTTCAGACCAAAGAAATATGCTGCTTGGAATAAGAGTTAGTGTTTTATATAGTTTTTACACAAAAAGGTTCAAATGCTGAGTTAAAAAATCTACTGCTTCAGCCCCTTTCAAGGTCAAACATATGAGCAAGGAAACAATAGAAGGCGTCTTCTTTTCCAGGTTACAATTATAATACATCATGTACCCAGGTCAGCCTTTGTACTTGCAAGAAAAAATATCTTAAAGACAAGTGATGTTTAACAGCAACAGGAAGCATTTTGGAAGAGGAGATTACATCATGACAAAGTGATGATACTTTTTGTTTGGTAAGAGGTTTTTGATGAGGATGTGTCAACCAACAGCTGTTTTTTAATATGCACAGACCGGACAGATGACAGATTTATCCCTTATTTTTTCCAGCACCCTTTGCACTCTGCACCGTTGCATGAAAGCTCTATGAATATGACATTGTGCGCTGTCCACATGGAGCGCAGACAGCTTTAGGCAAACACTACCAGCGCTGGAGAAATGCCTAAGACTTGTGCTGTTTATGGCCGTTCTTATCAATAACACTGGGAAAATTTTAAGTCCTGAAAAGATAAAAGAAAAACTCATGAAGAAATAGCAGTAGATGTGGATCAATAACCTCCATCTGGAAGCGCAAAGTCAACTAATGCCAAACATTAATGTCAAAGTGAACAGAACTCCCTCTGCACAGCCAGTCCCAAGGATCGGGGGCTGGTCAGCTGCAGGAACATCTCAGATAAAATCATCAACATAAACCACCACACACTGAACTGAATTACTGTTATTTTATTAGGAGCGAACAATGCGTTTCGTCTGTGGCTTCTTCAGATCCAGTCAACAGAGTGCTTCGATGGGCCAAAGGCATTGTTCGCTGTTAATAAAATCACAGTAATTCATCATATGCTGATGATGTTAACTTTTAAGTGTTGTGTTAAACCAGCCTCGAGTTGGATGCCAGCCTCTCTGTGCTTTTTGCTACAACACAGATTTTTAAGAGTGTTTCAGCAGAACAGTCTGGGAATGGTCAAGCGTAAGTTACTTAACATTAGCGAGTAACGTTAGCCTGACAGCAGTGCATCTGTGTAAAGTTACAGAGTTGTAAGTTAATATAAAAGCCAGTTGTTTCAGTTGTAAACTCAACCACACACAAAACACTCCAGTCCACTTGACTCCTGTACACTTTCATTGGCTCACCATGTAATGTTAGTAACATTAGGAGGTCAGGAGGACGAGGTAATTTGTAAAAACGGCCATGCTCACATTGGGCAAACTGGTCAAGTTGTTGGAAAAATCACTTTTCCTTATTTTGTATGGATCACATCCAACATGATTTTAAAGTTTCTGATGATACCTGCTGCCTGCAGATTTATCCAACTCTTTTATGTGGACATCTTCCTCCATTTCCAGTTCACACAGTATATGGATTTATTACTGCCTGCCCTATATTTGAATTATGCACCTCAAAATAATCACATGATTGCAAACAAGCTAGTTTTTACTGTCTACAAATGTCATTGTTGTTCGTGTTTGAGAGTGTGAGAGTGTGCGTGTCCAAATTTCTTGTATAAATAACATAGTACATAGCTGATTCTGATTCTGAATGTGGACACAAATGTACCAGGGATATGTGAAAAAATGGGCGTTCAAATTTCAAGTCACATAGCAATTAGAGAATTGACTTTCACACTTTTTTGTGCAGCTGAAACATTAGTTGAGGTTAGGATGAGGCTTTTGTAATGGCTTAAAATCTTCATTTACAGTGACAAGCTTCCTCTGAAGTCAGAAGCTGAGCCTCTCTTGCCAGAGTTGGAGGCAAATTTAATTACTTATCCACCGGCTCAACCCCCATACCTAAATTTCCCACCAGGTGCCCGTCCTGTCACACTACCGTCTGTTTGTGTCCACGCTCTCTACGTAATCCTGTCATAGCGCCGAGAGGTTACTTCTCTCACTTTTTGCCCGCACAGCGTGTAATTTGCATGTTCAGGCTGTTTGTCAGCATGCGTGTGCCTGCATGACATCATGATCCTCATATTTGTATGACTGTGTCTATCTATGACTGCCTGTCGGCCTAAATGCCTGCCTGTCTGTCTGTCTGTCGGCATAAAGACAGCGGGGTCGGGGTGATGGGGGGGTTGAGTCATAAATCTACAGTCACCTGAGACAGTGAAGTATATCTTTTCTGTTCGGTAAAGAAGGTGCTGAAAGGTGATAGATACTCACCAGAGACAGACAGTAGCTGGTTGTGGCAGAAGTTGGGGTGTTGCTGGTGGTAAGGGAAGAGGAGAGTTGTGGAGGGGGGGGGGCGGGGGGGCGGCAAGGAGGTGCTGATTTACAGCTGGAGGCGAGACAGTGGATTTGGTGTTGGGTGTGTGTGTGTGTGTGTGTGTGTGTGTGTGTGTGTGTGTGTAGCAGGGGGTGGATGATGGTGGTCTTGAGGGGGTTCACTTGAGGCTGCGTTTGTGATCCTGTGTTAAGTGCTCGGTCAGTGGTGAAGGCCTTTAGGATTAGACCCCCCCACCCCACCCCTCCCCACCCCGAAAACTCTTGTAAACAGCCCCCCTCTACTCACACTCACACACTCGCACACACACACGCACCTCCTCTCTGCCTGGATTCCAGCTTTGAGCCCTTGAGATTCTCCAGAGCCTCCCACCACCAACTCCTCCTCCACCAGTACTACCAGTACTCTGCCTGTTCGCTCACACACTCACACAGACACACACTCGAGCGCACACACATGTCAAAAGACACTCTAACATAACCAACGGCTCACCATTCCCCTAATATCGCCAGAGTAAAGCGATCCCCTCACACTCACATCACATTAGTGCTGCTATTAGACCATACCCAGACATAAGGGCTACGGGGTGTGTGTGTGTTATGTGTGTGTGTGTGTGTGTGTCTGCCAAAGTTTTATGCATGCTAGAGGGGGGGACTGTGTGTGTTTGTGTTTGCGTCCGGGCATGTGATTTGTGAGGGAGGAAGGAAAGAGAAGTTAACTGTGTGTCAGAAAAGGTCTCGGGTCTGTGTGTGTGTGTGTGTGTGTGTGTGTGTGTGTGTGTGTCTACGTGTTGCGTTTTAAGAGAGAAAGTAGAGACACTGATATCCTGGCATGAGATGAGTGGGAGGAAGGATGGATGAGGTTAGCGAGGGTCTGGCGAGGGCGCAGTAGGTGTAAGCTTGAGAAATTTCCATATGGCAGTAAAATGTCTGCCACTTTACTTATTGAGTTTCTAATGTGTGCCAGGTGCTTCTCACGAACACTTAGTGGGCCATTTCTCTTTGTCTGTGTACTGTACGTGTGTATACGTGTTTGTTTTAAGTCACATTTGGAACAAATTGCGGACTCCAAACCAGATCTGCTTCAGGACAGAACGGGTGTCTACAATTTGGTTTCAAAGCAGTTGCATTCAGGAACAGCTAAACTGTGCTCTTGTCCTCGTTGGGGAGATTATAGGGTAAAGGTAAGAGCAATGGTTAGGGTCAGGCGTATTTTGGTTAGGGGTAATGGTTCCGGTAAGCCTCCAGGAAAAACAATATCAGAAATAGGCTATCTGTGTGTGTCAGTGGGTGTTTTCATCCTTGATCCTGATCCACTACAGCTAGTATAAAATGCTGCGGCTCTATATACAGTTTTACTGCTGCCATTCATAGACGAAAAAATTCTCAGACATCAAACCTGACCCAAATGACACACACTATAAAACGTAGAAAAATAAACCTGCTCCAAAAGTTTAGCAAAAACCTAACCATAACTAAGCTCCAAACTGTTGATTTATTAATGTAGACGTTCCAGTCATTGGAAAAAAGCTCCCCCCCCTCAGTGTGTTGGTTTATACCGAGCCCATATTTATGGTTTGACACACTTATTTTACACATTGGCAAACAGTTGGGGGTTCAGCAATTCTCTAAGTCTTACCCCTGGTAATCTTTTGTTTATCATAAGCCGGTAATATTTTTTGCTTTCTGATCTTGTGGAAGAAACCTCCAAAGGTGGAACACACTTCCAACAAAATTCTGTTAAAAAATCTATGTTTTCTTTTCTTAGCAAAGTTGCTCTCCAGTTTTTCTACCTCATTGCCTTTTAAGAGCAGCCATAAGCGAATAGAAGTAACAGAGGTGGCTGTCGTGAACTCTCTGTGCTTCTGGTTGTCCTTTAATGGCGACCAGGCAGGAGAGCCGGGGCTTCGGTGGTTTTGGCAACAAACGAGACAGTCTTTCTTTGAAGCTGCCACAGATCCTCTTACCCACGTCGCCTCACTTATAAAATGATTTTCCTTTCAAACGGACTATGTCGTTGTGAGTTATCCAGGAATTCGTGTGGGAATCTGACTAATTTCGGGTCGGCGGGACGTACCCCTTAAAATGCCTTGACTAAATCTAAGGGAGTCTTTAATCTTTATGAGTAAATAAGCACATCTGAGACCAAAATTTAAGTTTAAACTAAGTTACATTTTTTTCATCATAAGACAATCCAATGAAACCAAACTAGAAACAGTATTGTGTTTGCATAGATTTATTTTTACACTTAATAAAAGCCTCTAATCTTTGGAAACACAAGATGCTGGCAGCAAATCCTATTGTGATATCTATGTCATTTACCATGCAAAACAAACACAAAACTGTAACATCTCCTGAATATGATGTTTTTATAATTACCAATACATTTGCAGTAACAGCCTCTATACACCACCAACAGCACACCCAGCACTGTTGTCACAATTACAGCAAATATTAGGTACAGTACAGTAAATTGTAAAGTCTACACCAACATCAAATAACTGTTGATAATATTACAGATAAAATGACAGAGTACGGTCTCTAGCAGTGTGTTATCCTACATGCCGGGCTGCTATGTCATCAAACAACAGGAATACTAATGCCAGCACACTAGCAGTTGTTGACGGGACATGTCGCAGATGAGACATCCACGCTACCAGCACAGGTTATTGTTTCATTTTCTTTCTTTTCAAGCACAATACTTTGGTTGATTTCAGCCTCTTAGCTGATCTATATTCACAATATATACAATACAATAATCTTTATAGTTATTTTAAAAGATAAATATTACATTATGTTAACATAAAAGAAGTTTTTCACACAAGAGGGAACACAAAGTGAAAACATCCCTTTGACAAGTTGGCTTGTAACACCCAGCTGGAAAAAAAAAAAAACTTTATTTCTCATTCACATCTCGAGTCCAGCCTTTTCTTCGAAATGTTCCTCTCTGGTCTCCAAATCCAGTCCTGAACAAACAAACCAAAAAAAAAAAAAAAAAAAGATTTAGAGCTCCTCTACAAGTGCTGGAACATTTCAGCCAAGTGTATCCTCACACTGAAAGCAGAATTACAGCACATCAACAGCTCTTTAAAATTTCTGTTTTAATTACCCTGCGATATTCTGACAATTAAAATCCATACGGGGGTTGCATTCTCACTTTAGAAAATGACAGCCTGTTTTTGATCAGTGAAATCAAAGTGCTAAAAATATTTCCTCCTAATGAAAGCATCTGCACTTTCACATATAAACTATCTTAAAAAGAAAAAAGTTTTAGAATTATTCTGAAAGATGTAATTAAAGAGATAAAGTGGCAGTTTTTTGGTGATGACAACAACTTTTCTGATCACTGTAATCCTGAAAATAAAATGACACAAATTATCCAAATGGCACCAGATTATCTTTTTAAACTATTTATCACCAGCCATCTCTGCCACGGTGGCAAAACACAGCCATAAAACCTAAAGACACACCACAGAGCACATGGTCCCATCTGTCTGCTTGCACCTCTCAGGAAATGGCATCCAATCACCTTTCAACTTTACACCAACAGACCAGTCTTTTGGCTTCACTCTGACATTTCACAGGTCTCACTTCCTCATAACACACCTCACACATTTCTTTATATGTGTGTGCAGAGCAGGCGATAAATTCCACTGTATCAACATAATTGTTATTCTACGCATGCAGAATAAAGTTGGAGCAGCTTGATGGTATTCCTTACATTAACTTTAATACTAATAACTGTATGTGAGGAGTGATGCTCGGCTCTCTGCTTCTTTCTTATCTTCAAATACAGCAGCATTAATATTTAACATGATTAATAATGTAGCTGACTCCTGCTATTTGGTGTTAATACTGACTGTGCCAAGTTCAGCCTCTTAGCACTGCTGTCAGCCCTGGCTCTGTTATATACTGTGTGTCTGACTTCATTAAATGTATCAGCTGGTTATTTAAATTAAACAAATTGGGCGACATATTACTCAGCATAAAAGTAAGTGTCAATAGCATTGAAATATTTACTATGAGCCAAGTTGTGCCTGTAACCTGTGTGCTGACAGCCCCACAGAGCACTGGGTTTTATTTGAGTGTGTGTCCGTGCGTTAAAGCCCCATCATGACCCCTTAAACTTTACAAATGCGCATGAAGCAACAGTATATTTTTCTGTAAATAAAAAGTGACTTATGTAAATTCTTCAACTGTGTTTACAGCTGTTTTGAGAGCACGCCGAACTTACTGGTACAATAAAAGGAGTGTAAAGGCAGAGAGATTGAGGAGAAAGGCTGTAAAACCCCTGGTCGTGACCGATACCCCCTTTCTTCTTACCCAAGGAGGAGGAAAAGTAAATTGCAGGTCTTTAATCCTGCAGGAAAAAAAGAAAACACCGCCTTTGCTCCCTTTTGGTCCGAGCAGTTAAGTTAAATGTCTCACTGTATTATAAATACAAACGATCGATTTAAATAAGTGAGCAGTTAAATGTTCCGCGGCGCGTCCAGGAAAGTTTTTTTTCCAGCTTTGTTGTAAGTTGAACAGCAAACTCCGCAGCCACGGGAAACTTTAATGCTTCTCATGAGCACATCTTAGCAGCTTTAGTCTTACATTGCATATTTTATTCACCTATATAATTTCTGGAAACGAACTCTGCAGTGTGAGCGCACTGGATGTGATGATGTCACTGTCATACTCACAGAAAGCTCCCCAACAGGCGAGGTGCGCGTTAAATGTGGGGTGTCCACAAAGTGTCCACTGATGGTCTTTGTTTCGAAATGCGTTAATATCTTGATGTCAGGCGGTTGAAAAGAAAATAAGAAAAAACTCAGCAGAAACTTCCTCTCTGCTTTGCATCGAGACGGAGCGACCCGCAGGGAGGCGCTGTGCGTCCATGTCTGCACATGGGCTGGGAGTCCCAGGAAAGGAAAGGCAGAGTGACACGCTGAATATATGCATAAAAAATAACAGATACGATAAAAAAAAACGACAAACTTGACAATCACGCCTTTAATTTAGGCTTGCATATCCTTAAAAGAAAACATGCAAGTGAAGACATGATGCGCAAAGTGTGCCAAAATATCCAGTTATTGTATTTCCCCTCACAGAAATGTTTTAAATCAAGTGTCTGGAGGAGACAGTCTGGTTTGCTTGTCTTAATTGTGTGGACACAAAGGAGACCGCTCTGGGATGAAGTAAAAAATGTTCTGAATGCACCCTTGTTTTAAGCAGACAGGGATTTTATTTTGATAATAAATGTGAGACTAAATGATTGTCAAGGTAGACATTTTTTTCAATGCAGCTGCTTCAGCCTTAACCCCACCTCCTCCTCCTCCTCCTCCTCCTCCTGGTGCCCCCCCTCGCTCTGTCTTTCTCTCCCTCTCCACTCCGCCGTTATTCCTCCACAGCCGTGTGTGCTTCATTCCAGTGCACAAGCCGAGCGAAGCGGACGGTCCACACACGCACACACACGTACACACACACACAGCAACCAAAGCTGATAAATTCGCTCAGGGAATAAATATCTACAAACCGGCGCGGCTGTTTCTTCTTCACAGGAATACCACTTGATCGTGGACGCATGTGAGCGTGCACATGCCAGGCTTGGGACTGTAACACCATGGCTCTGACACAAGTGCGACTATCTCTGCCTCTGCTGCTCTGACCGCAGAGAAAGTCTTTTGGATCTCCTCGCGCAGGCTGTTATTTCTGTTTTTTGTTTTTTTAATTTTCTCTTTTCATTGACTATCAACGAGATATTGCTGGAAATATTCTCCGGATGGTGACCGCGGACTGGACTACCTGTTTTCAGCTGATTCGCCCAATGCGAGGGGAAAGGACTGCAAGACTTGCGCCCGCTGCCTTTTCTCTGGTTTAACAAGGCACGTTGGGGGGATCACTGAAAATCGTCAAGGGCTGCTATTTCCACACGTTTTTCGCAAAGGGTGTTATTTCTTCCCAACACTCGCACTGACGTGTTTTGGTGAATGGGGGTAACTCTGGTCCTGGAGGCTTGACACAGCTGGGACTGGGACAGGGACTGGGACGGGACTGGGTGCGTGGAGCGTCGGATCACCCAGGATTGTGTTCCCTCCTCTCTTTCTCTCGTGGGTCTATTTACATGTCCGACCTGACTGCTTTATGACAATGGATTACTTTCTGCTTTTATGCAGCCTCTTGCTGCCCGTGGTGTCCAGCGTTGAAGGTAAGAAATTTCATCTTTCTGTTGGTGTTGCGTTGCAGGATGCCTAAAGCGTATTTTTCCTCCATATCAAGTGAGCCAGCACCCATGCCTCTCTCAAAGGCTGGGCACCGCAGCGGGTGAGGCTCCTGTATCCCCCCAAAAAAATTCTTCATTCTCTGCCACCCCTGAAATGAAACCAACGTTTTTTTTATTTCAAGGTAGCCATCTGGCTTGTTTTAAGGGATCACTGATGGCATTATTGGCTTTACGCAGCCGAGCGCATGTGGCAAGTGCAGGTTTCAATACACAATTGTAATGCGTGTCAACGAAAGCTCATCCATTTGAATGGTAGTTGTGTATTCTTTTTCTTGTGTGTGTGTGTGACACCAGCTAGTGCCGGCTGCTGGCGCTTTCTCCTTCACTTAAAGGAAATTAGCTCCACACTGTATCTCATCGGGGAGTCGCGGCTCCAAGCCCCGCCAGACACTTTCCCTCAGGTCGGCTGCGTGTATTTAAGGGCTGCATGAGTGTGTGGCCTTTTGACATGCGGACTATCAGTTTGAGGGCAAAGTGCACACTCAAAAAAAAAAACGATAATAATCTATTGTTGCTCAATTCATTACAAAAAAAGCTCTTATATATTTATTTTTATCCCAAAATCGCTTTGAAGCGCAAAACGCCATTTAGCAAATATTCAAATTAACTGTCACTCATCTATTTATATATTAATTTTTCCTTTAGTTAATAGCTTTTCTCAAAGTGCCATCGATTGATCATTTACAGTTATATTTATGACAGCTGCCTCCAATAACAAAGCCATTTGTTTTAGCTGAGTGTTGATGTTTGCCGTGCGTAAAAATCGATGGGAAATTCTAGCTGTCTCCTTTCCCCCCCCAGCGAGGCAGTGTCCCACTCCTCTATCATTCCTTCCCTACATTATGAAGTCTCTCACTCTGCTCTGATTGGAGAAATACGAATAAGGAGCAGTGGAAATAAGGTTGAAAGGGGCCTAAAGCTTGAACTGTGAATGCTGGAGCCCAGGCAAGGCTCCCGGTTGGCTTGTGATACCAGTAGGAAAGTAGGACAGTGGGCCACTGGCTCAGTGAACGCCTTTCTCTCTCTGCTTGTTTCTCGACCTGTCCGCACAATGTCTGAAGAGTTTCTTGGCTTTTTGTGCGTAAAACAAGTGAAATAAAGGGTCGAATATTTTTCAAGGCAGCTTCTACTTTGCTAGGCAATTTTCTACTCGACAGTAAACGGGAATATCTACTGTATATGCCTATATGCAGTAGGTGCATATAGGCTGACAGTATAAAGCACTGAATGGAAACGTTAATTAATTTCACTCCAAGTCGTGTTGCCTTTTCACCAACCACAAAGCAGGTTTAATTAAAACGTAGATTATGTTTGCGCACTGTGATTCAACTCCATTTCTCAACTCACTTTCCAGTGTCTTGACCCTAATTTGGGGGAAACATCCGTAGGCCTGTTACAGTCGGTGCTGAGAAAAAAAAAAGCTCACACGCTGCTTCTTGAACTCTTCATGAAATCATCTGACTTAAAATTGCTTTTCACACAAGTGTTCCCCCCCTGCCAGCAGGCGTAAAGGCTACACCAGTGCCCATTGGTGAAAATAGTGTATCTGATAAGGTTTGTTGTTTTATTGCTGTCTCTAAATAACAGAGGCGACCGAGGTAGAGCTGTGATAAGAGTCCCAAAACAGAAATGACTTGCCGCTTAAATATCCCACATCAGAACTACTACTCAAACTTAGATGCAGTTTGATGTTGTTGGATAAAGTATTAATAACAGCCCCACTCTGTGGATGGATGGCTTGCATTCACAGCAACTTCCCCTCAATAAAATTATCTTTAAAATGCAGTTCTTTATTTTGCTTGGGACCCCCTGGACCCGTCTCAGTGACCCCTGTAGGTCACCGGACCCCATTTGGGACCCACTGACTTAAAACACATGGCTTGAATGGATGGGTTGTGTATAAGTAAGGGGCTCCAGAGGTGGATACAGACACAGAGAGATGTAGAGAGGTGTTTTCCTTGACAATAGTAGCGAGCTGGTTGCGCACGGGGCTTGAAGTTGGTGTATTTCGTTAGAACAATCTATACTCTCCATAAGTGATGCCATAAATTGTGCCTCACTGACCTGGCTGGGGGTTTACAAAAGCTTTTAATACAGCCTGGTGATTCATGGCCGCTGCTGGGGCTTCTTTCTGGGATATCTGGGTTTATGGGAGAAACAAGCGGCCTGGTGGGGAAGTTTCCCCCGGACCTACCGTGCGTCTCTCCGGGTTCCCGGGTCACACAGCCCCGGGGAAATGCTCCTAATGAATTCGTGTTTTCTTTTCCTTTTTTCCCCCTCTCTCCTTTTTCCATTTTTTTGTTCTTTCTTTGGCCTCATCTGTCCCTCAAATTGACATGTAAGGGCCAAACCCAGCGCTTTCAATCTTGTAAATTTAGTTTGGTTTTAATTATTTAATTATAGGCCTGTAACACGCAGGGTTTGGGTCGTGTCCGAGTTCTCAGTGGCTGCAAACACGAGTGCTAAGCAATAATCTGAATCTGTTCATACAGTTTGTCTTTTTTATAAGTGATTGGGTGTGTTTGTGTGGCTCAAATGAGGCCTATAAAAGAATAAGCGGAAGGATTTGGTTTTCTTGTCATCAGGATTGTTTTGTGGTTCTGTTCTAAAATAATTAAATATGTAGCTCATGTCTTATTTAATTTGATGGAATAGTTTATTTATTCATTTTTCACTTTGGATATTCAAATGTGTTAATTATCTGAAGTTCTCTTTTTAGTTATTTTCTTCAGTATGCTTTTGCCCTCATAAGAAGTAGATCGTTGTGTTGCTTGCGGGGTCAGACTAGTCAGGGGCCTCAGTGGGCGCACGCAAGGCCTTGGCTTTTGAACCGCTGCTATCAGTGTGCTGAGGAGACAAATTGCGTTGATGACAGTCCTCTGTTGCGCACAGGCGCTGTGGTTACTCCTCGGTGTAAATTACTTGTGATGGAGGGAGGAAGAACATAAGAAAAGGGCAGGAAAACAGGCACCGTAATGATATACAGGTCAGCAGCCACTTCGATGTTGTTTGTCTGTGTTTACTGTCTTTGCGCATCCCTGTTGTGTGACTTCCTGGTGTTTATATGATGCTGACAGGAGATGTATGACTGTTTCTTTTCCGGAGTCAACAGCGTGTGAGCATTAGAAGGAGTTTCAGGTGAAGAAACTTGTCGGTGCCACAGCTGAGCAGACTTGTGTTCAGTAGGGAAAAGTTTTGTGCGTATTTTGTTAGGGAAAAAACGCCAACCCGTTTTGCTTGCACTTTATCCCACAACCCAAATCCCTTACGGTGATTTCCAGTTGAACAGCTCTCACCTGGAATACTTCTCTGTCTAAACGAAGACAAATGGGCTTTTATGGCCGCAGCTCAGGGTTCCCCACTCTCTCCCTCCGTGGCTTTTTTTTAAAATTCTATTTACGGCGATGAATTTCGTGGAGCGATTACGCACAAGCAGGACCTTTGAAGCGCACATGTTTATGTTTTTATGTGGGTGAGATCACACCTCCACAGGAGCTTTCCTGTGCCTGTTTGCAGTTGGCACTTTTCTCATCTAACTCTCTCCCCTGCTCTGTCTTTAGCAGAGGAGGTCCCCTCGCCATTATCCTGATTTCATTTTTATTATAACCAGACACTGGCAGTGAGGCAAATCCTAAAATGTGAGCGAGGGAGGTTTGTAAATTATTATTTCAAGTTAGAGATCAAGCAAAAAATAACCTTCAAAATATGTTAATGTAGGCATACAAATAGATAATTTCACTACAGGGCGCAGAGGGGAGTTTCCACCATAGGAGAAAAACGTGCGTAAACTACATTTAAGCAAATAAAATCATGCGTAAACTTTAACTTTAGTGAAGTGATTTTACATTATTTCACTAATGTGATTAAACTGACGTGTTTTTTCACCCCTTTGACTTCCAGAAAAATAATCAATGTGCCAAATTGTTTGATTTTTGTCCCCTTTCATATTAATAAAAAGTACAAACTCAAGTTTGGGCCTTTAAAGGAGTTTGGAACTGCAGCCTCTTGCTAAAACTCAATTAGCGTGAACGGTAAAGGGAGTAATGGGGCCATTTTGTCCGGCACACTTTGCTGTCCGAAGGCCCTTCATGCTGCAGGATTTATGGCATCAGTCATGTGTGGCCTGCGAGCAGGCTGCCATGTTAAACTTTATACTCCAGGAGCTCCTCCACGTTACATTCACAGGCAAATTGCTGAACAAATGTATTTAGGGTCACAATTGAAGTGACAAAGGGAAGTGTTAGTGGCTATCACACACACACACACACACACACACACACACACACAGAGTATTCAAAGGGCCGAGTGGAAACGTGCTGAAGAGGCGTGAAAGTAAATTTGCAAAATAAAAGCAAAGTCATTGTGGCAATTTTACTAATGAATCATTGTTGAGGGCGACGTGGAGGTCATCTATCTATCTATCTATCTATCTATCTATCTATCTATCTATCTATCTGTCTGTCTGTCTATCTGTCTATCTATCTATCTATTAATTTCTTTGAAAAATATATATACAAATATTCGGCTTATCAAACAGAGCCACATGAGAAATACAAGAAAATACTGCAGCTACAGAGATGCAAATAGTCGACCAAAAGCACACACAACACACACACATAAACAACACACAGTGTACAAAGTGTCAATTGATGCGGTTTTATTGATCGAGCGAATCAGCGCTGCTCAGCCTTTTAAAACCGCACAATCAGGTTTGATGCGGGAGACTGGCTCGCTGTCTTCCTGCTAGAAACCAATTACCAATTCATAAGGGATATTTATCAATGCGTCCTGAATCAATTGGTTGGGTGAAGGATGAGTTCGCTGCTCATGCAATAGTAACTAATGCACATTGGCCACAAATGGTTCCCAAATAATAATAACAATAAAAATAAAAATAAAAACAAAAACACTAATACTAATAATAATAAAAAATATTATTGTTATTATTATACACACTATTATTATAATTATTATGATTATTATATCCTGTAAGACAGAATTTAAACTTGCAAAAAAAAAAAAAATAATAATAATAATTAGACACAAATTGCCCCAAACTATTAAGCTGTTTTATTACCCAGGGAATTATAAATAATTTGAAACAAATATGATATGAATAAAAGTGCTCCACTGTATTGTTATTATTATTATTATTATTATTATTATTAATTATTTTATTTTTTTATTGTTATTAGTGAACTCAGTCTGACACTGATTTAAAAAAAATGTCTTATCATGTTGTTTGCATTTCCAACCTGTAATTCCCATTCTTGGTGCATTAAAATTTTTAATACTTGCTTTATGGTAACAAATTGGCCCAGCAGTGCAGATCCATGTCCACATTCACAGAAAACAATAAATAAATAAAATAAACCTTGTAGACATTGTGCATCACCTTCAGCAGTATCCTGGTGTATTGACCTCGACAGGGAACACAGTCACTCGGTAGGTCATATGCTAGGCAGCGGCCATGTTGAACAGATGTACAGTGACTTAGGTTCAGATTGGCGTAAGGCGCTCAGGAAGAAGGGGGGAGTGCACGGATGACGACATGTTGGGGAGCTGGGGTGGGATGGTACTGGAGGGAGAGGGGGAGAAGCTGTGAGGTGGTGGTTGGGATATATGGGGCAGAGTTGGATCAGAGACCCAGAGAGCAGCAGAGCTGACAGACTTTACAGATGCAACGGGCCTGCGGGAGCGCTCATGTGCACCAACTGATGGTTCATGGCTCATATGGCGGCGGGGAAAGATTCACCGAGCTGGAATTTCACATGTAGGCAAGCAACAGCCGTGTCAGGCCTGCTGGGGCCTTCACACACCAGGAAGTGGACGAAGCAGGATGAATGGTGAAAATAAGGCAGCGGGGGTGACAATAGGGATGTGGTGAAGTCAGTACTTGAGTCTTTAGCAGTGAACTGTGGATTCTTTATTGGAGACGAGACAAAATATGACACTGGGGATGTCGTCAAGTCATGTCCTTTGTGCCGCATTTGTTAAGGACTTCACAACAGGCTGCAAAACAGGATCGACAAAAACAGAAACTAGCAGCAAAATTATACTGTTCGAGAAACATGAGGCTACACATATTATTCTTACAGTAATACAATATGCTTTGTAGGTTGTTAGTGTTACTTTAGCATGACCTTTACATGTCGTTAAATCTTGTTCAGCTGACATATGTCAATGGCTATATATTTATGTGCAACAGCTCTAGGTCACAAGTGCTTGTACTCAAAACAGTTCATACAGTTATTCATATGACACTGTTGAGTGGCACTAATGTAGTTTATAACCGACACAATTAGCACAACAGATACTGTAGTTTACCGCAGTAACACAAACATAACCACACTAATATAGCTGTGTAGTGCTGAAATGAGTCCCGCCTTGGTGAAATTATAGTTGTAATTGCTTCACTGTTAAGTATTTGTGTTCATGAAACAAGCCTATGTCAGCTAAGGATATGCTAAAGATATTTTTTGGGCAATTTCCCAACCTGTATGTGCGTATGCAGCCCGCGTGTATGGCTGTTCTGTGCATGTTATTTGTGTGTGCAGTCCATCCTGGCATCCGACAGAGGGGCCTTGTGGGATGGCAGGTCTTTGACACCCACTGTCGAGAGCAAGTAGGGGAGGGCGAATGTGTCTGGGCCTGCTCACTGCACAGACACACTGCTGGTGTCTGGAGTCAGCAGAGCAGAACAAGGGAGAGACACACACACACACATACACAGACGCAGGGAGTGAAAGAGAGTGAGGGAAAGAGATTTTCACTAACAGGGAGAGCAAGATGGGTGGTACATCGCGGGGGTAGGAGTGTGTGTGTGTGTGTGTTCGGGAGGTTACTGGGGTTGGAGATTGTTTGTGTACACATTGCTTGGCATAAAGTATGTCAGGCTATGCTAAGGTGGACTGAAATGGAAATAAAGGCAGCATATAGAGATGGCGACACCATCCTCTGTCTGAGTCCTTGTCATTAACTAAGAGGTTCAGCTTAAACCTTCATTTAAAACCATTTGCGTAAAGGTTTCCGACCTTATCTCAATCCTTCCTAAACCATTTAAACTCAATGTCATATTCAGAACCTGTTCATTTTTTGTCATGGGAAAGCCCAGCATATGAAAGTTTTATAGCGTGTGTGCATGTGCGGATGTCTGAAGGGTGTTTCACATTGCTGAGCTGACTAAGACAGGGATGTTCCCCCTCTTTGGTCCTTACTGAACGATATTAATGGCTTTCAAAATACTGGTGAAATGTTTGACATAATATTAATGGCCATCAGAGTTGGCGTTTTATAGGCGCTGTCTGCACCGGATGTCCATAAAGTGCAGCTGAAATTACCATGTGTCAAAATGTCCAGATTATAAAGTGAGTTAGGACCCGCTGTGCTTTCCACCCACTCTCAGCCCACGTCCTGTGACCCCTATCCATAGGTCAGAGGGGGGGGGGGTCTGTGTGGATGAATTTGGAGGGGGGCTTGCTCCCCAAGGCTACTCTTGTTCCTTCACAACAATAGCTGTTCTAACACAATCAAGCTCCAGGGGTTATCCTTTTCCAGTGGCGAATAAAAATACACTGAAAGAGGATGTGTGTATATTTAGAGGGACCGACTGTGCAACTTTCCACGGCTCGTTGACACATATAAACATTCACACAAACACACCAGGTCAAAAGCGCAGTCAGACTGGGTCAGAGGCGCGCGCTTGACTTCTTTTTGTCAGCGTGGCCGGCTTACAGATCAGGGTAGTTGTGCTCTTTGCATGTAGGACCTGGGGCACTTGGGAGAGATGACTAGGGGCCTACGTGGATATTTGGCAGCCATTACGCCGCTCGTCACTCGGCGAGCGCAGACGAAGCAGGGATATTCAAAGGAACACAGGGTGGAGTTTTGGGGAGTAGACTTCAGGGCCTCCTCCCACCATTTCTTTACAAGCTACAGTCTCTTGTAACAAATTTTGCCGCTGGAGCAGAAAGAGATCTTTGATATTCGTCTTTAAAAAATAGCCGGTTACATCTGTCTGGTGAGTGGACGCGGCTGTAAAACAGTGTGCCTTGAGGTGGGAGAAAGACCACATCACCTGGTTTCAGCCTGTGCCGGTCTTGTTAAATACAAGACGAAAAAAAGGAAGATGAAGGAAATGTGGAGAGAGTTTTTCTTTGTTGGGTTTAACCATAGCTGGATGGTTGGTAGTGGGACGTTTAGCTTCAGGCCTTGTTCCCTTTAAGAGTGGGAAAACAGCTTTTGTTAATTTTCAAACAGCACAGTGTGATGATAGGGAAAGCTTCAAGGGAAAAGCTGGATTCAAGAATGACGTCAAATGTGTGTTATTAACCATAATGCACGTGTTCTCGCACATGCACTATGGTTAACAAGCGTATTCAAACAGTGTGGATTTTACCTGGTAAGGAGTGTGACTGTGACTGCTGGTGTGCAGTGTTGCAGCAGGCTGCTATTACACCTTATTCTGCCCCACTTCTCATCCTTGGTGTCAAAAACACTCGCCACCTGCACTTCATCTACACTTCAAAAGGCCCACAGGCAAGAGGAGGGCTCCCCACTTCTATTAAATATTTCTCCCTTCTCCCTTTTTGTCTTCTTGAGAACAGCAGCAGGTTTAACCAGACCCCTGCTCTCATATCAACAGTGCACCAAATTCACTCTGAACATCTCAAACCCACTCTCTCCTGCGCAGCTCCCATACGGCGAATCCAACACGTTTCAGCGGCGGCAGCACCTATCACACATGACCTCCTGTCAAGATATTTACATAATCCCCATGGTTCCACGCTGCAGCCTCCTGAAGGCACTGCCAGCTGTGAGGAGCATTTATTTAACCTCAGCTCAAGTTGGAACAGAGTTTCAGTGACACAGTGACTTTACGTCGGAGTGAGTGGGATATTTAGAGGGCAATGAAATGAAGGTCAAAAACTGTCTGTTACTAAGGCGAGCATTTCACGGGGGCAATCTAGCAAATGTGGAGGTGTTGCTTTTGGTCTTTTGTTACTCAAATGGCCCTAACACCTGTCCATTTGGTGGAGCGGTAGATGGCAGAGGGCTATAAAGTGGTGCGTGTGTGAGGGTGACACAGATACACTCATAAAGTATGCTCTCAGCAGCAGACAGAGGAAGGGAAGAGAGGCCACCCTGTGGGTTTGCCATCAGCTTCAGTCAGTCGGTTTTCCTTCAGACTTTCTTCCTTTTGATGGTAAGATGCAATCAACTGCAACTGAGTTTATTACACAACAAAGTTCTTTTTTTTACACAGGATTTTTCATAATGTCCCAAATATCTGGTCTTCCTTGAACACTGTACTCAACTTCAAAATTAACTGTGGATTAAAAAGTATAATTCATACATATCATGCAGTTGCAAATATATATTCAGTGTGCACATGCCTGTGTAACACAGTGGTTGTTAGCTGTGATTTTAACAGGGATTTGACGACGAGTGCTGTGAAAGACTAATTGCAATGTGCCAGAAGAAAGCACCGGACAATACGGACTGACCCCCTCCCTCTGTGCCAAGTCAGGCCATAAACAGCTTCCCTTTCCCCTCTCACACCCTATGGAAATCCCTTCTGACCTCCCAACTCACACACACACTTAACACACATGAAGGGTGACAGTTGCTTAATCTCGCAGCCGTACACACGCATGCACGCATTACCTCCGCCCAATACACATGCACACAAGCCGCTGCGAAATCTTCACCCACGCACACACACACCCGCTTCTTCGGGTCAGAGCCCACATCCACATCCACTCGGTCCTCTGCTAATGAATCAATCAGCTGGTTCCATTCATTTCGTCGCTGTCAGACCCCATCGATCAGCCCCTTTCTCCCCCGTCCCAACAGAGCAGCAGGGGAGCTCAGAGATCGAGAGGAGAAGAAGGGGCTTGAAACATCCAGGCAGTTCAAAGACTCCTCATTTCTTATCCGCTTTGGTTCCCCAGAAATATGGCGTTTTGATGGTGTGTAGCAGTGTGTATGTATGTGTGTGAAGTGAAGGAGAGAGAAGGGATTAAAAAAAAGATCAAGAAGGCAAGACGTCTTCTCCCAGAGTTTATACATGGCATCTGACCTTCCTTTTACCTTTGCGAGACTAGCGTGTAAGCACTGTGGATTCCTGCATCACGGGAAGGCTGGAGATAGCAGGTGGCGGATTTCAGCCAGGTGCAAACTCGTTCGCTTCCAGGGATGCCCCTTCTTGGCCGTGAGGTGTGCACCGCCCCGCCCTGCTCTGGCGTTAGAGCCTCGAGCTTGGCTAGGTGAGCGATGTGTATGGTGGGTCCAACTCTCGCCATGCTCCGCTCCCCCGCCTGCTGAGTCAAAGTCAGAAAGGTTATCAGTTATTAAAGCCCCTCAAAGTTGGAGCCGTGTGTGTGTGAGGCCATGCAGAGTGAGAGAGAGGGAGGCGAGAGCGGGGTTTTTCATTTTCAAAAGCCACTTAGTTCTGTTTATTGGCTAGCCGGTTCATTTCAAAAGGTGTTGAGAGAAGCAGCCGCTCAGGCCAGAGGTTGCAGGGAGCCAAGGTCAATTATGTTTAGGTCGGGGGGGGAAAGGAGTGGAGGACAGGTAGGAGGTGGAAGTAGAGGACGAAGGAGTGTGAGGAGCGGAGGAACTGAGCAGCAGTAGGTTCTGAGATTGCGAGATCCATCTGAGCAGAGAAACTGTAATCTCCTGACTTGGACGTTAGCCACCAGCCTAGTCTCCACTTTCACACCATGTAGCTTCCTCCCAGATACAGGAATGTGCCTGTGAGGAGACGTCCATTGCCACCACCAGTACCTTTCACTACCTTCAGTCTCTGTATCTTGCTCACATATACACTGACACTGGTCCCCAGATAAAAGGTCTTGGCTTTGATGCAGTCTGGAAGGAATCTGCCAGTGTTTTTTTTTTTTCTTTTTAATGAATCTGACAGGCAAGCCAGTGCAGATCAATGAATACATTGTGCGACGATTTCAAGATGCAATCTCCGATAGTGTCAGAATGGTTGAGTCAATGGCAGATGGAACAAAATAATTAGAGTTGAACAAAAGGCAGAGGGAGTGAGTGAGTAAACACAAATCTAATATAAGCAGTGGTTGCAAGCTCACCAATAGCTGAGCATTGTGGTTTTATTACCTGCTCACGGTTAAATGCCTGAGAAATTCAAAGCCTTGTTAAACTAGGTTATCAGTGGGAACAAAGCATGGTGTCACTTTTCAACATTTGGTTTCTTTTTATGGAGCGGCAGTGTTTACCTGTGGTTCACACGGTCATTGATTTATATGGACCAATATATTTTATTGCCATTTGATTAGAGGAAGTGTGAGGCTTTATAACTGCAGCATTGGTTTATCAGGTACCACCAACTCCAAGGTCCCTGTATACATTTTGCCAGCCAGACAGCTTGGCGCTCCAACCTGCCAAAGAGGAAGAACCGAAAGGTTCAAGGCTTTCCACGAAATAAGGTGGGCATTAAGCAAAAATCCTCTGCAGACAAAGCCTCCCTTTATATGCTGTTTACCTTCCCTTTCTTCACCTCCCTGTCACTCTCATAGGCCTCGTCCCTTTCCCAGCCTTGCTCTCAGTCTATGATCTCTCCGCCCCCTCTCTTAACTGTCATTCTCGTTCTTTGTTCTTTCATCCCATCCTTTTTGTCCATCGTTCTGCCTTCTGCCCCTCTTCGGTTCCCTCCTCTGTGACTTCAGCTTATCACAGTTACAGTAGGTCCTGATTGCAGTATTATTTTCCTTTTCCCTGTTATCTCACATCCCTGTGATATCAAACTCCCAACAGTGACAGTAAGCAGCTAGCAGACAGATGCTATTTACTGCTCAGCGACCCTTTGTTGTTGCCTACTACTTGATAAGGTCTTGACTGTCAAGAGGACTTCCCCTATTGTGCATGGAGAGAGGAAAGTCTGCAGTTGAAAGGCATTGCAAATGCACATCATTTCCCCTCATTCCACTGACCAAAATTGTTTCCTGACATGACAGGTCTGACATGCACTTTTCTCTCAACACGTCGCCCTCGGCTTTTTCCAAAAAAACATGTTTCTTGCCTGTCAGCTTGGACAATAAAAAAGATTAGCACGAAGGGAACAGCAGAAAGGGAAGCGAGAGTGCCTCAGTGGGCTGTAACGCAATATGTTGCTTTAGGTGGCAGAGGGTGTCTAAGTGGGAGTCGTGTGAGGTGTCTGGGTTTTAAATACCTCAGCCAAACAGCTTAGAGTGTGAAAACAATCGCCAGAGACATGAAAGAGTGAGCGAGAACACACACGGGGGTCAGATAACCCCTGGGCAGATGGGGATGGTCAAGTGAGGAGAGGAGAAAGGTTGTGGGGGGGTTGCAATGTTTATGCCACTAGTGTCAGGAATGGGATACAAAAGCATTACCCCCTGTGCCACTTTTGGCCTCAATAAATCCCCAGGGGTGCAGGAACTAAAACGGCAGTGATGATTAGAGATTCAATTTGGCTTGCCATCAATCAATGCCACCAAGATCGACAGGATCGCTGCCGATTGCCCACCCTTGCAACCAGATTGGGTTTGTGCCTCTTGGGATTCACGCCCTTTTTTCACGCTTTGTTAATTAAGCGACCAAGCTGCCCCTGCACTTACTTATTTATGAATCTTGGCTTCGACCGGTACTGGAGACCACTTGGTCTCCCCTAATTAGTCCCTCACTAATGGCCCTGCTTCCAGACAATCCATACAGTCTCAATCCAGACCGCCGACCCCCATTCTGTTGGTGCACACACGGAACCGTAACACCCATATGACCTTGAAGTTACACAACCCCACGTTGTCTAGTGTTGTGTTTCTGAGACACTGGATAAAGTGCCCCACATGGGATAATGAGGCAACACTTAAAAAAAATCAATTTCCATCTCCGTCTGTCTAAGTAATTTCTCACCTGTTCATTAACCCAAGAATAGAGCAGCCCGGATGCGTTGAGCCTCGACAGTCATTAGATATGGAAGAGAACCTGAAGGAACAGAATGGGAGGCTTCATGTTGGTGAAATATTAACACTCTCCCAGAACAGTGAGGGCTTTGCAGTTTTAACTCTGCCATGATTTATTGATATGTGTATCTTATTTTAAACCAGGGCTTGTTGCAAGGAAAAACAACAGATGTACACTGCTGACTTCACAACACCTTTCTGAATGAAGTATGCCAGTAGCATGACATCATAACTGCAATGCCAGTCTTATAATTACTGTAACTACCAATCAGTCCCTGCAAACACCCTGCCCGAAAGCCTTTTTCCCTTCCTTTCAATGAAGTCACTGTTCAGGGTCAGTTAGCCCATCCGCTGTGGCCTTGTGTGGTGCGGTTTGAATCCCATAAACACCGGTCCCAAGTCAGATTTACTGGCCATCAGCCCTGGGGATTCATTTGTATTCTACCCACTCCTACCCGCTGGTTCAGGGTCAGGGCGATGACTAATCAGGTCAGTGCTGATCCACACCCTGCGGTCGGAGCAGCACCAACCCCACCTAGCTCACTTGGACCACCAAGAGGTCTGGCTGGTGTATTTGCATGTGTCGAAGGTAGATGGAACACATATGAGCTGCATGGAAACATTCTGATATTTCTGGTGCATCTCATTTCCTGTGTCCCCTGTTGGGGAGAAAAACAAACTTGCACCTCGTTGTTGTTCATTCCCTTCAGACTGTATCGCCACAGGCCACAACAGAAGTGAACCCAGCTGAACACTTGTGCTAATGGGTGAGCTTAGGCATAAACATTGGGGTTGTTATTTTTTAACTAGCGAAGTTCGCCAGAGGCTGTGTTATAAGGATCACAATAAGGCAGGTGGGTAGGTGAGGAAACTTGTGGGCAAGTTATAAAAAAGTTAACTATTACTTCTGTTGGCCAACTCTGGTGCCAAAACAAGAACCCTGTTATTTCTGTTTACTTGAAATCACACACAGATGGACATTTGTGCATGTATGTTAAAAAAAACCTGTCGCTCTCCTGATTGTAGCTCCCCAAACACTGTTGTCTCGCCTTCTTTTCTCTGTGGCACAATTTATCCCATCAGTCTCTCTGGTAGTCAAATTAACCACATAATATTATTTCAGAACTGAGTAGGCTGTCAAAGCAGCAAAGGTCAATGTATACACTATTGACTGTCCCTATAACCTGACCTTTTTAACCAATGACCCCACAAACATATGAACTAAATCCCCGTCCTTTTGTTCTACTTACCATCTTCCTCCTCTGTTATATAAATATTATTTTCCTTGTCCTCCCAAGCCGCCAGACCCCACATTTGGTTTTCTAGGGTGTCTGGCACATCACAATACTCATGCACACACAGACACACACAGACACAGCTGCTGATGCCTGCCGGTGATAATGTGGCACCTCTATAATACTTCTGTGGTCCTGTTGAAATTCCCAGATGACCTTCTGTGTCCTTGCACACACTCACACACACACACACACACACACACACACACACACACAGATGTCCAATCAAGAAGGAAATCCATGTTTTAGATACAGGAGAATGTGTGTGTGCATGCGTATATATGTGCGCAAACATGTGTGTCAGCACATAAATCAATGGGTGCCTGGCGGCCTTGTGGCTAGAGCTACTGTGTGTGTGTGTGTGTGTGTGTGTGTAGGTAGTGGTGGTGTGGGGTACTGGTGACACCCCGCTCCCTCCTAACTGCCAGCTTTAGTTACACATCAATGAAGGGTGAATAATACATTATCTAGGGTAGCCTATATTTCTCCTACATATCCCAGGAGAAAGACAGAGGAATCGGGAGACAGACAGGTGGCAGAAGGAGAAATATCTACTCTGTATATCTTCCATAGGAAAAAAAACAAGCTTCAGACGTAAAAATATATTTAACCTAGAGCCCCCCCCCCCCCCCACCCAATCTCATTTGCCATCCACATCATTCAGCCAAACCATGAAACTTCAACCAACCTCTCTTCCTGTTTAGATAGTGTCCCTCTCCTCCTCCCTTGCACTGATGTACGACCAGCCTCCGTCTCTTAGATTTATGCTGCTGTTTAGGTGCTTTAAGGACAACAGGACACCTTCAGATGAAAGAGGAGTGAAGGCATAAACTCTAGGCCAGTCAGGTGGCGTGGCTTTAGTGGACTTGCTGGAGTGTGTGAGGGTCCTTGAGCATGGATCGGTGATGCAAGTGGTTTTGTAATCATGGCGCGATTATTTAGACATCCATCTTACTACGAGCATGACAGGGTGAGTTTCTGTTTGTGTATGTGTGGTACAGAAAGAAAGAAAGCTCATTTTGTCTGCGTCTGTGTCGGCCTGTGCTGTGTGTGCGCGTAAAGCCTCAGCATTTTGGGACTTGCGTCCTTGCCAGTCTGTCTGTTTCTGTGCACGTGTGTGTGCATATATGTGTGTCCATGTGTGCGTGGTACTAACCGCTGTATGATTTATTCCCTCTTTCTCTGGTGTTGCTGTCTGGGGCCCTCTGTGTGTCATGCCAATGCACAGAGGTCTTTATGTAATTGAAGTGGGCCTCTGAAAACCCCCTGCCATATGGACCCCAGCAGCCTTGTATGTCTGTCTGTCCATCCGTCAATTTCTTTTAATTGCCCAGAGCCCGGATTCTGTGCCGTGGCTATCTATCGAGTGGCTTCTCCATAGGTTAAATACATTAATAAGTAATAAGGTTTGGGACCTCACCAATCCCTGACCATGGTATTGACCAGATAATGCAGAGCAGAACTGAGAACAGGTAGTGTGTGCGTGCTGTAGTCTGGCTCTAACTTTCCCTGTACTTCATTCACTTCCTTTTTTATATAAAGGTAAAGCTGCTACCAAATTTCCCATAAGGTGCTGCTAGTTTCTCCTTCCACCCTTAGGAGCAAATACAATCCAAAAACAACCCTACATCGTTCTGAGATCATGTTTCTGGAATAGGGGAAGTAAAATGAAGTTTTGCATTGTTTGCAATATAAATGTAGTTATTGTTTTGTGTCGTAAAGTTAATCCCTCTGTGCGCTATAAAGCTGCACAGCCAGGCTCCTGGAATCTGTGTGGCACAAAATATGACGTGTATTTTAGAGGTTAGAGGCTGCCAATCTTCACAGCAGTGACTTTGTTAATTACAGCAATTATACTTACGCCTTAAATAAACATGGTAATAATTTTTTTTTTTTTTTTGAAGCGATACAACAAATAGCACAACAACTTCTCCTCCTTTTGCCTCAGCTTTTATTTATTTCCATCAAATTGCATCATATCTCTAGAGTCACATTAGGGTTTTGTTGCATCTGTTGTCAGAATGCTGTCACGGATGTTTTTTTATTTCCTCATATCATCTTGCACTTGAGTTTATTCCGCAGTGCCACTCTCACACAAAGCCACTTTGCAGGGATGTAATTTAAATGGCTAAAATGTAAATGTAATGTACATGTAAGGTCGAGCAGATATTAGCATTGACATGACCGCATTTTAAGCTTTTTTATGGACGCTCCTGACGCGCTCTCTCAATGCCCGTCTCCTGGCTGCTTCATTACTGGTGCTTTTAGCTGCTAAAGAGGCGAAGTCCATTTGCACAGAGGAGGTCTAACAAGTCAAGTTATTACAGCAGCCAAGTGTGAGATTAATTAACTCAGTGGCGATTAAGAATGCGGGTACGACGAGAATTTCGGCGGCGAGGGGAGGGGAGAGCATGAGAGAGGGACAAGAGAGAGCTTCCACTCCAACACAGATCAGCGTGATTAATCTCACTCAGCCATTTGCGGGTATGTGGCATCGAAAAACAAAATAGTCATAAATAATAATGATCTTGCCCCTGCACCTCTTACTTTAAGCTAATGATGCCCAATAACAAATAAGCACATTTATCAGCCTCCACCCGCGTGAGAATTGAAATAAAAGCCTGGTTCCCGAAATAAATACACAAACCCTTTTCAGTAATCAATCCGCAGCTGTTTGTCATCATAGGCCATTAACCGTTGCTCACACTGCGAAGGAAGAAAAAAAAGGCAGAAATGACATTGTATACAGCTATCTCATGCAAGAGACTGATGCGGCTGCCAAGGTTTTGCGGGGTGGAAACTTGAACTACTTCACTGCAAAAGCTCCAAAGCTGCTTTGTTAGCTATAGCCAGCAAACGCACACCTAGGAAGGAGGAAAAGACAGAGACGAAATGGGAGTGGTAGCCATTCGTGTGAAGAGGAGATTCTGTCATGAAGGTAGAGATAAAGCAGGAATGAAAGGAAAGATGAAAGGATTAGTGAGGGAAAGAGAAAGGACAAAACCAGACAACCTGCCCAGCGTCAGTGTGTGTGTGCCATTGTTCCCCTTCCTGTTTGTGGTTGCAACGTTGCATGTGCATTTTGATTTTAATTGTTTTACATAAAGCACCACTCCCTAACTTCTTTGAGGATTCAGAGGAAGAGATATTTGTGTTTTCCTGTGTATATGTGTGTATCTTTGTGTATCTGGATCTGCATAGCTGTAACAGATAGGGTGTGTGAGCGTCTAAGGCCTGCAGGGCCCTGACAGGTTGCATTCCTGACTTAAACTACCCTAGTCGCGCTTTTGTTCTCGGTGTCTTTGACTTGAATGGCTAATGACTGGCCGAGCAGGTAAACTGCAACAAGCCCTCTGTCTACTTAACGAGCTGATGTGAGAAGCTCCAATCTGCCCGCAGGGTTTTGCTCGTCACCTGGTCCTCCTTATCCTTCCTTTTGAAAGGAGAGGACAGGGGAGTGGGGGAGAGATGATGTGTATGTGTGATGGTGGTGGGGGTAGAGTATAATTACTCTTCTACTAAAATTCCCCATCTGCTTTTTTTCCTCCTTTTCTTTTTTTCCCACCCTCCTCTTTTTTATTCCTCACAGGTAAATGAGGGCATACCTGGGAAATTAACATGACTGGCGGTGATAATTGACTTGATAATTACCCTGCAACATCTTCATAAATCATAAGTGGTTGCTCGATGAGCCAAAAGACGGCTTTTAGTATGTCTAGCTGGAGTCCACGCTAATGGGGTAGTCCCCAGCTCCTATTTTGGTTCTGTTTTTTGTTTATCCTGTCTGTGCAAGTTTCCGAAGAGACGCAGAAAAGAAA
Source organism: Epinephelus lanceolatus (assembly GCF_041903045.1). NCBI lineage: Eukaryota > Metazoa > Chordata > Actinopteri > Perciformes > Serranidae > Epinephelus > Epinephelus lanceolatus. Next base: position 23,971,847 of record NC_135739.1, read on the forward strand.
AAAGCAAACCTCAAAGACCTTTGGTCTCTACCACCGCAGTATTTTTTAAACTGTTTTAAAGTAATTGGAAGCCACTGGCATGCGGAAAATGCGGACCGCATTGGGGCTTTGCCCCTCGCTGCAGACGCACAGGCAGCTGTTCCGGGTGTAACAGGAAGTAGCCATCTTTAATTAGATTCAACACGATCATTACGTGCTGCACTGGAAGTGCATTGTAAGGTGATCTGATATGTTGGCAGATGACTGTATTAGGAGAGACTGTATTAAGAGAAACAATGGTAGAGGGAGAGTGTGAGAGAGAGTGTGTGTGTGTGTGTGTGAGAGACAGAGAGGGCATGTGTTTGTGAGAGAGACTCAGTGGCTATTGAAACAGAATGGCAAAGCTGGGTGCTAAGCCCTTTTCTTGTGGTGCTCAGCCATTCAAAAAGCCACGGCTTTTATTCAATGCCCGGTTCCAGCTCTTTCTAGGCTACTCCCCCAGTGAACAAACAGGATTTGTGTGTGTGTCCGTGTGTGTCTGTGTGCACGTGTGTGTGCGCATGAGCCTTAATAACATGTCTCATTTTCTATTTGTATGTGTGTTGGTGTTATTATTGTTTAAATCATGTATTATGCATAATGTGTATGCATTAGCATTATGTAAGTGTACAGTATGGGCTTGTGTTCCCATGTGATTGAGCTCTGTTTGTCAAGTCAGCCATTGCTGACACACGAAATTGCTTAAAACCTGCTATTAGAGCTGTGAGGTAACTGCTCACACACAATCCGGCTGCACAGGCAGCACAATAGCCCACCTCCTATTTAACAAAAGCGTGCATGTGTGTGTGTGAATTTGTGCATGCTTATGTTTCTAGTGCCTCTGAGACATTCAGATAATCACCAGCTTCCACCCAAACAGGCAAATTCTCATTCATTCACACAGGTGAGCGTGTGAATGCGCACATACACACACACAGAGACACAACATTCCCGGCACCAATGAAATGTTTCCATTGAAATTCACACATTACTCCCCAAGGACGAGTTGCTGCTATCACGTTTTCATATGTTTGGTCTGGGAATCTGTGCTGTTATCTTCCGCACAGTCTGTTGCCAGAGCTATCGAGCTGTTATGAATGGATGCCCTGGTTGGCACAGGGGCAGTGGAGCAGGGAAGGAAAGAAGAGGAGAGGAGAGAAGAGAAAGTAAAGGACTGGAGAGGAGAGGAGCAGAGAAAAGGACAGCAGTGAAGTAGACGAAAGCTCCCTGCGCTGCAGTACGGCAATGAGCAAAAACAGTTCCCATCAGGCTGCATGTTAAACACAGACACTTCAGGCAGACACACAAACATACACAGGGCATTGTAGACGTCTGCACACACATTCACACGCAGACACACAGTCTCTGAAGGCCGCTGCATGTCAGCATGCCAAAAACACAGTGGCAATGAAAGAAGCACAGGGGCTGTGGGGAATACAAGAGAGCGCGTACCAGCTCTCCATCCTCTCCTCTCCCTCCTTCTCTCTCCTCTGTGTCCCATCCTCCCTCCTCAACCCCTCTTTGTTACCTTACTACCCCCCCCTTACCTTTCATTCCCATCTCTTTCTCTGCTTCGCTCCCTCCCTTTCTCTCTTTGAATAACTCCTTTTCTTTTGCACTTCCATCTCTCGCTCCCCCCTCGTTCCCCATTTTTCCACGTCTCCTAGCCTTTCCCTTCTTCCCTCTTCCCCTTTCTGCTTTTGCTGAAATCTAGGGAGACTTACAAGCAACGCTGTATAAATGAGAGTGTGCTGAATTACTTTTTTTTTTTATCACAAGCAACCACACCCAAAGCTGGGAATCTCTTTCTCCTTTTCTCTTTCTCTCTCCACTTGCCTCTCCCTTGCTTATCTAGACAAATAAACCCATATTCAATAGTTATTTCCTTTGTGCTGCGGCTGTATTAGGCTGAGGAGTAATGCATTGAAAATGCAAGCGACTGTTGGCACACATCCTATTATTGTTTTCACATGCATTCCTCATTCATTGCTTTTTGCATCTGACGTGGATGTTCCAACATTTCAATTTCACCACTCCGGAGTGACTTATAATCACAAAGAGAGGTTCATTCTCTCTCAAGGACATTTTAACGGTCTATTAATGGACACGCGCTGACCTTGGTGATCAAACCTGTGATGTTTAAGCTCCAGTGTGGTCTCTGTAACCACAAGGCCACTCTCCCAAGGAGTCTCTGCTCTCACAAAAGGACACAGAATCAGTAGAAATGTGACGAGGGAGGGGGTCGATGAAGGTAAAGTATAAGGGCAGATTGTTGGCTGCCAACACCCCATTGGCAGACTTGATATGCTAAATGTGACTTTGATGGGGTTAGCGAGTCCTGACACTCACCTGTCACAATGTTAGCCTGCACCACTAATACCCAAAATCCCTTAGAGAGGCAGAGGCGCCAGGTGAATTTCTGCTCACAGACAGACACAGGCGCTCAGACTGCCTTCCTTGAATAATGACAGAAAGATGCACAGAGAGCAGCTGATGCTTGATGTTGTTTAAACAAATTAATGTGTGTAAACATGGGTGTGTGTCTTATACCTGCATGCCCTCCTTTGATTCAATTTAATTAGGTTTTTTTTGTTAAGGTTTCGAACACCGAAATGAGACTGTTGAGTAAAAAAAATGAAGCTTATTTCAAGACTAATTAAATCATAATCTATCTTTCCCTCTTCTCATTTGACCTTTGAGGCACTTCATATTTATTAGCGTCTGTGCTACCTCGCATGATTCTTATCAGGGTTGCGAGTTATGGTGTGCCGTTTGTTCATTAGCCATATCCACCGAGGAGCAGTCCGCAGGTTTGGCCAGACAAAGCAGCAAATCAAAGAATATCGGCGCTGCTTTATCTCATTGAGTAAATTACTCCGCCGCCCCCCTTTTATCTTGCTCTCTCTTTGTAGATGAACATATAATGAGGCAATTGTTGAACATCAGTAACAAGCTTTAAGGAAATGCCAAACTACATGGAATATGAGATGGATAGATGAAGAGACATGTAGGCTATCTGTTCTGGAAGATGTGACAGAATATTTTTCATCATGCTGGCTGTGCAGTTCATGAACTCTGGTTGCAATAAAGTAAAGAATGCTTTTAGAAATTCAAGGTTTTTTTTTTTGTTTTTTTTTTGGTTTTTTTTTGTTAAGGACTGCACCTGACTCAGAAAGTCTAATCAGATTTGGCTATTTAATATTCGACTATCTTTCCTTTTTTCCTCTACAGAGTTTAAGAGTTTGAACAGGGTTCGGCTGGATATTCAGAATGACAGTGATGTTCATGTAACATAGTAAACAAGCCAAGTTAGCCCTCAAAGCTAATGCGTGCTATTTACGGTAACAACAGATCTGAAATAATTATTTTGCCGACACAAGGTATCAAACAAAAGCGAGACCTTCTTGAAGAGGTGGTCTTGGTCCGGTTACAAACGAACTCTGGTGCGGTTCGTTTTTGGTGAGAACGTGTTCCAACCTCGATCCGAACCAACTGCAGTCACATGACACATTGTTTGGGTTAAAAATGAGCATGTTACAGTCCTGGAGGATTATTAATGTGCACCTCCTCCTGTACTGCCTTAATATGCACATTCAGCACATCCAATGCATCAAAACATTGTTTTCTAGTTGGAGCCACACCTCGTTTTCAAACTGTATGGTTTGACTAAAATGAACAATGACAGCAATATAGTCCACGATGAGCAGTGCTAAAATCAACCTGTGTAGTTGTCCCTCCATTGTGACATTAGAAAGTGTCGCATTTATCTTGCAAGTGTACTCTTTTTCAAGGTTTTGTTTACTTCCTGGATTTTTCCCACATGGAAATTCTGACCAATCAAGAGCAGCTTCCTCGCGCAAGGCATTTGATCTGGTCCACTTGTAAATGCTGCCGTGAGAACACGAACCAACTCTAGGCAATAATGCAACTTTATAACAAACAGTCCCTGATTCGGACCAAAGCAAGTGAACGCTAGGTTTGAAAGCATCCTGAAACTCCTGTGAGCTGTAAACTTGACAGAAGATAACACTATCTCTTAGCCTTACCTGGCAAAGCCTCTCTTCCTCTGTTTCACCAGACTCACACTGGGTCTGGGTCTGCAGCTGCCTGAACCAAAGAGCAGCATAAATTGCGAGGAGCGTTCACTCTGCAGCTAAATCTGGGGACCAAGAAGCCTCCACCTCCACTGCCCTTCAGCAAGACTCTGAGCCCCCACTAACAAAGGGAGGCAAAAGACAGAGAGTGCAGTTTTTACAGCATATGTTATAAATAGGTGTGGTTGAAAGCGAGATAATTGTGCAGTTGATGTTTGGTGGCGTGTTGCCTGCTTGTTATCTCGGTATGTGTCAAAGAATTCTTTTTATAGAAGTTTGAAATGTGCACCTACGTGTTCTCATGTGTATTTGTGTGATGTATTTGCTCGCCTTTCATCTGCTTGGCAGACTAGTAAATCAATCAGAGCTTGCTGAGGTTGCAGTTACACTATATTGTGTTTTAAATATGAATTGTATTCCAGGTATTGCTTCCCCCCCAGGGAGCGTGAGGTGAGGCGGAATGAAATCAACAGCTGTAGTGACACACACGCGCACTCCATCATACACGAGCGCCCAACAAATAAACAGCCAAATTACTCTGTCTCGCTTCCTTTCTCACTCTGACTAATACAAACATGCACACACGCGCAAATACCCACAAAATTTGACTAGGAGATCCACATTTCCATATGCAGATCCTTGGGGCAAAAATGAACCTGCTCCTTGCTTGCTTGTTTGCATTTTCAGACGCAGTTGGCTGAGTCATTCGCCAGGAAATCACATCATGGCATCTAGGCGTCTCACGCAGAGGCACACACTGCACAAGTCACAATGTAATTCATGACTGGAGTCTTATGCTTAAACAGTGTTTACCGTCAGGATTCGATGTTGAATTTTGTTGGAGGGGGAAAAAAAAATATCTGAACCCAGACTGAATTATGAAATGTTGTAAAACAGGGAGAGAGAGGTGTGGAGGATTTTCAGGAAGCGTTGTGAATGAAAAATCACTTCACTTATGGCGAAGGTTGAGGCAATAGTTTCCGTGTTAGGTGATGTAAACATCCCGTGTCCCTACAGAAATCTGGTTCTGTGCCCGTTTCCTGCTGGTGGTTAAACACAGGCAGACCTGATGCCCTCAACGTAATCATTTGCAAATGAGGAACATGCCTTTCCAAAAATGAAATGAAAGTGGTAAATGTGACACCAAACCTTATAAAATCAATGCCACGATGACGCAATACTTGAATCAATTATTACTAAAGTCTGATTTCTTTTAGAACTTTTTCAACCTGTGGAAAAATACAAAAAGTGAAGAGGTAGTTTGCAGTGACATTATCCTCATTTACGGTAAATGTGGGAGTTGTATTTCAATTTCACATGATGTCAGCATCAAACATGAGGCCCCCCTTGCTTGCTTTCCAGTTAGAGGTGAGCTAAAGCACTGGCAGCCCTAATTAGATTTCATATGACAAGGCCAAACATCTCAGTGTCGTAAACCAGCAGGGTCTGGGATGACTGCTTCAGAGGAATATTTTGGTGGTTAATGAAACCCAGTAAACTTCACGTCACGCAGGGAGGCATGGCTGTAAAAAACAAAACAGAGGTGGGGAGGTCTTCTAAGACAGCGGCCCAAAACTGTTATTAAGTCACCGTAGTCTGCATCAGCATTTTTCGTGCAGGCAGCACACACACGTGAGGACAGCCGCGCACATGTTGCGTAAAGGAGCAGCGAGAGACACGAAGATAAATGTGGAATGTTATGGACGGTGAACAAAAGCTTTCAGATTTCCCCTCTGAGAGCAAAATGTTAAGTGCAGCTCTCACAGTATGGGAAATGAAGCGGTAACTGAAAGGTTGCAGGTTCAAAGCTAGCTCAAGTGTTGAGCTGGAACCACCACGTCAGTCAGCTGTGAGTTAAACTGCATGTCTCTGGCAATCTGCTGCGCTGTTATAACACCAGAGCTTTCATTTTAAAGCAAACAACGACAAAAAAAAAAAAAATGCTGATTAGATCGCGGTACGCTAACAGGAGCAGAGATGGCACTCCTGACAAAATGCAGACACTCACACTATCGAGGATCCCCGTTTAACCTTTCCAGAATTGGATTTTTGAAGGTAAATCTAAAGTACTTCTGTCAGAGAGCAAGTAGGCAATAAAACTAGTGCTAATGGCTCACCCCCCAATCGTGAATGTGAGTGTTTGTGTGTGTGTATGTGTTATGTTGTCAGTGCTGTTGATGAAGGGGCTGTGACTTATTCAATAGCAACAGAACACAGAGCCATTCAATGAACCCACGGAACAATGCAGACAGCTGTGAATGCCGGGTCTCGGGCAGGGCGAGGGGTTGGGTGGTTAACTAGGAAGTTGGGGAATAGAAGGGAGAGAATGTGCACATATATGCACACACAAAAGGAGTATGGGGGAAGCTGTAGTTTCATTTAAGTCAGTAAGAGAATGTAGTTCAGGGGAGGATAGTGAGTGCAACAGCGAAAAAAGCTTCAGCTCCTAAGTGGCTGACATTAGAGCGACTAATCCTGAGAGGCACAAGGTTAAAAACCACAATGACAACACAGTAAACAAAGCAGAAGCTCCCATTTCAACTGCTGACAATCACGCAAACAGTGACTCAAACAGGCACACATATGACTACTCATACTTATCATAGCATGACGTCTGCCTCCAAACATGCACACATACATGCACACACGCTTTCAAACACACACATGCTGACTAACATGCAGTCGCACACACACACACACACACGCCGAGGCACACCTGGTTTTGTAGACAGCTGCCCTTAGGGCTACCTGTTTGTCAGATCCTCTGTGCTTTGTAATTAGGAGAGTTAGTGAGAGAAGGGGATAGGGAGGGGCAGGGAGGGAAGGAGAGATGAGAGAAAGACGGCGAACCAACGAGAGAAAGGAAAAAAGGAGGGGGTAAAGACAAAGAGGCCCAGTCCATCGGCAGTACAGGAACTAGACTAGACTTCATGAGCCCTTGAAAAAGGCAATACACTCCTTGGTTGCAACAGACACACACACACACACACACACCCAAACGTACACACACATACAGTCACACATGTAATTTCAAAAAGCAGCTGCACTCGCTCACAATGTCCTCCTTGCTGCGATCAAAGCTCTTTTTTTTTTCCATTTCGACTGCTCTGCTCTGCTCCCTCAAAGCCTCTGACAGAAAAGAACATCGTTGTGTTTGTTTTTGTTTATTTATCACAAGTCCCAGAGTCATCGGGTAAGAGCTGCTTGGCAGAAACTGCCTCTGCAGACACGATAGGCCAAGCACACGGGCAAAAAAAAAAAAAAAAAAAATGGCGTGCTGTTACAAACCAAATTGTATTCAGCCCCAAGGTATCTTTTGACGAAGGGAAAATAATTGAGGGCAGGGGCCCAGCGACAAATGCGGAGGGCAGAAACTTTCGTTCATTAGACTCCCCCATTGGGAGAGATGATACGAGAGTGAGACTGAGTGAGAGGCGAAAGAGTGTGGGGAGATAAAAATGAGAGACAAGGAGAGGGAGCAAGAGCGTCAGAAAGGTGGAAGGGTGCTTATTTCCGAGGCACCGGCGGCGTAACCCCGTTAGCGCGCACACACACACGGGACAAACCTCTTGTGTGACAGCCATTGTGGGATGACTGACAGTGAGTGGTAGCGGGGTGAAGTATGTGTGAGTGTATGTGTGTGTGTGTGCTGATGGGGAGGGGGGATTTTGTCACGGGGGGACAAGTCCGTTCAGGAATTCCACAGAGGAATCACCTCCTTGGCCTGTCCATGTCGAAGCAACCAATTACCGTGACTGTGTGTGTGTGTGTGTGTGTGTGGTGAAGGGGAGGTCTCGCCATAAAATGGAGGGGACTTCTCCTAATCATCGCACTCTGGCCCTGCACAAAGGCAAAAAGGCTGCTTAGACAATTTGAATTTGAATAGCATCTCTCCTCCTTGCCCCCCCCCATCCCCCCCCCCCCATCCCCCCCCCCCCCCCGTGTCTCTCTCTTCCTCTTTCTCTGCCTCCGCTTCACGTCGGATGACAAAAGAGGAGCGAACAAAGATAGCACAGAAAGCAATCAGGCTAATAGCGCTAATAAGTTGAGCGTGGGGTCCTCGCTCTCAATGTTGACACATTTCACTGTTTCTGTGGCTAAACAGAGGCTCAAGTGTTTGGCAACCAGGCGGCATAGTATTTTAATGGAGTGGCTACCCCATGCCAGGTTGCCATGTGCTTAGTCTGTTTGACTGCGGAAGAATACAACAAAAGCAACTCAGAGAAGAGGTAGGGAGCAGATAATTAACTAGTGGAGAAGCCTGAAGGGAAGTATTCTGGGGGAAGGAAGGAGTCATCGGGGAGGGTTGAAGTTTTTGCTTTTTTTTTTTTTTCATGACTTTTTCTGGCTGAAAACAAAATCCTGCTGTCATCATGTTTCATTAATGCTAGCATGAGAAGACGCCATTTGCTTTCGCACCTATAGAAGGAAGCCAAGCTAACAGGAAGCCGATAAGTCGGCTTTTCGTTTACATCTCAAACTCTGCGACTCTGAAATATCTCCAGGGCTGTCGGGGTAAATCTTCGAACTGTCTGTGTTTGGTTTGGTTGTCTTTCAGGTGTCATCCGGCGAGGTCACGCTAACAAAGACATGCATGGTAAAAAGCTCATAGTCGCGGCGAGATCCAAGCTAAATCCCTCACCTGTCTGCTCCTATAGCGATCTGGGGACTCAACCCAAAAACGACTGCGCATTCCTCCCTCTCAATAGCCTTTCTTCCCCTTCCTCTTTCGGTCTTTCTTTTAAGAAGTCTGCTTGTTTGAACAAAGAAATATTTTAAGAGGCTTGTAACTGTGTGTGTGTGTGCGTGTGATTGTGTGTGTGTTGGATGAGGCCATAGGGACGAATGCCTCAGTGCCCTCCCCTGTTATTAGGCCTGCCCTGTCATTACGGGATTAAAGTGTAGGGGTTGGCTTTGCGCGTGCACGCTTGTGTGTGTGAGTGTGTGCATGTGCGCATGTATTTGCCTGCATATGATCTCCCCAAGCCTGTTTGCATTTCTGCACTTTTTCTCACACAATCAAAGTTCGCAGAGAAAACAAAACCGACCCCCCCCCCCCCCCACACACACACACACACACACACACACACACATACACACTCTCCATGTTTGTTATGCTAAGGTGCATTTGACCTCGTTCATAAATAACACTTTACTAAAGGATTCCTCAGGTTACTCAAACAGCGACTCTCTAATTGAATAGTCTTCGTAAGCGGTGGGAGGTTGAAAAACATTCCCCTGTACACCGCGCGTCACATCCATCACGGCGCAGCGTGAAAACACAAGCATAGATATAGAGATCGGCGAAGAAGAAGAGGAGGGGGGTGTAGAGGAAGAGCAAAACGACTAATGAAAAGAGGTCAAAGCTATCACTTCCGAGTGGAGGGAAGAAAGTCGTTGGAGAAAGTGAGTGATAAAAGGGGGGTTAGGTGAAGAGAAAGAGACGGAGAAAGTGAAACGATGGGGAGTTAGACCCGTCGTTTCGCAGGGATGATGAGAAAGAAATTGAAAATAAATGAGAAGAAAGTGAAGAGTGCGTGCGAGGAAGATGGATTAAACAGCCTTGTGCATCTGTGTATCCTGATCCTGCGCTACCTCCCACATCTGCATGCTTCACTCTCACTCTGTGTGTGTGTGTGTGTGTGTGTGTGTGTGTGTTTTACGGCAGTAAATTTGCATGTCCATTTGCCTGATTTACTCTTTCGGCCCCCCCCCCCCTCCCCCCCCTTCTTTACAACCTACAATCTTTCCCTTTCTCATTTTACACTTCCAGGATTTGAGAAAGTGAAGTGAAACGTATGGAGCTAAAAGGCAAACGAGAACACTGTCTGTGTGCAGGGGAGGATCTCATAGCCGCACAATGGCTGTTTCTCCCTCAACTCGTCCTTCTGGTTTTCCCTCCGTTTATTTTTCTTTTTTCTCCTCTCTTGACCGGGCCCATTAGGCAAGCTGCCAGCATGGTCTTAGAAGCTTTCGGAGGTTGTTTTGCTTAAAAAAAAATACCTTTCTCTCTTTAATCTGTCTTACTCTGCCTCTCTCTCATCCTTTATCATCTGTATAGCACGAGTTTCTCGGTTTGGCAGACAGAAACGGTTGCTTTGTGTGTGGGCATATAGTACTTTGTTTTGTTGTCTTTATTCTGTGTGTGTGTGTGTGTGTGTGTGTATTTTCTGTTACTGTGCAGGTGTCTGGATATGCTGAACGGTCATGAATATTGCACACACAAACATGGTGCGCAGAGACAAATGTGCACAACTGCCACACACATGCACATGCGCACACACACACACACACACACACACACACACACACACACACAGAGGGAGCGGCAGGGTTAGGTCGGGGTCATTCCGTGCTTTTGCTCTGGCCCATTGACTCCGGATTGGTGCTCCACTTTGGGCACAATACAGAGCTTTGCACCAAACACACACACACAATTACACTCCTACATAGACATGCATACACACATTCATACACACACACACAAACTGCATGAGGTTAAACAATGCAGATCCATCGAGAAGGGAAGGGTTACTGCTGCACACGCACTCTCGAATGATCCACTGTCTAAACCACTGAGTCAGACGGCACATCTGTGTGTGTGTGTTTTGCATATTTCTCTTTCTGCTCTCCAGCTCTGGTTCTTTCTCTCTCATCTCTGTCTCCCCCCCCCCTCGTTGGCTCTCCCCATATGTCATTGTGTTTCACCGTGTTGTCATTTTCAGCAAGGTCAGCTCTAATGACAAGCCGACGCACACATACACACGGCCCCAGTCATAATAATAAACACCAGGCAGCAGAGGTGTATAATTTCCACCACAGCAGCTTACCTACCTGCGTAGCTGTCGGTAACAGGTCCCAAATCACACACTGTCATGGTATGAGTCAGGGGAAGTCCCGCAGCTAATGTGCACTGACACAGTTTCTGAGATGAAAACACTAGTAGGCCCTTATTTGCTCAAGAGACAAACGTGGCTCATTGCACCTGGTTACAAAGAGAGCTCTCGGCAAAAGCAGACTGAATTCATGATTTGTTTGAAAGCATTTCCGCTATCAGCACAGAGAGGGAATGGGAAACTGACAGGAAAGAAAGGGAAAGGATTGTTTGTGACAAAGGTTGCGAGCTGGATTTGACCCTGTGCTGCTGGGAGTACATGATATTCACTTGAGCTCCCAGAGCCACTCCCAGAGAGACTGCTCTCGCTGCGTGAACTGGCTCACACTGAAGCTTCCAGACCATTTCGCCTGAGGGCAACAAGCCAAAGCTACGTTTGAAATCTGATTGTATGTGGGTTTTTTTTTTTGCACAGAAAGAGCTCTTGCTTTGCCAAAAACTCTCTTGGAAGTCATGTTTTCTCACCGGTGTAATAGGTGCATACACATGTCAGAGACACTGTCACTCAAAGCACGAGGGGATGGAATTCAATGGGAGTTCCCAACTCTCGGAGCATGTCATCTCTTACAGAGCTCGACATAATTCACAAGGGGTCTTTGAGTTCGAGAGGTATTTGGGTTTGTCACCGCCGCTGCTCTTGAATGCAGCACTGGTGGCAGCAGGTATGTGGAGAAGGGGTGGGGAAATCCTCTTTTATTTTGCGCCCAGGTCCCATTTCCTGTCAACTTACCAGGCGGGGGGGGGGAATCAAAGAAGAAAGAGGTAGTCAGAGTAGCAAAGTTGGCTGAGAGACTCCTTCAGGTTCATCCCCTGCAACTGAGGCAGGAAAAATGGCACATCTCGCAGCACCTTCCATGACCAGGGACGGTTCAAGCTCACTCTCTGGCAGCGCCGTTTCATCATCTTTTACTATCTTGTACAACAGCGCAGCGGTTGAGATAATAACGGTGGCTGCATACTGTGCCTTGAGCGCCAAGTAGTAAAAGACTCGACATTTATAGTGTTCCTTCCCTGCTCTCACAAAGCCGGCATCTTTGCCAGGAGAAACAAGAGTGCGGAAAGTGGAGAGGAGAAAGGGGATTTGCAGGGGAGATCCACCATTTTGTGTGTTTGTGTCTATTGTGTACATGATGGTTGTGCGTCCTCTGTGTGTGCCAAGAGACAGGCGTAAAATGTAAACTTGAAGTGTGTATGTGTTCAAGGATTGACAGAAAGTGAGTCCAATTGAAGCGTATTGACCTCTGTTCCGCTCAAGAGCTCCTCTTTTGTGACACCTAACTTTATAACCCCCCCCCCTCCCCCTCCATTCAGGCCTTCTGCTGGGTTATATATCTTGTGCAGTTTTACAACCTGTTACTCTTCGTATGTGTGTGGGTATTATCAAGAGTGTGTGCGTCTGTTGCGGCGCCCTGTGGGAAGCGGAACTGTCTCTCAGTGAGACCTCGCTGTTGTTTCCTTTCCCCTGTATAAAAGCAAACGTCTAATTGAGACTAATTAGCCAGACAAGGCGCTGCAATAAAATGTCACACAATACCTCGCAGATCACCCACCTAGACCTCTGCCTCACTCTCCCACTGTCTCTCGGCCTCCCTGTCACACACAGACGTACACTACCTCTTTGTCGAATTGAATCTAATATCGCTCTGAGCCCGCGCTTTCTGTCATTCAGTTATTCACCCAGTTATCTGAGAACAACGTTGGTCAAAGCCTCTTATCTCTTCCGCGGCTCATTTTACAAGTTTTATGACATTGTTGTAAAACTATTGAAAGTTCTATTGATCTCCGCTGTCACACTGTTCCTCTTTGTCTGACCTGGTTGTTTTTTCTTTTTCTGTTTCTGTTCACAGAGACGCTGATGGACACGAAGTGGGCCACGACAGAATTAGCCTGGACTGCACACCCTGAGACTGGGGTGAGTTTACATTGTACAGTTTGTATGTATGGATATATTGGCAGAAATGGGAAGTAATATAATTAGTACTTTTACTTCTGTGTATAATCATCTCAAAATAAGATTTGTGTTTTCGTTACCTTAGAATAAGCCGTTTATATCTGCATAGGGAGTGGGTGCTTGTCTATGGAGAGCGCCATGTTGCACCACCATGTTTCTACAGTAACCCACAACGGACAAATCAAGCACTGGCACTAGATATGGCACTTTGTGTTTTGGTGTCAGCCACCAAAGTTTGAAGCCCCTCTGCAACGATAATGCCAGAAAAATTAATTGTTTTTTTTTACGTGAAACTGCTTTATTTGGATGATTTTTTTACCGGCTTTAATCAGTGGGTCAAATTGTTTTGGAGAGGAAGAGGCCACTGCAGATAATTCTGTTCCTGGTAAAAAGTTCCTGAATGTCAAGATTTACAATTATGAGAGAAAAAAAGTGAGCACAATTTAGCAGGTGCTAGGTTTGCGGCCCGTCTCCAACATGCCAAACAGCGTCAGAGAAATACTGATTTGTAACAGTAAAATGCTTTATTCAGTGTTTTTACCAGTTTAAATCACCAGGTACATTTGTTTTAAAGAGAAGGAGACCTCTGTAGATAATTTGGCCCCCACTAAAAACCTCCTGAACAAAGAACACTAAAGGAATCCTAACTGGGTGAAGTTTCATCTGGTTTCAATCTGCACTCCTCACCACTAGATGCCACTAAATCCCCCTCAATAGTACACACTGCTCCGTCTGCATGTCTCTTGGTAGTTGAAAAGTCCTGTACACCTTCAACCGGTCAATCACTCAACAGGATATGTTTTGGGATTCAACAGGATGCGCTTTTTAGGGAGCAGAAAAAGATACACTGCAATCCAATTTCACCGACCCACCCAGTCACAGATGTTCCCTTCCCCTCCCCTCAGAGCACTTAAAACATGTGAAAACTGGCAGTTTCCTCGTGAACTAACCTTTTAAACACTAAAATATTTCTTGCCGTTGACCCATTGCACGCCCCGGCATCCAAATCTACCACACACAAAGTGCCAGTGACAGCCCCGTCTTGCTTTCCCATGTGGTCTCCACAATGGCCTAAAGAGGAGCAAAAAGAGTCTTGACCCCTCCTCAGCTACACTTCAAAGACCCCCGGCGCTCCTCCCCTCGCTTTTGTGTGGCCCTCTGACTTGGCCCTTGTGTTTTGAAAGGCGGGCCCCCATTTTTTATTTTTTGTTTTTACCCCAACACACTTGCGGGGACATTCCACCCCAGCTGTTCGGAGTCGCCCACCCTCCTTATTCTCCCCTTCCTTTACTTCCAAGTAACTAAGCACTAATGAAGCCAGACACACTAGCCACCTCAGCTGCAACAATCAGTGGGACAAACCCCCTCACAGCCTTTCGTGCCCTCCTTCCTCATCGTCCTTCCGTCTCCCTATCCGTCCATCTTCCTTTGCCTCCATCTGCCCCCCTCTTCCTTATTAAGCTACAATGCAGCAGCGATGCTCCCACCGGTCCCGTGCAGAATGGAACTAAAAAACGCCTTCCCGTTTGTTTTCCAAGCAAACCCACAACAGATGCTCCTTTTCAATAGGTATACATACAGTGGAGAGCCTTTTGCACTCCAGAATTCCCACATTACCAATCGAAAGACTCAAGATGAGTCTCTCCCCTGCCTTTTTTGTTTAGTAGCAGAATGTGCCACAGACGGTGGCTGTCCTTGAGTTTTCTACCCTGTTTTCCCTCCTTTTATTTTTCTCGCACACAAATAATCTATTTTCCCTGATGTTTTTGTCTTTAAGCACAATGTATTGTGCGTGTGTTTATTTGTATGCTTTTGAGGTCTTGCAACCGGAGCATCGCAGGCTGTTTTTGTTAGGGGTGACGAGTGTTTAAGACAAACTGATACAGTGGCTAGGAGGACAAACACAACAACATACTGAGAGAGCTTGGGAGGGAGGGAGGGAGACAGCAGTGAGACTTAGACTTGGTAAAATCCACAGAAATGTCCATGCAGATAGAGGGAGACAGCATGTAAGACAAAAAAAATCAATTTCTTAGAAAAAATCTTCGTAAAAGACCCACTCGCAGACTACACACACTATCCCAGGGATGCTGTCCAGCCAAGTCTGAGTCACAGCATTGCTCTGTTTTTTTCACAGTGTTGCACAACACATACAGATAAAGCATCAGACATAAAGCTTCACAGAGGAAACATAAACTGTGTGTATTTGTGACAGCGAATCCAGTGACAACCAGCACATAAGTGCTACTATTAATGCCACCACTCTCGGTGTAAAAGATAGATAGGTGTGAAAGCCGTTGAATGTGTGTCTGTAAGAGCGCATTCAATTATTGATATGTGTGTGCCTGTGTGTACATGTATTCCTTCTTACTCTTTCCCCTCTGTGTCTGTACTCTGGTATGATGATTTCGCTGTCTCACTGTCTGCATCTGTCTGTATAGCCTGTAGCATCTGTGCATCATGCATGTGTCTGTCAAAGTATGAGTGTGTGTGCATGTCGACACCTATCTCGAGCTGCACTCGTGCTGTTGCTCAGATTTCAGAATTTCACTATGTCTCCCTGTGTTGTGTGTTTGTGCATATAGCGTATCATTTATCTTCCAAAACAGATGTATCATGAAAGGGGAATTCCACTTTAAAGAAAGGCTCCCCTCAGACCTGGAATAACAGCCACAGGGTTTTCAGAACTATCCGCTGATAACAGTATACCAAGTTAGTTACCTTGTGGAGATAATAACTATTGTTAGGAGTATCATTGTATGCTTCACAGACCCAAAGCAAGCCAAAACATGTTATGAACAAGCTAACACGTCCTTAGAATTAACCTCGGAGAGCTCATATGTACTAACAACAAACAGAAAAATAAAAGCACACATAAGCTTGTTGGGGTTACAGCTTTTCAGCTAATGCAGCTAAAGCTAATAATACTAGTTTATCTCAGTTGTAGCAACGGCTGCTAACACCTAATGTTCGTTTTGAATTCATGTAAGGTTGATGAATGACCAAAGCAATCAAAACATCCATAAAAATGTCCCAAACTCCGGCAGCACAACCTGCGTCTTCACATCCATATTTTGAGTCTTGCCAAAGTACATGCGAAAAATATTTTTCCAGTGGGCCTTTGGACCTTCGAGGAGGGTGATATTGCATCACAGAAGCATTGTTCATTGTCATCTGCAAGTAAAATTTAAAGCTTTGATTGGAAAGGACAAAGAGAAAATGGAGTGGATCGCAAATCTTGCATAACGATTCATCTTGCTGGAAATCGATGCCAAGAAACTTGACCCTTTTTCACATGACCTACTTAATTCATTCAGGCTTGGTAAGCAGGCGCTCGGAGTGTTTGGCCACTGGTGCGTGTCTCGGGGGGGGTGACCTCTCTCTAAACACGCACATACACAAACAGACGCACACCTACGCATAGAAACTCCTAAACAGACAGAGCAGGTATACACACTCGAGCAGACAGACTCACACCAGAACATTTAAACAAACACGCACAACCTTATACACACACACCCAGGAACGCATTGCAGTGGGTGATTTATTACACTGAACTAAATACCCATTGACACTTCATGCTTTTAGCCATCTCATTGACCTGGTCGGTGATTATCGATTCCCTCCGGTTGCTTCCTCCTTCTCTCTCGCTCTCGCCGGGCCATCGTTTTAATGCCACGGCTGAGCTACGCCCATTCTGCCTCTCTCCCTCATGGCCTCCAGGGTCTGAGATGAATAGCCTTGTCTCCACCACATCCATATCACAGCCTCAATTAAGAAACACAGAGCTCAGACGAAAACAACTGACTCTGGAGAACAAATTGGTGCCTTTATGCAAGAACTTCGACGCAGTCAGATGTTCCGAGGCAAACTTTGGTCCCAGGAGCACAACCATAGACATTTAATTTGTTATAGATGTGTCTTAGCATTAAAGACTTAAGTATTCTAGTCTTTTAGGGGGGCTGAGTGATGTGACAGACCATCCTGTAATCAGACGGCCACAGGTTCAGTCTCATGGATTTAGGTAGCAGGTCTAATGACAGCCATGCACAACTTCAATCTCCCTAGCTTTACATTGCTCTTTTTAATGTTCCTCCTCATTGTCTTTTAAACGCTTTAATGCTTCGCCATCCCTTATGCAAAACACTTTGCCTTTGTATATGAAGAGTGCTATGCAAATAAACATGCCAGGCCTCGGCTTAACTAAAAAGTAAATGCACTGTTTGTCTGATGGGAAAGGGGAGCAGATCCCTCAGCACACACGCACATGGACATGCACGCGGACAAAGATATATTATACACACAGGAATCGCTATTTGAAGTAAAATGATTTAATCGTGGTGTCCTCATTCGAGATTGAAAAATGCATTAGATTACAGTGTCTCACAGCAAAGATTTTACAGTCTAGTTTGCTCGTGCTCATTTAATGAAGCTGGTAATCAAAGTTTAGAAAATTTAATCCCATTTTATCCTGAGTAATTCACCCCCTGGGTACTGTAGTAGCATTGAAAGATGTAGGGGAGTGTAAAAACCGAAAATCACGAAGGTTAACCGGCGTCTTTATTAGAGGACGTTGCGATCATTGCTCTGTAATTGAAGCGTAATTGGTTGTGAAGCAATGTGGCTGCTACTTCCAAACAGATACGAGGTAAACATGCTGTGGTGGCTCTGTGGTGAGGAGGTGACAGGTTGCTGTAATTGAGATGAATTTGCAGTCCTCGTCCCTGGCTTTTCGCTACACTAACCAGAGATGAAAAGCGTAGCATGGCAAAGGAAAGGGAATGTAATTGAAAATACCCCCCCCTCCCAAAAAAGAGAACCCTTCTTTCTTTCTAGGTCCTAACCCCTGCCATGTTTCCGCCATTCTTTCTTTATCAGGCAGTGTGACTGAATGTAGCTCTTAGAGTTTTAATACAAGGTGTACGGAGTGTCTGTCTGAGTACCTATATATCTGAAGATATCAATATGTATTTACAGGCTCTAACCTGTTTGTCTTTTCTCTGCTCTCTTTTCAGTGGGAAGAGGTGAGTGGCTATGATGATGCCATGAACCCCATCCGGACGTACCAAGTCTGCAATGTACGTGAGCTCAACCAGAATAACTGGCTACGCAGTGACTTCATCCCACGAAAGGACGTGCTGCGTGTATATGTGGAGATGAAATTCACAGTGCGCGATTGCAACAGCATTCCCAACATCCCAGGTTCCTGCAAAGAGACCTTCAACCTCTTCTACTATGAGTCTGACTCGGACTCAGCCACAGCCACCAGCCCTTTCTGGATGGAGAACCCTTATGTGAAGGTGGACACTATTGCCCCAGATGAGAGCTTTTCCATGCTTGAGTCTGGGCGGGTAAACACAAAAGTCCGAAGTTTCGGGCCATTGTCCAAAGCCGGGTTCTACTTGGCCTTCCAGGACCTTGGTGCTTGCATGTCGCTCATCTCAGTGAGGGTCTTTTACAAGAAGTGCTCCACCACCATCGCCAACTTTGCCGTTTTCCCGGAGACAGCGACTGGGGCTGAGGCAACCTCTTTGGTCATTGCGCCAGGAACTTGCGTCCCCAATGCCCTGGAGGTGTCCGTGCCATTGAAGCTTTATTGCAACGGAGATGGCGAGTGGATGGTTCCCGTAGGAGCCTGCACCTGCTCAGCTGGTTTTGAACCAGCCATGAAGGATACCCAATGTCAAGGTGAATGTTTTCACAACAGATATTTGAGGTCAGTCCAGGATTGACTGACCTAAAATACCTACCAAGGCCTATGTTAGCTGCTGAACTGACCCAGAGAGTCCATGAATCTTTACAAAACTGTGTGATATTTTGTAGCTTATTCCACAGTCTTACCCTACTGGAAGATGGTGGTGGGGTTGGGGGGATTTCCCTATGGCGATCAATAATGTATCACATTATTACTGCTGTGAAAAGTTACATTTGCATTTTAGGCACACAGTATCTGATAGTTCTACGCAGGGTGAATTACAATGAGTACGTGGTAAAGGGTCAAAGTCTTGCTGAAGGACGCTTCATCTAGACAAATGGCTGTTGTGTCCACAAACCGAATGTTGGGGAGATTGAACCGATATTGTTTTGGCTACAGGTTACAGCCTCTATCACTATATTGTCCAGCTGCCACATTATTATGAGCTGTTTATTTGCCTTGTATCCTTCGACACATTAATCCAATGACTACAAGGTAGAATAATACACGCTATGACGGTGTCAGCAGGCAGGCTGTTCACTGCTCTGACCTCAGCTTTGCCTGGCAGCTGGTTGCTAAATAAATGGAAATGCAGGGGAGGCTGTCTGTTTCTGAGAGGCCTTATGATGCTTTCAGGTCTGATGGAAAACACGACGGGTTCACAGGGGTTGAGAGCAAGGTGAATTTAAACAGCGAGGTCTCAAATGAAATGGAGTGCAGGTGACAGCAGGAGGAGAGAGTGGGATAAATGGAAATTGCGTGTGTGTGTTGAGGGGTATGGGGGCGTAAAATTAGGCTCAGGGTGCGTAGGTCAAATGGAGACAGCAGAATGAGATCGCGAGGGGACCTGGCAGGGTTATTGATCGAATGCGAGGTGTCTGTGCATGTGTACAGTGTGTGTGAAGCTTGACTGCCTTGGTTCAGAGGGATCATTCTTCTCCTTAAAGTAGAGAAAGATGAGGCTGGGAAGACCTTTAAGTTCAGTACCCATACTGGTGATCAGGCAGAGAGTGGGTGGATACTTTAAACAGGCAGCTTCTGGCAGACCCTAAATATGTGTGCTCACCTTTAAAAGGAGAGTGTGTGCGTTTGTGTTTGAGTGTGGGAGAGAGAGAGAGGGAGCATAGTAAATCTCAAGGATGGTGTGTGTGGTTAAAAACTCATTTGTTTGCTCCTGGCAGCTCAAGGTTAAAGCCCTGGTGACTGGGTCCTGATAAAACGTTCTCTAATCAAGCTTCACTGGGAACCACATGGGATAAATCCCTCTCTCTTCTTCTCTTCTCACTTTACCTCTCCTCAGGTCCACTCTCCATGCTCATTTCTCATCATCCTTTCGCTATGACTCTTGCTTTCTCTGCTTTCCTGTCCTCGTTCCAACATGCAGCATCTCCTCCAGCTCCGCCATCGTTCTCTTTCTGCTGTATTAGTCTTTACCTCTGTGTCTCGTTCCTTTCTAATCTGAAGGCTGCTGCGCGCATTAATATGCCAGCAAAGTTACAGTAAGGATGCCTGCATTAATATTAATCGATGAGCCTTTTTTTTGTTGCCTTTCCACTCGTTTGCTGCCCATTTTTCACCTCCAATATTCTTTACTTTTCCCTTCATGCTCCACACTTTCCAATTTCAGCATACATTCTAATCAGTTCCTTAAGCTCTATGTTCTGCATGAACATAGAGCTTAGGATAAGACACAGGGGAGAGCGGAAAGGGGGGCGCCTGCAGGATTAGCATTTTCTATGCCTCCACCTCTTCCACCTCTCCCTCCTTTTTTCTCTAGCCCCTTGTGTCTCCTTCTTCCCCATTCTTCAGTGGTTCCTCTAAGGGGAGAGTTGATGAAAGGAAGAGGATGACCCCTTTACTCACTGGAAGTGATAGATCAGCGCTTTCAGCCCTACCCTGAAACAAAAAGCTCCTTTTAATAGGAATGCTCCATCAACATCCTTCATAAGGCCAACCACGTTCAAAACCCAACACTGTCATCCCACGGGAGTTGAGAAATCGCTTGTAGTTTACTTTGTGTGAACTTAAATGAACTTGAATAGGTCAGGGTACCAAATCAGAGAAGTTGTTCTCCCACCTGGTAAAACTCGAGGTCATTTCTTATCTGTTTATCAAACAGCACTTCCTGTTAGCCAGTGGTGTGGATGACTGTGATTAATGGTGGAAGAACAAATACACTCAGTGCTAATGTACATGGTGCAGTCAACTGGTGGTTTTGTGCTAATATTGAACTTTCAAAAAAAAACGGTAAAACAGCAGGAGCAGGAAGTGGTCCCTGTTTTCAACAGGGAGCGAAAAACAAA
The DNA here is from genome assembly GCF_041903045.1 of Epinephelus lanceolatus. Classification (NCBI taxonomy): domain Eukaryota; kingdom Metazoa; phylum Chordata; class Actinopteri; order Perciformes; family Serranidae; genus Epinephelus; species Epinephelus lanceolatus. The sequence continues at coordinate 23,992,803 of NC_135739.1, forward strand.
CGCGGGAGCTATGGTGATGATTATCATTCAGAGGGACAAACATAGCAGTGTGTCCTTGACATTGACGAGCTAACGCACTAGTGGGTCAGCTAATCAACTGGCCCCTGTAAACTTTGCCTGTCTTACCTGCTCTCGTCTTTTTTTATTAAGCACTGCGGCAAACTCATTCATCTTTTAACGAGACAGTTTATCAAAGATATGGAGCCTGCCAAAGTGTTCTGGATCACAGTGCTGCTGTCAGTGTTTCCCTGCACGTCTGCAACTTATCACCTGAGTTATAAACTTCCAAACAGTGGCTATAAATGGAGAAAGGGCATTTACAAAGGCCAGCAGTGTTTTCATCTGATTAACTAGGCTTCCGCCAATGGAGAACCGGTTTGGATAAAACAATGTTGAAGGCAGTTTTGTGTAGGTCTCTACTGGGATGGATCTTACAGACAGAAGAATGCAGACAAAAGCCTCATAACACTGAGTATATTGAAGTGATTTGTGGCCAGGATGGCATGTGTTTGTGTCGACATGTATCTTTGCACAGTTGTGCCAAGACCCATGTTTGTGTACACCTCAGCATGTGCTGTGTGAGCCTCTCTGATTCTCTGTGTGTATGTTTATATGTGTTTCATAAAAGACTGAATTCAGATGAAAGTGCCATGCCAGGGTTTTGGCTCTGAGGGTCGTGTATGTAATTTGGGTTGACAGTCTCATCGTGTGAGCACGGGTTTATGCAAACAGCAACATGCTGCTCAAAACCCTCTTCTTTTCCCACTACAGTTTGCCGAGGATGCCCCGTCCGTTAGGAAAAAGGGAACATGTGGTGACAAAAACAAATCATGCTCACACATGTATATAAACAAACACATGCTAAACACATCAAAGAAGCTGCTTTTACCAGTGAGCTGGAATGCTGTTAAATTATCCACTATAGTGAAGACATTACATCCTGTTGTGAAGGCTTGCATACTAAAGCTGAGGATAAGTGAGAGTAAAATTCAGTATTTTCATCGCAGAATGAGAGTGGCCTCCTGCCCATTTGGAAAATGTGACCCACACAAATGTAATAGAAGTGTAGCAAAAATTGTTTTACCTTAATTATTCACACTTTTCTCTCTCCATTTTCTCTCTTTTGCCATCAGCTTGCAGCCCTGGCACCTTCAAGTCTAAACAGGGAGACAGCTTCTGCCTGCCCTGTCCAGCCAACAGCCGTGCCAGCTCAGGGGCATCCAGCATTTGCTCCTGTCGAAATGGTTACTACCGCTCAGACACGGATTCTCCTGATTCCCCCTGTACCAGTAAGTAAAGACTGCTTTCAGCTGACTGAATGGCATCAGCATGTTTTAAAGTCACGCTGTTACTGCCATGCTTTTAAAAAACCCAGACAGAATTAGATGCATACCACATATTCAGACAGTAATCGAATGTATTTTTATCCATAAAACAAAATTCTTGACTTGTGTGGTAAAAGTCTTTCAAACTTTCCTCTTTGAATTTTAGTCCTCAGCGACTAATAAAAGCCCTCAGGAGTACGTTCCCACCATGCCACACAGATGGCAAACAAGTCTGCTTGCTTTCCCAACGTTATCCGAAACATTATCGTCCAACCCCTCCCCCGCCCGCCTCCCCGGGAAGTCTATCTGTACTCGATGCAGCCATCCCTTTGCAGACAGAGAGCGGAGGAATTTTTCTAGCAGCAGTGCCTTCGTTAACAGCAAACACACACACATAGGAGCTAATTCATTGGTGAAGAGAGAAGAAGATCCTTTTTTCTGTTGCTGGGGTGGGGGGCTGATTCTCCCACAGTGCAGCGAGAGATAAGGCTCCGGTAATTGGATAAGAATTGCCAAGGCTCTGCCAATAGTTTGTCTCGCGCGTCCCCCCCAGTACTTCACACACAGACACACAGTGGAAATGAGCATGCAATTCAAATTTGAACTCCTGTCCTTTTTCTTTTTTTTTTTTTTTTTTTTTTTTTAAAAGAACTGCTGGAACAGACTCTTGTTATGTGGAAGAAAAAAAAATGTTCTAGTTAATGCATGAAAAATGTACTAATACCACAGCACAAGGAAAATTCTTGGGTCATGAATTGCATTGATAGCAGCTATGGAATAATGAATGTATGTGTGCACAATGATATGTAAACTGTGTTTTGCAATATGAATCTCTGCCTATTGTCAGCGTGTCTCTGTACTGTCACCAAGACAAATTTCTTAACACCTATTGTGCATGGAGATTAAATTTGCTCTCATTCCAAACCTGTTTGCCTCATCTCATCCACACTTTACTTCTCTTTTGCAGCTGTTCCCTCAGCACCACGCAGTGTCATCTCCAGTGTTAACGAAACCTCGCTTGTACTGGAATGGAGTGACCCTCGTGACTTGGGTGGCCGGGAAGACATCTTCTACAACGTCATCTGTAAGAAGTGCCTGCCTGAGCGGGGAATGTGCTCGCGGTGTGACGACAACGTGGACATCTCGCCGCGCCACCTGGGCCTGACCCAGCGCCGCGTCGCCGTCCGTAACCTCCAAGCCCACACCCAGTACAGCTTCGAGATCCAGGCGGTCAATGGTGTTTCTAACAAGAGCCCCTACTCGCCTCAGTTCTCCGCGGTGAACATCACCACAAATCAGGCTGGTAGGTGCAGCTGCAGCCTCATGGCTTACCTGTCAGAGATCAATATTGAACTTGTAGGCATTGCCAACTTTCAAAGGCTGGAAGAAGATACAAAAGAATGTCAGAGAATACGTTCTGCGCTTAAGAAGTAGAGATCAATTTCTTGTATGCATGTAGGAGTGTGTTACATATTTCCCCTTTGAACAGGGATTGAGAAGGAAGACATTCTTCTGAATGAGCTTAGAAAGGGACCTTTTTCACACGCCCACAGCATGCTCTGTACTAACACTGCTGCAAATAGCAATAGCGAGGCAATGTGTATTCAAAGTGTTGAACCCTCAGTATTCTAGCTGCCCACTGCTTCCAACCCACCACTCCTCCAGCCCACAGCAACAACAGCAACTAGGCCAATGTAGCAATCAGTGCTGAGATAAAAAACGCTTTTGTGTACAGAAGACTTAAAACCAGTTGATGTATACAGGACAATTCAAGGTAGTAATGACAAGCTGTTGCATTTGATCCTCTTAACACTGAGATGCACAACGTATATCAAATGCAGGGTTAATTATTTTGGATTAAAATAGGTAGACAGGTCTATGTGGTTGGTTAGTGGGTAGGTAGGTAGATCATTTTTGCAATTACTTATGTAAATTGAGCAATTTTAGTTGGTTCGGTTTACCTCAAATAACCTCAGTGCTGCCTTAGTTCTTGGGTCGGTCTCTTTGTTGAGGTTCTCCCAGGCTCTTAAACTGTGCCTTGGGTGTGTTTAGCCGCTATGTTAAATTTACTATTTCTGCAGGCTTAGACAACACCAAGGATTATCCCCTTCCTCCTTCCCCCATCATTTCTCCTCTCTCTCCATGGCCTTGTCCTCCTCACCTCTAACCTCCTAAAAGATGCTTTAGGAATGCCTTCTGTTTGCCCGTCTAGGACCCAAAGGTCCTACAGGGCCCCACGTGAGGATTTCATTGTTTTACAAGGGGTTCACCACTGGACTGACAGGGACCACTGTCCATCTTTGGGTGCTCGGGGTCAGTTGGGTGCAAGAAAAGAGGTGAAGGGAAAGGAGGGGCCAAGAGAGCATCAACTGTGATCAGATTATCCCCTGGTGTTGTCCCAAGACCATCCCTGCATGTGCATTCACCTTTTAAGAACCAAAATAAATACTAGGGCGGTGATAAGCCCCAGGGGCCACCACCATGGTTACTTCAACGTCTTCTCCCGGAGGAGGGCCCCTAATCCCCTGGCTAGAGTAACCCGGGGATCTGCCTAGGAAGCATTGTCTTCTGGAGGAGAAAGAGAGATGTGGTGGGCCTGGGCGGATGGCATGGGAGGGAAAGAGGCAGGGGAGGGAAGGTTTGGGGAGCAGTGAGAGAGAAACAGAAGGATGTCTGGCCACAAACACAGGCAGCAGAAGGAGAAAGGAAATGCAAGGGGGAGGATGAAAGAACTAAAAACTGGGGATTAAAAAGCTTGAAGGAAGGGAGACAGACTGAGACAGAACGGAGATGGAGGTCTGCAGTGGTGAAAGGGAAGATGAAAAGTGGAGAGGAGGACGGGGGAAATTAAAGAAGGTGATTGGTGTGCATGTAGGAAAAAGTGAGGAACTTAAAGTTTGAAGAGAAGGTACCACTGGAGATTGACAGTTGAAGTTATGAAACAAAAGCGATGGAGTAGACTGAGAGGAGGGAGTGAGTCAGAGGTACAGAACAAGCCTGAACTTAGAAAAGAGGAAAGAGAGACAGGGAGGCAGACAGCACTTGGCCATTAATAGGCACATGTGAACAAAGCATGAAAAGCTCAGGTGGGTGGAGTGCAAGTGTGTTTTGTTTCACGAAACAGTGCATGCATGTACATGTACATATATGTGTAATACATAATGCATATCTCGAAGGCTAGACACAGAGGAAAACATGAGTGTTCCCAAACACTTCCTTGAGAGTTTGGAGCAAAAGTGCAGCAGTAGTTCAGCAGGCATGTAGTTAAATGAAAAGTGAAAAGTCTACATCTGTATGTGTGTGCTTGCCCCTTAGCTTGCCTACAGTTGGTGTATGGCAGAAGGAACTGCATGTACCAGAGACTTATCCATCAGTTTTGCAGTTTGATTCTCTTGTCACAGGAGAATTAGACATCCCCTCTCCCTCCCGGAGGACTCTGGGAGGGAGAATTTGAGCATTAGTGGGGAATGGTTCTGCATACTAACTATTGGCCAAAGCTTTTCACAAAGCCCACAGCCTAAGACTTTGTATTTGGGCTTCTGTGGACATACAAAGGGCATAGAACTTGAGGAGACATAACATAGAAAACGATAAATAAAGCGGATTTTCCTTTATTTATTTTGTCCCGTGTAGCTCCATCTGCAGTGCCCACAGTTCACCTGATGGCGGCCACAGCGAGCACCATGAGCCTGTCCTGGCTGCCTCCAGAGAAACCCAACGGAATCATTCTGGATTATGAGATTAAGTACCATGAGAAGGTAAGCGGCAATGTAAGTCAACGCCTCTAATTCAATCCAATTTCATTGACTTGCATGGTCTCTGTTTCATCTGTGTTTCTGTAAATTTGGAAAACAATGCCTCCGCTGATAAACACATGGTTGCAGTGAGGCAAGTCACCATTTCCAATCTTAGCTTGTGTGATCATGCTCGCCTACTTATTCCCCTCTTCCCATCCCTCGATCCCTCCTTTCTTTTTCTCTCTTTCTCTCCTCCCAATCCGTTCCCATATTTCTATTATGCTTTGCCCTTTTCTGTACCCCTAATTCCATTTCTCCCTCTTGCCCTCCCTCTTATCCCCCGTCCTTACTCAATCCATGCGTTAGAAAGTTTCTGTATTTTCCAGGGGCCCAGACATTTGTGACTGGATCTGCCTCGGGGAGAGAACAAAGACACTCAGTGTATATCAGCTCTGTTTGTTGTCATGTCCTCCTCCCATTGGATTAACACACCGGCTACAATCTGTCTCTCTCTCTCGCTTGCTCTTGTCTCCATATTTTTCACACGCCTGCATGGTTTGATTGGTCTGCCATGTAAGGCAGGGTAGAGCATCAGAGAGGGGATGATGATGATGAATGGGACAACACAGGGGGCTGCTATTTGGTATTGTTTTCATCACTGACTGTCTTTGTCTCTGCAGGATCAGGGTGAGGCCATTGCCCATACAATGACTGCCCAACGGAGCAATGCCCGCATTGAAGGTCTCAAGGCTGGTACGCCATATGTGGTGCAAGTCCGCGCCCGAACAGTAGCCGGTTACGGCCGTTACAGCAGCCCAGCCGACTTCAGCACCAACCTGCAAAGTATGTTACTCCCATACCTACTTCATTACTCAGGGATATGTTGGGATATTTGTGGCTTAGCAGCAATACCTCTATAATAGTGCTGTGCATAAGCTTATGAACATAATGGAGGCTCAAAAGCTTATAGAGCCAGAAGCTACTATGCCTATTTTTCACGGAAAAAGACTGAAATCCGTACAGAGAAAATGACTTATGATTTAGTGAAAATCTACCATTTCCTAGCAATCAGTCAACGTATCAGCCCCAGTCTTGCTCTACATCATACTCAGCCGTAATCAGACACAGAAAAGAACTGAATAGTCTATGTCACAGTTTTCATAAATGCATTCAGTAGTCCTGGGTTGCTCTGCATTCTGCTTAACACAGCCTGAAGAACACAAGGGCATGGTTACCTGTGTAAGCATACAATTATGAAGTGGGCGTGAGAGGCATACAGGCCTATAGTTAGACTTTGAGCAGAGCACACAGTGGCACAGTCTTCAGCTATACGAATGGATTGCAGCTAATGTGGGTGTATGTTTGTGACAAGTTCTCTAAGTAACCACTTTTTCTCTTTGACACCTAAAGCCGACCCTCCAAAGTCATGGCAGGAGCAGCTGCCACTCATCGTGGGATCAGCCACCGCCACCTTGGTCTTCATCATTGCAGTTGTGGTCATTGCTATTGTCTGCCTCAGGTCAGAATCTAAATCCTCTCTCATCCTCTTAAAAAGTCAGAACATGTGAAAGATGAGCCTGATGGAAAAGCGCATCTACGCTGAGTCATTTACTCTGTAGTAAACAAAAGCAGCAAGGACATACAGAAACATTTATGGAAAACATTTTTCCTTCAAGTTGGAAAAAAAAATTGAGATAGCTTCAAATGTCAACTTTGTTTGCATGTCCTCCAAACCACCCCAGAACAGTCTCAGTGGATTGCTGTGCCACCTGTGAGGCCGCTGAATGCCAGATTAGCCTTCTGAATCTGTGAATAGTAAACAGCTTTGGCCAAAATGCTACTTTGCTCACTGGACACAGCATGGTGGAGCAGCTGTTGGGCCTGATAGGCCTGTCCTCATGGCCCAGCACTCAGAATCAACTGTGCGTTTGCCCGACCACAAAGAACCCAGATGCGCCCCTGTCTGCTGGGCCCAATTGACTGGGAAGATGCGTGTGGCGTGCTTGCACCTTTCAAAAAGTCTGACACTGCATCAGCTGGGTCTAACCACACTCGTTTATCCTTATACCACTCATTTGTCAGGCAGCAAATGCAGTGCATGTGTGTATATAGGTGTGAAAGGTTGGCACCCACCGCTGACTAGCGCCCACTGGGTTCCCTCCACAAGCCAGTTCAGGCAGCGGCTGACAAGCGTGGGCATCGGTCACGCTAGACTGAATAATAATCTCCCTTGCTCCCCCACCTCTCCCTCTCGCTTCTTCACTCGCCTCTATTTTCACACCGCTACATTGTGTCTCTCTCAGGGTCTTGGCTTAGCCACTGCTCTGACTGCCACAGAAGAAGAGGGAGAAAATAGTTATAATACAAAACGCAGAGCTTCGGCATATTCCAGAACCGAATTAGAATTTGAAATAAGATGCAAATCACCATCGGGTATTATTGCCCTGGTTACTGGTTAGACAACAAAGGAAGCACATTAACATGTAATTTCAACAACCCAGCCCCCTCGCTCTGTCATCGTCTTTGTACCCCCCCACCCCTGCCTTGGTGCAGGAGGGACACGTGCATGAAGATGAGGATATAGAAACTGAGAGATATGGGTAAAAGAGAGAAGAGAAATGGTGAAAAGGGAAAGAGAGAATGACAGCAGAGAGAGAGAGAGTCCATGAGGAGAAAATAAGCGGCAGATTGAATTGAAACGAACAGTGTGATGTCTGTAGGGCGAGAAAAGGCGAGACAGCTGAGCTTGCTGTTTGAGTCCGCTTTTGTCTCGGTTGCTCATTTTGGGGGTACCGAGAGTGAATGGCTTTCACTTGCTTGCTTCAGACAATGGTATGATCTTTTTGTTTAGACTCATGTTACAGTCCCCAAGTATGAATCATTGTACCACCAGGCATTGATCCAGTCTTTATCTACAGTGTATCCCTTGCTTCCGATGCAAAAAAGACAAAACATTTTCCCCAAACCATGTCTAGCGTGGCTACATCTCTGCAGACATTATTAGGGATCTTTTTTCCTCCTCCCATCTTTGTTCCTTTCCGGTACTTGCACCCTGCTGTGTGAAGTCCACGTGACTCAGTTTGTGTTTTCATCTTCCTCAACAGAAAGCAGAGAAATGGTTCAGAGTCGGAGTACACAGAGAAACTGCAGCAGTACAGTAAGTCTCTTTGCTGAGATGCCCCTCCTTTTTGCATTATTTACACTCCAGCAGCATTATTCCTATACTTCTGCTCAGTCATTACTATTAGCAATGACTGAGCATCCCCAAACACTTAGGGTAGCTTACAGATCTTCCTTTGATCGATAATTGGTTGATAAAGAATACGTTTTTAGACCTTTACATGGAGTTATCTATTGTTAAACTTATGTTTGACGTCATAGATTCACTTTCCTGTTCTTGCCACTGAATCCCCCATAGTAACACCGGGAATGAAAGTCTACATCGACCCCTTCACCTATGAGGACCCCAACGAGGCCGTGCGCGAGTTTGCCAAGGAGATTGATGTCTCCTGCGTGAAGATCGAGGAGGTCATCGGCGCAGGTAACCCACCAAAGCTCCTGAGCTACAGGGGGAAGACTGCTAGTCACCTCCAGGCCATACCGTTAGAGGACTTCACACCAAGCGGTACTTTCACTCAATTCATCGCTAGCCCTCTCCTTGCTCCCTCCCCTCCCACACTCGTCATCTCTTAGGAACCCCTTTTTTTTACAGTCTTACAGATGTCTCCAGCACTCTGTGTTTAAAGCATTACTAGCTTTATGTCCTCTCTTAGTTAGCATCACTCACAGTCCTAGCACCCTTACGTTGTTTACCATGCCATGTGCATTTAGATGAGCTGTAATACCTATTGTATGGTGGATTATCATTTCACAAATTCACCCGTGTCCTTAAAATGGAGCCCAATCCTGGATTGAGAGAGATGTTGTGTATGGAAATTCATTAAGTTTAAATAAGTATGGAGCAGCAGTCATTTCTAACTGATTGAAAAATATTCTTGAATCTAATGGAACCAGATTTTTGGACAATGCAAAACTAAAGCCCCATACAGACAGGATTTATTTCCCGAGGGAAGATGTTAATCCTGTCCGAGCGCATGTGTGTGGTTTTCACTCTTATCTCTTCCAGTATTAATTACAGCCCTATTGTTTTCTGGCACACTTGTTGGACCCCCTTTTTTCCCCATTTCTGATACAGATAGACACTTTCCCTGTTAAGATATAACTCCCAAGTATTTGCACATTAACATCCCTGCCTCCCTTTAAAATTGTCGAGCAGTCACCTGCATCTGAGTTCTGCAGGGTGTAACGAAAGTATTTTACACAACCCCATAACTTGGTTACTCACATACAGTTGTTATTGAAAGCTCATATGGAGAATCTGACCTTACAGGCTTATCAAATGGGCTATGGCTATCTTTAAATTAAACTGTTTTATGTGTAGTAGCCTGGGGAATGTGTCTGGTTGTACAAAGCAATTCCTGTTACCATGGAGCATGGCTAATATTTATATCCTGCATCTCCCTGAAATATTAATCCCGTCTGGCTGGGGCGTAGAATATTAAAATATTTCTTGTCCAGGATTGGCCATCTGTGACTCTGCCCACTTTTTAGTGTCTTGAGAACCTCTTTATGAAAGAGTGCTTCTGCTGGATCACTATATTAACCCCTGTGCCTGGCATTATGTGGTTGTGTCCCCTCCTTTAGAAACCCTCCCTAACATTTGATGTTGTAGATAGTAAAATATTTTATGTATCTGACATATTTGATAGTAATATCTCTGCTCAAAAGCTGCAGGACTGTGCCAATTGAGGTTGAGTTTTCTTAGCATTGTATCTGAGCCAAAATGGAGGACGTTGTGATGGCAGAGATGGGAGTCCCTACTACTGCTTCTGCTACTACCATTACTACTGCTACTACTACTACTACGACAGCTCTTCTACTTCTGAGGCTACTACTTGAAACCCGTCGCTTCCCAGCATTCACCTTTAAAGTGACGAACCCTCAACCCCTGTCTTCCCTGTCCCCCTCCTCTCCTCTACCCCCTTCCTCAATCCATCCCTCCATTCCTCCATCCCCTGCCCTCTCCCCCCTGACTTCCCTCAACTCTGTCACCCTTGCACCCATGTTGACACACATCGCTCTCATCGCCTAATTTCTCTCGCATTCTTGCACACGCTTGGTGTAGACTCTAAACGTAAAGCGTCCACAACCCCAAAAACCCCCAAGCTTCTGTCTCCACCTATCTCCTCCTCCTGTGCCCGTTTCTCCAGCCACTCCGAAGCTTAGCACCCCCACCCCCCTGCCCCTGATCCTTCCCCTCGTCCTCCTCTGTCCCTCAGCTTCTCACACCGTGTCACTCTTCAACATGCGTTATTTTATTTTTTTTCAACTCTTTTCAAATCATTTTGTCATCATGCCTCAAACTCACCACGCTGTTTCATTTAATCAGTAGCTTAACAGCACAAAGTCATTGTATGCTCCCCCATCACCACCATCCCTTGACAATGGCCTAGAGTCCTGGCTTCTCTTGCAGTCCCCCCCTGTCCCACCCCTCCTGCTACCCTTCCCTGGCTCCTTGGTTCTAACCAGTTAACTGTCCCCTCTCCCCTCTTTTCCCCCACTCTCCTTCACTCTTCCGTCATGCCTCTCTCCCCTCCCTCTCTCTCTCTCTCTCTCCTTCTATTCCTCTTTTGCTGTTTCTCTGGCTGGCTCGCATGGGCTCTCGCAGGAGAGTTTGGGGAGGTGTGTCGCGGTCGCCTCAAGTTGCCCGGGCGCCGAGAGATCATCGTAGCCATCAAGACCCTCAAGGTTGGCTACACTGACCGCCAGAGGCGAGACTTCCTGTCTGAGGCTTCCATCATGGGCCAGTTCGACCACCCCAACATTATCCGTCTGGAAGGCGTGGTCACCAAGAGTCGGCCAGTGATGATTGTGACCGAGTTCATGGAGAATGGAGCACTGGACTCTTTCCTAAGGGTGAGAAAAAAAGCCGGCACACATGAAGACATTACACCCAAGAATAGCTTTAATATCAGCTACTCCTTGTAACACATGTATCTGTGATTTCATCAATAATACAACACTATCCAACATATAAGCCAATCCAGATCTGCTTGATCTTGCTTTTAGTTATCTCACTTTCTTTGGAGACATAAAAGGTCCTCTTAAGCTCTGCTGCAAAGCCCACAATGGTTATCTGACAAATGCTGCATTCAGGCAATTGGTGACATTTACAAAGAGCTCAGTCTCCAGTGAATCACTGCCTCAAAGTCATATCCTACATTGTCTGCCAGCGAAAGGCAAAGGGAGGAATGGAGGATGGATAGGTAGAAAAGAGAGAGAGACGTTACAGTGTAAAGTGATAGGAGATGAAAGATGCAGGTGAGAGAACATATGCAAAGAAAGTACTGTAAGACACACAGAAAAATAGGTAGGTAGGACACATACAGGTAAAAAAGGAGATAAGCATATACTCCTTTGAACATGCAACCTTGATCTACAATCTACCCTTGTCGTTCTCTCCCTCTCCCTTTGCCAGCTCAATGACGGGCAGTTCACAGTGATCCAGCTGGTTGGCATGCTGCGTGGTATCGCAGCAGGCATGAAGTACCTGTCAGACATGAACTACGTACACAGAGACCTGGCTGCCCGTAACATCTTGGTCAACAGTAATCTAGTGTGTAAGGTGTCTGATTTCGGCCTATCTCGCTTCCTCGAGGACGACCCTTCAGACCCCACCTACACCAGCTCCCTGGTGAGTCCGAGAATAAGTGTGTGTGTATGTGTTTGTGTAAGTGTATTCATGTTTAAAATCAATGTTTAAAGGTGCTACATGTAACATTTTAACATTGATGCATCACCATTATATTAGTTAGTCTATTTTACAATTGAATCCATGGCATTGCCAAGTATGGGTGTATTCAAAAAATAGATCTGTGTCAAGTCTGTTCCCACATGGCATGACCATCATGGGTAGAAAGGGAGTTTTATTTTTTTTGCTTCTCACTGTGGATGGCAGGTGCAGGAGGGAAGAAATTAGAACAGTTGAAACAATTAACTAAACAAATACACATTGCAGCTAAATTAGTGTTCATCCCTATAAAGGTGGGACATGTGACTGAAGTAAATTTCCAGAAACTTTGCCGGATCCTCTGGTTGACTCTGGCTCCTGGTCTTGTACGAAATAACATTAAGAACTGCCAAAGCGGGTAAAGGAATACTTCACCCACAAAATGACCATTTGTATAGCTATTAGTCATGCCCTATTACCTTGAAATTGTGAAGAAAGCTTTGGTGTTTTCCATGCCTCCATTAAAAACGGTGAATATTTTGATTTATTGATTAACGGGGTCTGTGTTTAGCAAGAGCAAGACAGTGTCAACACATGCATCTACAAACCTTCATACAATTCATGCAGTGTAATCCAACTTTCATGTATCCAGTCATATGCTCAGTACTTCCCAAACACATGCTTCTTTACTAAAACTTATGTAAAACTGAACTGAAAGTGAAACTTATCTTATCTGAGCACACGACTGCATGAATGAGCCCTGGATTAAACTGCACGAGTTGTGTGACAGTTTGTAGACGATGTCTTGTTTTAGCTTAAGCTTAAAAGTATTCGTCTTGACTTCAAGGTTGCATATCATGACTAACTGATTTGCAAATTGTCATTCTGTAGGTGAGGTATTCCTTTAACGCACATAGGATAGGGTCCTTTGAGACTGAGTATAACTGTCAAAAATTAGCATGAGATCTGGTATAAGATAGGCAACCTTGTTTGGCCTGCACACAGAAGTTTAGTTTGAGTGTTTCTGGGTGTGTAGACATCTATCTATCTATCTATCTATGATGGTGATGTATCGATGTTAAAAACTACAGTTTGTAGCACATTAAATATTCTTCTAGCTTCACATGTTTGTACATCATTTCTCTGTAACTCTGTTACTAACCTTGTGTGTGTACGTGGTGTTTGGGGTTGTACAGCATGCACCCATGTGTTGTGCATCAACACTTCCCTTAGACTATGTTTTTCTCACCCTCTCTCTCCCTCTTGTATGTGTGTGATTCTGTGTTTGTGCTCCATCCCTCCAGTATTTCATGCTCACCTACTCATTCGCATATCCACAGGGGGGGAAGATCCCCATTCGCTGGACAGCTCCCGAGGCGATTGCCTACAGGAAGTTCACCTCAGCCAGCGATGTGTGGAGCTACGGCATCGTCATGTGGGAAGTGATGTCGTATGGCGAGCGGCCGTACTGGGACATGAGCAATCAAGATGTAAGTTGATAGGAGGATTTTCTTTTTCTGTAATGTGAAATATAAACACTTAATGTGCCATTTGTGTATATAATTTATAAGATAAGTCATTCTGTTGAAATAGTCAGCATTTTACACTTCAATATAGATATAAAAAACATTTTCAACCACTTCTGCTATTACTGTCCGAAAGCCATTCTCTCTCTATAGACCCGCCCACAACTACCACTGAAAGCCGATCTTTCTTTGGCCCTTATTTCTATGCATTCCCGACAGCATTTTTTTCTGTTTATCTCTGACTCTCGCATCATTTCCCTCATTCATCCTCTTCTGTCCTCCCTCACTTGCTATTTTCATCGACCCATCTCTCTCCTTGTGTTCCGTCCTCCCTCTACACCGGACTCGGTGATTAGAAGTGATTGTGATTTCTCTGTCGTCCTTCCTCAGGTGATAAATGCTGTGGAGCAGGACTATCGACTGCCCCCACCCATGGACTGCCCCACAGCACTGCACCAGCTCATGTTGGACTGCTGGGTGAAAGAGAGGAACCTGCGACCCAAATTCACCCAGATTGTGGCCACGCTGGATAAGCTTATCCGCAATGCTGCCAGCCTCAAGGTGGTCACCAACAGCACACAGTCCACTGGGTAAGTTGTAATATTCTGACATTAAAAAGTGTGTTGGCAGTATGAGGTTCAGAATCAGTATGAAAGCTCTGTCAAAGCTGGAAGCTGGTGATTATAGAAATAAACTGAGACAGTGTTTCATATGGTTTCTCTGGAGTTCCTTGTTGAGTTTTATTAGTTGAATTAGTGGTCTTCCTAAAGGGCAATAATGTCTCACTATGGTCATTGCATAATGGATATTAGTGCTGATTGCTTTCTAAAAATCTTCGGTCATATTTGGAGGAGACCTGCTGGACTCTGGTGATATATTACAGTAATAGGTTATTAGTTTATTGAATTAAGTCACTTGACTTTTCAGCTGTGAGAGTACTGGCCGAGCCATTTCATTTGCAGCCGAGCCAGAGCAACCGCGATAACGATTTCCACTGTGCAAATATTCCTTATCCAAGTAGATACGGTGCATGTGTGCATGTGAGTCACTCTGACTCAGCTGTAACAATCTTTTAACTCCTATAAAGTGCAGATTTCTTCCCATGCAACTCTTTAGCTCTCACAAATGCAGCCCGGGCCATTATGCAAATCCAAATTACCATCGCTCGATACGGCCCCTTAAAGCAACTCGTCTGCCAACTGGGAGCTCAATCAATGATGTCACATCTACATTTAGCTGCACTACCTTCCCCTTGCAACCTGTTTCTTGGAAAGAATTTGGAGGATAGAAGGTGGCGGAGTTGGAGCGACAGGGAGGGGGATGACCTACCTATCTGTCCCTGCATCAGGGTCTTTCTGTCCTGAGGGAGGGCCGCAGACAATCCTGGTTTGGGCTCATGGGGGAAACCAGGGTCTCGGTTGGCCACCGCAGTGACGTTCTTAGAAGATTAGGCTTGCGGTTAATTAGCTCGATTAAGGCGATGCAAAAAAGAGATGGGAGCGCCTTTTAATTAGCCACTAACGAGATTTTAAACGGGCCAGCAGAGAGGTGGCCTCCTGCCGACAAACCTAACAAGGGAGGAGTGAGAGATGATACCGCCGTCCTGGTCGGCATTGAAGGATGGCTGGAGGTTAGCTAACGCTGTCTGGGATAAAAGGCCTTTGCTTGTGTGTGTGTGTGTGTGTGTGTGTTTTGCATATTTGACATGACTGTAGATGTAAAGTGGAAGGAGCAGCTGAGGTTTGGTGATGCTTCCGGCAACAGTGTAATGAGATGTTTCTGTGTTTACCCTTCTACTGTTCGGTCTCTGTTGTAAATGCAGGAACTCATACTCTCTAAACTTTTTGATACTGTGCTCACATGGATTCAGGCAGATAGTAGATAGCAAAGCAGATATCATTTTAGTGTGCAAGAGCATGATGGTAACATTAGGTGGAGCCGGCAGAGAATACTGAGAACAGTAGACGGCATTGCTGTCCAGTGTTAAAATGCTTCAACTTTTTACTGTCCTGCGCAAAGGATTTCATAACCGCATGTTACGTAGCTGCCCTGGGATAGTCTGCCGATTTGTCCAGGGTGTACCCCGCCTCTCACCCAGTGTCAGCTGGGATAGGCTCCAGCCCCCCCTGCTACCCCTAACAGGATAAGCGGTCATGGAAAATGAATGAATGTTATGTAGCTGCCACATACAAAGATAAAACATTTGGACATTTGCTGGACATTACTGAAATAATCACACAAAATAATAAACATCAAATCATTCTATTTAATTCCATTCTGTGTAAACACTTCGTCATAACCATAGCAACATATGGTCATGCGTGTTTTGTTTTGCCATCCTGTCCTTCTGTCGGACTGTTCATTTTTCCCATGCCATCCAGAAAGACTTCTCCATCTGCCATCTACTAAATTCCTGACTCCCTGTGAGTGCAGCATAAGCCTTTGGAGAAACTTCAACAGCCCCAACCTGACCTTGAATTTACACTTGGCCTGTAACTGTCTCGCTAGCTCGCGTACAATATTACCCAGCATTCCTGCTGTGTTTCTGCTTGTGGCTCACATGTGGCCGGCTATAGTCTGGACCCTTTTGAAGCCAACTTTAGAGAGGAGGAGGACTAACAATACTCCATTAAGAGAAGCCAGAGTCTGGCGTTAACGACGGCCTGAGGCCTTGGGCTCCGAAGCGCAGGCCTTATTAAAAATCACTCCATCTACACCACTCAATGGAGCCTCTGTATCACTATTATTAACTCCCCCCTCCATGCCTTTTCTCTTTTCCTCCTCTTTCTCTCTCCATTCCTCTTTTAATTGTTAATGAATCTAATGCCATCAAAAAGGATGACAGGGATCAACAGAGCAGAGAGGAGGGGAGACAGTGGCGCTCTTTCTCTTTAGCCTGCTACCCTCATCTGTTTCTCCTCCTTTCAGCTCCCCGCACCTCCCTGTCTCTCCCCCTCCACCTCCACCTCCTCTCTTGTTCATCCGCTCCACTTCTTTCTGAGTTGTAGCACAGTTTTATTAAAACTCCCAAGGTGGCCTCTTTATCTACAGCATTGATCAGCAGTGGGGGGGGGGGTACTTTTTTAAAAAGGCCATTTTGGGCTGTTAACAGGTGTGGAGGAACATGCAAACACAGACACAGACACATGATGTACAGTCATCAGGTTCATGAGTCTGTCCGATCATGCAACCACACACACACACACACACACATGGGAAAAGCATCAGATATTTCTTCACTCTCATGAAACAAAAGCAAAATGTCTTTCCATCTCTGTGAGATTGTGTTGCACACATCCTCTTGATGATGTTCCAGAACATATGCGCATGTGTTCAAACACACCCTGATGAAGATGTACTGTAAATGCATCAACAATTTACTAGAAAGCACGCGGCTTACAACCTACTCGTTAAGCTCACGTTCATACAGGGAGCCCAAATCTGATTTGAGCTGACTGGGAAAAACCACATGGAATCCAATCTTCCCAGATCAGTTTTAAACCACATTTGTATGTGGTTTCAAAGTGCAGCTCATACAACCACTCAGATTCAATTTCAAGTGGAGTTTTTTTTCTGTTTTGTCAGTCCCCGTGCAGCACAGTGACATCTCATTTAAAAAATAGAAGAACCAACAAATAGGAAAATAGCTATCCAGATGCGTCCAGGGTTTAAAATAGGAAACACGTTCTGCGTTCTTAGATCACTGATTCTGCCAGGTAAATGTTTTCTTGACCAAAGCTGTGGTCACTGTGACACCTGTTGTTGAAATTAGAGCATTTTATTATAGTTTCTTAACACAGAACTGATCTGGTTCCTTGTAAATTTCAATGTGTGTAGTCATCATTGACGATCAGAGATCGGCATCTGCTCTGTGAACACACATCACCTTGCCTCACCAGCTGCAGCACCACCACCCATGCCTCCAGCCAGTCCCTCCACAGTCATAAAAATGACCCCCCCTCACCCACCCACCCCCCCTGCACACAACTCCTTACACGAGGAGGAGAGGAGAGGGGAGAAAAGAGGAGGAGAGGTGGAGAAATGGAGAGGTGGCGCTCGGCCGGGGGGCGTTTGGGGGTGAGGTTGGCCGGTAGAGGCAGTAGAGTGACGACCGTAACCCTCTCTCTCTCTCTGTTTCTCTTTCTCCCTCCTCCCTCCTCTCCTCGATGTAGGGTATCCCAGCCCTTGCTTGACCGCTGTGTACCAGACTATACCACTTTCACCACTGTGGGGGACTGGCTGGACGCCATCAAGATGAGCCGCTACCGTGACAACTTCGTCAACGCCGGATTTGCTTCCTTTGACCTGGTGGCCCAGATGACAGCAGAGTGAGTGGAGAGGGAGACGAGGCAGCTAATCAGGCCTAACGTGATTGACTGCTCTGAGTTTGAGAGTCAAATTAATGTTATACAGATTGACCTTGAGGGAATAAAAATAGTCTGGTGGCCAAGTGAAACATGATAAGACGTGGAAAGGCGGTTTTGAATAGGCTCAGACGTCAAAGGAATAACAGACGTAAAGCAAACAAAGGAAAGCACATTTTACTATGTCACTATTTATACAATGTGTATTTACTTTTCAGAAATACATTTGTTGTGCTATGGAGATGAATCGTGCTATGATGACTTTTAGTTTTCCTCTTGTGAGTTCCAGTATTTATGTGCACATACTATAGCTCCTAAAGGCTTAAGAAGGAAAACATGAGGTTCACTGGGGGCAGGAGTACGAAAAGAAAAAAGATCCTCCATGCTTTCCCTGTAATTTGGTATGTAATTGACCAATCGGGACAGGTTTGCTGTCGGGGAGGATAATAGATTAAGACTAATAAAACTCACCTGCTTTAGAAGCAAACAAATACTCACACATACAATCGACAAATAAGCAATTCAGTAGCGTAGCACCGTTTTTCAGCACACACCCGTCGCTGCTTCCTTAACGACGATCTCCAGTTGACCTTGACGACTCGCCCACCGTCTGCCGTGTTTACCAACAGGAAATGATGTAATGGAAGTCATGGAAATTGGAGGCCAGTGATGATCAAATAAATGAATTTGGATTATAATGATAAATAAATTATCCTCATTAGCTGCATAATAGGCAATGGAGGTGGGGGTAATTTGTTTCAATTTGGCTGGGCTGACAGGTGTGGTGTACTGTGGCTCTCTGTTGCCCTTAATGGCCAGTAATTCCTCTAATGGTGCCCATTTATTATCATTTCATCCTCCATCGCTGCACTGATGGGGATGGCGAAATATGAAAAAAAAACCCAGAAAAACACTATTTATTTGTGTGAAATTGCGGTGATGCACCCTTATTTGGCTTCGGAGTGGATGGCCGTGCAGCGTGGATTTGTGTGTATGTGTGTGCACATGTTTGCATTTGCTTATGTGTAAGTTTAGGTGCACGCGTTTGCACTAAAATGGATGGGGCCACGAAGCCATTGAGACAAGCAGAGTGTGTGGTGTCTGCGTGTTATATTAGATTAGCCAGTATTTGTGTGTGTGCGTGCGTTGGAGTAAACGGAGAGGACGTAGACTGTGGCAGAGCCCCAACAGCCAGCTAATCGCGGCTCCAGACGCCGTCCGCTCTCTCCTCAGCTATCGACTGGGGAAATCAAACAAGCGAGCGGAAAAGAGAGGTTCTCGTGATATAATTGTACAGCGTTAAACCAACATGGCCATGATGATTAGATTATGCCGTCTGACTAATGACGGCCAAAGCAGGTGCGCTCTCCCAGGCCTGTTTAAGGGTGTAGTAATGTCAATTGTATGTCAACATTTTCACATTTTCCCACTGCACCCTCAACCCGAGGTTAAGGCTCTCTACTTACTCTAAAGATCACACCGTAGCTGCTGTGAGCCCTCGGCTAAAAGACTCATTTACACTTTCCAGTCTTATTTGCTGTATCGAGTATTTTTAAGCGCTGAGGAATGTTGTGCAACAGCGGCCAAGTAAAAGCTGATTTACTGACATATAGACCCATTCTAAGCATGAATGACAGGCTGCTAACTGACTAATCTGTCTAGTATCTTTAAAAAAAAAAAACCTCTGCTTCCCTGTTTCTGTAGCTAAGTGGCAGGCTGGTGTGGACTCTGTGAAGTCTGCCAGCTGCCGAACAGTAGCTAAGTATGCTCTTTAATCATTAACTATCACATTATGGCCCTCTGACTCCCCTCCTCTTGCCCGCCTGCCGAGCAACAGAAGTATGCTGCATTAAAACCAACATTCACTATAGCTGGATGAGTGTCCCCATTTTGTTGACATACCCTCTGGAAGCCATTTTACGGGTGATTGCCAAGGTGCTCGCCTGTCCCTGTTCCCACCTGGTAGAGCGTGTGTTTACTTACGGGTGAAAAGTGAAATCTGCGCTTCAACTTCAGACATGTGATGTTTGTCTGCTTATGTTTGTGTTTTTTTGTTTTTTTTTTATGACTGAGCCACCTGTTCTTATTTTCTTCTCCTTTCTTCTCACTCCACAGGGACCTGCTGCGGATAGGGGTAACGTTGGCTGGCCATCAGAAGAAGATTCTTGGTAGCATTCAGGACATGAGACTACAGATGAACCAAACACTTCCTGTCCAGGTGTGAGCGAATGGGACACACAGACCGATGCAGTCGAAGGACAGCCAGACAGGAAAAGGGGGGAGGAACTGTGCCAGAGAGAGCCATTGGAAAACCCTAGCTGCCTGACCCATCTCTGCCAATTAGACGCTATGAAACTGGCTTGCAGTGCCTCTGACTATTTTTTTTTTCTTTATTTCACTACCACTTCCATTTCCTGTTCCTGCTTTTTTTGTTATGCATCATTGTTTCTTTTTCCATCCAATCAGAATTTGTGTGGTTTTTTTTGAAAGAGGAAGAAAAGTTAACCCCCTTTATATCCCATGCGTGCCTCACCAGCTCTGGTGTGGGTTGACGTTTGCATGCATGTGTGTTTTAGTGAGGTTGGCCTTAGCCCTGTAACTGAAATGTCACACTATAATCCTCACGCAAGAGCCCCTCCCCGTGACCTCTCGACCCAGCTTTGATGGACGTTATACATAGTGAAGAATGAACACCCTGGTGTAAAAAAGGTGGACAAATGTTCACGCAAAAAAAAAAAAAGACCCCGAAACAAAAACACAGAGGTGTTTCAGACCCACAGGAGACAGAGGACTATTCTTCCCCTGATAGAAGTTGTTTTACTGTGCACGTTTGTGTCGTTCTCCATCTTCATATTGAAGGTGTGTTATCTTAAAAGGGCACTTGCTGGAGAAGGGTGAGGTGGTGGAAGAGGATTTATGATGGGCTGGGGTCAAAGGTCAAGAGGATGACAGAGGTCAAATAGGTCAAAAGGAAGGCAGCCACATTTTTGGACACTTGTTTTGGCTGCTGAATCCTCAATAGGTCACCAGATGACCTCTTGCCCCTGACCTGAAGTGACTCAGGATAGCTCCACAGCTTGGGATCACCTGCTCATCAAGTGTGTTTCTACACATGAAAAAAATGTTTTATTTTTGTTTGTCCACACACATTTTTTTCCTTCTTCTTTTTTTTTGGCTTTCTTACACATTTTTTGGGAGATTTGTGGTTTCAAAATGGCCGGTCAAACCTGAGTACCCCCTGTTGGACACTCTCTGTGATTGAGGGGGAGACAAGGACTGTGGCAACACTATAGAAAGACCACTTGGCCTTTTGTGTGCGTTTTTGTATGTGTGCGTGCGCATGTGTGCGTGTATGTGTGATTAAGTGTGCTTGGATGTGCGGGTGTGTCAAGTTGCACACAAGTATACTGTACAATACAGCTTCCGCTATTTGCCACCGTGGAGAATTAACGCATGAACTGAACCGTGACATGGAGCAAATATATCTGAAACAATTACGCTATATTCTGTGGACAACTGTTAAACATCCTTTTTTTATTGAATCCAAAAAAATGAACTTAGGACTTACATATATATATATATATGAAATTATATATATATATGCACCATGCAGAAACTGAGAGAAACCACGATGGACACCTTACTTTCTACTTACTATTATCTGGATTTAGAAATAATCAAAATTCTTGTTTTAATTTCTTGACATCCTGCCCTATGTATTTATTTGTACCTCGCCCCCCGCCCCCGCCCCCCTCCCACCCCCTCCCACCCCCACCAACACCCAGATGGACTGTATTTGGGACAGTGGACTTGGAACAATCAGAAGAAAGCAAAACTGCAAGAGGATTCACCTAATGAATTGATGAATATTACAAAAGAAATTGCATATAAATTGGATATTGTATTTTTGTTGTTGTTCTAAACAGCCTGTACATGTTTTGTAACAAAAATACGATAAATAACAAAAGAAAAATGGTGTTTTGACAAAAATGGAAGTGTTGTTGTGAAATGTTTGATTCAGAGTGATATTAGCAGGAAGCAAAACGAGAAGAGAGACGATGGGGGGAAAAGTCTGCAGGTAGAGAGGAAGAGACGAACAACACCCATGGTTAGACCGCTGGTAGTGACACGTGGCCCTTTTGCTCTCCGTCCATTGTGTGTGAGTGTCTGTGTAGGTGTGTTCAAGTCTGTGTGGGTGCCACCTGAACTGGATATTAAGCTTCCCCAATCCATTTTCATTCTCGACACAAAGAGCATCTGTGAAGCACTGAGCTGTTACTAATCGTCTTTTAGGCACATTTTCTTTCCAACTTTAAACCACTCAGCAGCCTCCCTGTGGTTTACCTATGTTCTAATTTTACTTTTTTACCACCACCTCCAACAACGGGATCCTCCCACCCATCTAATGTTGGACTCTTAAGGGGGAAGGTCAGAGATGATGCAGCCTACTTGCCAATCATTTCAATCACCTCAGCGGCAGAGCGCCATCGCTAGACCTGCGGTTTGCCCCCCCCCCCCTGCAACAGGATCCTCATCAGAGGATCCAGAGCTGTCAGGAGAAACCTATTGGTCTTTGTCTGTCAGGTCGATTAATGCAGCAGCCAATCTGGCATTGCGAGGATGCGAGCACGCAGCGAGCGCCGACATACGGCGGGCTGACCTATCATTATCTCTCTTCATTTCCTGTCTGGCCTGCAATCATCCTGTCTCAGCTCGGGCTGCTGCGTGATTAGTACAGTGCAGGATCAACAGCCCTGGCACGCAGACAGCCAAAATCTGCAGACCCCCTCATCCTAAATGATAGCAGCTGCATCACGGAGACCATACTATTTGCACTTCTCACAGAGGGGTGTTTGAAGGTAGCGGATTAAGCGATGGGGCTGCACCACTGGTGTGATCTTCCAGACGGGCTCCATATTGTTTGGGTTGGAGCTGATCAATGCAATATGTGAATATTATTAGTTAGGTGTGTAATGATAGCGTGATGTTAGCGGCCATGCAGTGTCTTTCAATATTACTTTTGTCAGCCTCTTTTAAGTCCCTTCAAAAGCCATGGGGGATATTATGCAAAGCCCTGTTTTATATTGTTTCATCTTATTCCACATAGACTTTTTCACTACTGCTAGTATACTCTGTAAAGGGCTTACTAACCTGTAACAGTTGTAGTACACAGTCCAGTGGTAATTTGACTGTTGTGTGCTCAAACTACACAGGATATAAGCCTCATATCCTTAAATTGTTTTCATCAGTGTCAGTGCAGATTTCTGATACAATGGCTGAGAATCAGAAGCGCAGGTATCGTCAACATGATTTGTTACCATGATAAGAAAGTGTTGAAAGTGCCTGTTAGATGAGCAAACAGTTTCTTTTCTTTCTTGATATCATTCTGCAGAATTATTTTGTTTTCTCCCCAAAGCGAAGCAGCGTTTTGATTGGAACAGAGTAACAGAGCCTACTTTAGGAAATGAGAGAAAAGCAGAATTAATGCAATCAGAAGCTCACTTTTACCCAAAGTCTCCCAGGAACATACAGTATTACTCCCTCCTCCTGCACTCGGCTCATTCATTCAATCAGCTAAGCCCCACTGTTGCAAAGTCGCATGTGGCACCAAAATAAGACACCGTTGATGAGCATCAAAATAGGGAAGGGGGGCATATGGAGGCTAAACACAATCAGATGGCAGACATGCCCACTCGTGAAAAATGGCAGCGCTTTGGAGCTCGCATCAACTATTGATGAGGTGCACATGGTGCGCTGGGGTCTGGAGTTGTGTTCACCAAAGTCAACCGGCCGTGAGTGATGAGCTCGACTGGCACTGTTGCGCATCTTAAAATGATTAAACTGCCACCACATCAACTGCAAACAATTAATCTTTAAGTGGATGTTTCACACATTCATGGGAGTGTTTAATATTTAACATACACAGAGAGGGAAGAAACTCCCTCTGACTGCACGTTGCTGAAATTAAGATGGACTGTTACGTTTGTGTGTGTGTGCGTGCATGTGTGTGTGTATGTGTGTGTGTGTGTGTGAATTACAAGGATTGCCATTTTATACAGAAACACTTTGATCAGCAGAGTTTAGGCTTTTTCAGATGTGGTTATCTCTTTGTGTGCCAATAGGATTCAAACTTTCCCAACATTCCTTCCACCTTTCTCTCCCCGTGTTACATCCCTTACAGATGGTCGGACACACACGTACACACACACACACGCCCTCCTCCGAAAACCTTTCTAACTTTCTTTTCTTTCAGTTGTCTGTTTTAAATAAATACACAGTACTGTCTTTTCTTCTGTCTTCTAACAAGCTCACTCCACATCTGTCTTTTGGTCACTTTTGAACCCCCCCCCCCCCCCTTCCCCTCCACCACCCTCTTCATACGAGGAAGTGAGAGATGTTTCAGAGAGTACTGTACATGTATAGTGAACTGCGAGGGGAGTGAAGCGCTGAGAAATGCAATTGTTAATTCCTCTTTGAAAAAAGCATTAAGATGTATTTAATGGTGCAGACATACACAACAAATTACTAAAAAAAATGATGCATTCTTGTAGAAATATTTTTAAAAGACCCTTTTGCAATTAAATTATTTAAGAAATGTGACCTGATCTCGAGTCTTTATGTTGTTCCTCCATGTGCTCTCCAGATGAGTAATTGCCCATGACACATTCACTCTCACTGCTTATCATTTATGGCTGTCTCTTGCTCTTATAATCATTACCAGAACTTCATGCAGTTTTCCAGCAGTAACATTTCGTGTTGAAAAAGAAGCACAAAAGCCCCAGTTCAGATAAATATACCACACTCCCAGACTTTACCTGCATATTTCTATAAATGTTCTCAGTATACCTGTAAGCAGGAGTTGTTCATCTTTCCAAAGCTCTCTGATTTGATGTTTGTGTTTCAGACAGGTTTAGACTGCATTTTTCCGCTTGCCTTGGAAAAGCCTGAGGACATTCAGAGTAACACCGTCTATAAAAATATTTTTTGTAATGCTGTCTTTCATCTTTATAGCTACAGGCACCTGATGAATGGATATTGATCCTTGGGAGAAGTTACCCAGAGTTCATCTATTTCTAATGCTCCATTAGTTGCTAAGCTCCTTGCCATTATTGCAGTTAAAGACCACTATCCTTTGCCAAATTTAGCCGCGAAAAAGGTGGAGTTAAATTGCAGGTATATGGAATTGTGCTGGGATAACTCCAAATCTCATAAAATTTCACAAACTCAGTGGGGGTTGATTTTCTCTCGGACACTGGAGTTTTCAAGGCATGTCATTATCAAATCAAAAAGTTTGCGATCCACAGATCCATGCAACACTAGAGCTCCCCATATTGTCTTTCAAGCCTACTAATTTATACAAGCTCCTCTCATCTCTGCAGGCTCTGAGCCAACAGTCTTGTTTTCTAGCAACAAAAAAAAAAAAAAAAAAGGGAAAGATGCTCAGATCATAGATTCTACCTTATCCACCCCTCGCCTTGTCCCCTGGCTCCCCTCTTCTCCCTTTCCCTGTCCAATTAAATACAGAGCCTTGGAACGGGTGGTCTCGGTGTCTGGGTAGAGCAGATATTTTTGAAACACTCCCCCCTCTAGATGCGCTCGGAGAAGTTTCAACAGAGGATTATGTGGGTTTCTTTTTGTGTTGAAGCAGGCAGAATAAATTTCATCTCAGATCTCCCCAACTTCTACAGCGTCTCGTTCCCCACTGTTGTTGTCACATGATGGACCAGCAGCTTTTCATGCACAAATAATCTGCATTTTCTTGGCAACACTTTGGCAGAGGAAACTTAAAAGCCTCATGTACAGAAACAAAAATTAACTACTACATTTGATGTATCCGGAGGCAAACTGGGGGCCATATCATCAGTTTTGAGTTGTTTTGACTGGCCCAGATCGCGGCTGCTCCTTCAGCACTCGATACATAGTATAATCTGTCAGTTTGAGGTAAATATGGCCCGATGCCAAGATGAACTACTGCACTGTATACTTTCCTACAACTATTGACATAGTGTCGCATTACTCCAAGCTGGAGAATATTGATTGTGTGCAGGCCATTTTCATCAAAATATGCCATATAATGTGAGGGGGAATTATTGAGACGTCAATTAAGATCAATTTCTTATCCCTGCTCGGTCAGTGAGGCGGTATTAGCATAAATATCGCAATGCATTAGCATGTCTTAGCCACATGTCGGTCAGGACGGGGATCAATGCAAAACATGAACACACAGCAAAGGGGGAAAAAGAAAAAGAAATCCGCTCCCTTAAACCCTCCTTACCCACTCCTTCCCCTCATTTCCAAAGCCAAACTCCGTCTCCCTTTATTCTCTCTTATTCCCCACAGACGATCCCTCACTCTCCCCCTCTTACGAGCTCCCCGCTAACACTCCCCCCCACACCCGTTGTCTGTCTACTTTTTCATCCTCTCCCATCTCTTCTGCCATAATCCCTCTCTTTTACTTTAGCTTGGCACAGCTAATTGGTCACGTCTGTACTGTGACATGGGGACCTGACATAATTGCTGGACAAATAGTGAGGCATTTAGCTTCGGACCTGTCTCAGCTAAGCTGTACACAGACACCAGCCGACTGGAAAGCCTAATTACCACTCCAACCCCGCAACTTGCTAATTGGCAAATACTTCCAACAAAGAACTGTGTGTGTGTGTGTGTGTGTGTGTGTGTGTGTGTGTGTGTGTGTGTGTGAGTGTGTGTGTCTGCACCTTTGTTTCCTTCCCTCAGTTAAGGGTCCTCTGAAACAAACAACAAAATAAGCAATATGCGTGATATGAGTCATCAGAGAGATTTGCCAGCAAAACCCAAAATCATTAATTTCCTTAAATTTCATTTCCAGCGGTCATCTGTGAAGTGTCAGTATCTGTGTGTGGTACGTCACATTCCTTGTTTTTGCTGTACTGTTTTGTTGTTCGTCATGACAATGCTAATTAAATGTCCTGTTTGATTAGTTAAGCTCTTTCCAGACTTTCCTCCACACACACTATGCTTTTGTTTATTTCTCTCCTTTTTTTTTTTTTTTTTTTTTAATACCGCTCCTCAACACCCCCACACCATCTTTCCAACACATGCACTCTCTTGCAGACCTGATTGAAGTGATTATCACTTTCCGGGGTTTTTTGGCATTTGATTAATTCCTGTTACACGAACAATACATTCATTATGTTGCACCGATTTCGGCATGTTTCCCCGTTTATTTATCTTGGCCTTTTAGCCAGTCGTGACTACAAATAAATGAATTTAAAAGTAGCTCTTAGTTGGCATTTTCATCACATACTGTAACTGCCATCAGGCATTTTGAGTATTGTGCAAAACATAGGAATGCTCAAGCTTTAATAGTTTATAAATACATATTTTCATAGTAGAAGAATGAGCTTTTCACTTCGTCCAATGCTCCTGATGATCGCTTCCATTCATGGGAACATCACAATAGATTATCCTATTGCAAAACCCCTGAAATATTTGACCACCCGCTCACATCGCCCCCCTTCCCCAAAAATGGGGAACCGACCTTTTAATGCCCCAGAACAAGCATCCTATTGTTGGGTGTTTGGGTGCAGCTGCATGGTCTTTCTTTCTGATGAGTTGAGTATGTCTGCCAGGGGAAACAATATTCGACAGGACTGCGCCCGGGAGCCGTGGGGTGACCTGGAGTTCACGGTCAAAGCTGGACAGTTGGTGGGAATTTGTCACATGTGAGAGGCATGGCAGCCTTCAGGTACCACGAGGCCATTGAACAAGCACATGAAAAATGCCGCTGTGGGAAGATAAGATGTCCTCATGGCTGCAGTTATCAAGATAGAGCCCTAATATACTGTAAACAGAACGCAATACAAGTACCATGATGCATAAATCACATGGCTTAGCATGAAACCGCTCTGACGGAGGGGGGCTGCTGCTCAGGGGAATAGAGCTCACACATACAGCAATGCATACATGATGATCGGTGAGATAATGATTCTACTTTCTTCCAGCCCCCTGCTGTGCTCACGTCCTCATCATGGTTCAGCAGATGTCTAGCAGGCTTGTGTTTGTGTGTCTTTCGGGGAGTTTTATGCACTGCCATGTTTGCAAAGGGCTTCAGGCATGTTTACTTTACAGAAAAAAAAAACACTACAGTGTCATTACGCTAACCAAAAACATAAATGACCTCAATATGGAAACATTAATCCGTACCTACTTGAGTTTTATTGATAGGTTTTAGACTCTAAGCTCAAGGATGGGCGTCAACTTGTATGTGCAGAGCAGTCGATAGGAGACAAACATAAAAGATAATCTTTTAATCAGCTAATTGACCTGCCTGCAGGAGCCCTTTGTTTACTATGTCTGTCTGAACCTGTTACCGGAAAAAAAAAAATGGTCGTACCGAACGAGAATTAACAATAATCATTCTCAGTTTAGCTGACGTAATTATGAAGAATAATATCCCAACAAGCATCTGCTGGTCACTATTTCTTTGATGTGAATAATCCAGCTGCACCATCGATAATCTTGCTCACCAACTAAAGATAATTAATAGCTTGTGCTTTGTGCTTTGCACACATGAAAGACAGTCATGACATTGCCGAGTCGAGGTCATTTTTCCCCTCCATTGGTGTCATCGGTAGACATGAAGGGAAGGGCCTTGTTCTTGCCTGACATCTCATTAACTGCTTGTCGATATTTATCAGTCTTAATCAGAGCTGTGGCAG
The DNA here is from genome assembly GCF_041903045.1 of Epinephelus lanceolatus. Lineage (NCBI taxonomy): Eukaryota > Metazoa > Chordata > Actinopteri > Perciformes > Serranidae > Epinephelus > Epinephelus lanceolatus. The sequence goes on from NC_135739.1 coordinate 24,021,245, forward strand.
GTCTGGTGTGATTACTTCCTGGGTGTGAAAGCAATCACACCTCGTCCTCCCCACTGTCCTTGATTTACGGAGGGGAAAAAAAAACAGTCTGGCGTGTTTGAGGAAGTTTGAGAGGGCCATGGAAAAAGAAGATGGAATTGAAAAGAGCGCATTCCCAGCTTCGGCCTTATCTCTCCTTATTGCAGCTGTACTGCACAAGATAAAATACATCAGCGCCCAAGCTTGGCAATAAAGACGGACTATTTGTTGTCTCTCTTGAAAAATCAGTAAAGGGTTGTGTTATTGTGTATCCACAACAAACGAGGGGGGTTTAGAAAACTGTTCAGAAATGTTTCGCATTACTGTGCCACAGGAATTTTTCGATTACAGTCGGAATGGAAAGAATATGGGATTATTGCCATGACCGCTTGTCCCCATCAAAACACATATTTATTTCATCTGTGAAATCAACATATGGCTAACTTGAGAGTGAGTTCTGAAATGATTATAAGCATCAGTTCCGCTATCGTCATTAAATGAAAACAGATCACAAACGACAGTAGTTATTTCAATATTTTTGACACATCTCATCACCTTGGAACTATGTCACACAAGGGTAAGAAAATAAGTGCAGCAGGGTGAAATCTCTCATAAACAGAAAAACAGAAATAATAATATCAATAATAGATTTAAAAAATGCTAAAAAACCTCAACTCCCTTGTGAATTAAATACGCCAGGGGAAATTTGCCCTTGATAATTACTGCAATACTAAAAGGATTCATCCTGCAGGCCACCCAAGGAGATATGTCGACGCCAATTTGTGACCAATTCGTTCCTGTGCCTTTTCCAGGCAAAATATTGAACCGTTTTGATCACAGAACACCCAAACATGCAGCCTAAGGCAGCAGAAAATGCTGTCATCACACAATCAACGGGAGGGAAAAATAATAAGCCCATATAAACCATAGCATCAACAAAGGAGACAAAACAGTGTCGAAATGAAGGGAAGAATAGAAACTCGACCATGAAGAGGTGGAAGATGGACGGAAAGAGGAAAAGGGAACCACTAAAACCATGACAACCAGATTCCAATGGCTTCATATGTGTACTATGGTTTTATTTTTAACAAAGTGGTGGATGTTGGAACACAATGACCCTATAAAAATCAGATCAAGGGGGCAAATAAATTTTTTGTTCACACTTCACACACAAACTATAGTCGTTTACGTCTACCATCAGGTGTCCAGTCTTACCCCTTGACCCCACTAAGGACCTCTAACAAGGCCAAAGTGAAGCAGCATAATGTCAGGTGGCAGGCAGACAAAGGTGAGGCAATGGGGGGTGTTGGATAATGTGCTAACATTCTTGTGGGGCTGCGCAGCTGTGTGGGTTCGAAGGCCAGTGAGGTGTTTTTATGTGGAACCAAGTGTCAACTCATTACGAACTCGGCTTCACCTCTCTGCACCGCCAATGACCTGTAAACAGTGCGAGTCGCCCCGAGTTGTCACGAAACAAAGGCGGAGGGTAAAAGAAAGAAGTGCAGCTTGAATGTAAGGAGAACACAGCGGGAAAGCCAAAACACTTTCTGTTCAATAAAATAACATGAATCATGAGAAGTGGGACATTGTCCGATTTCTCAGATTAAGCTGTGGTGTGTCTGACTTTTTTTTTTTCTTTCCGCCGGTATGTTTGTTGCATTCGCTCTGCGACGCCACTCCGATCGTGTCACCGAGCTCAGCACCAATCGCAGCCCCTCACCCAAAGCAGAGCATCTGATTGGACAAAAGTGCCCGATGTGTGACCCCGCCCGCGGCCAGACACTCGCATCATGGCGCACGGGGGTCATGCAAAGGCCAGATCGTGATGCATCTTGGGTAAAATGTGTCCTCTTTTTTTTCCAGAGAAGGAGGAGGTGCAGTTGTGAAAGCAGAAATGTAGGACAGCCGGTAAAGAGAGAAGCCATCATTCTGTTAAACTAGACACTGATTTAAATAAACTAATCAGACATTCACGCTTTAAGGATAGTTGTTGCCCTCATGCTACACCAGTGAGCGTTGTGTTTAATAGCTGTATTGAGACAAGCCTAAACACACAGTGCTCACATACCGCTCATTAACAAAGATTTGCATCAAGCCTAATTTAGCAGAGTGCGCTATCAGGGTGTAAATGGTGTCCAATGAAGAACAATAAAGGCTTTCGATAGAGGCATAGTTAGCGCAGGCAATTGCCTCTCATTACATTCGAGATCGTTAGGGCCGTCATATTAAACACATGGAAAATGTGAAATAAAAGCTACGCTCCACACATCAAAGGCTGCCCATAAACTCAGCTTCTATAATAAGATTATAGCATGTGCTAATTTGTGAGGCAGTATTATCTAGTACTATGTTGCAAGTATTAATAGCAGAGGAAGAGAATGTCAGACTTTAAAGGAAATTGGTTGTAAGAGCATTTTAACACCAGTGATGTCCTGTTTGTTCTGCTGCTCTCGTCTACCCTTAATCCCTCTCCCCTTAATCCTACACTTAATGATTACTGTATATTGGTGTGCAATTACAAAGGAAGCATTAAATACAAACACAATCAATGTGGCATGATCGCAGAAACCAGTGCAGTAACTAAATTTACATTTTATTTACTGTAGTTATTTAGAATTTTGACATCATTGGCTCTGAAGTACTTCAGTATAATTGTTCAACTGAAGAGGTTGTGATTTTTGCATCCTTCAGGTGGTTGCAGGTAACCATCGTGTGTGTGTGCGTATGTGAGACTGTGTGTGGTCATACCTCTGGCTGTTCGTGTTTACTCTCATGTCTTCATACCCAGCTGCAAATGTGTGCGTGTCTTCAGAGGAGACGGTTTTGCTGTGTTGACATATGAACGCCATCCCACCCTGACGGGAGCAGAAAAAAGGATTAGCGGCAGGTTTAAAAAGAAAAAAAAAAAAAAAAAATCTAGACATGCTTGACAACAACAATACAAGCACACCTCCTACCACACATGCTCCAGTGGTCCTGTGTGATGTGATAAAAACCATCACATAGGCTGAGAGGCATGGCAGACAGTTTGGAAGACATGCACAGACACAGCTCAATCCAATAGCTATCACTTCTCCCGGCACACTGTGCACCGCTGAGTTGAAAAGAAGCAGCACCTGCACCTTACAAAATGGTTTCAATTACACAAATGTAAATTAATATGGTGTATTATTCAATTCACTCTGCTTCCACAGACAGTATGTCAGAACATGTAACATTTTATATTTGGCATTGATTTGATTTTCTGCAGTGTTCTATCTCCTGAATACGAATATAAAATATTTATGGAATTGCCTTTGAAGTAGCTGTATGGCAATCAAAGGAAACATCTACCTTTGAGCTTTCACAATGTGTTTTAATGCAGCAACTGAAGATGTTTATGTTTAATTTATATGAATTTCACCTTATTGGTGCACCCAATTATCCTCAACATGCAACTTCAGGTAAAGCGGGATTTATACTCATGCCACAGACCCTGCCTACGCCATAGCCTATGCACGTCGCCTATTTCATTGTGAGCATTTATACTTGTGCAGTGGTGTGTCTGTGTCACACTGCAGTTACACCTCCAAAATACTAGTTGGCGGCGGAGGTTTCTGTGAAGTGCTGTAATGTTTAGTTGATTCAAAACTAAGCGGCAACCTCCAGGGATGACGAGTGAAGCCAATGCGGAAGTGCCAAAAACTGCAGTTCGTTGAATGGCCACTTGAGACAGGCTCCAGAAGTGAGTCAGTCCCTTACTGTCAGGGGGTGATTTTTTTTTTTTATATCTCATCCATTTAAATTTTATTAAGGCTTAAAGTTGCGCATAATTAGGCCTAAGGGCGTGGTCACTTTGAGTGACAGGTGGCACCGTCACGGGTGGCTAACTAGCTGCTGCTGTCTGCTAGGTGTCATCTGAGCTAATTCGCAAGTCATTGAACCTGACCTCTCAGCTGTGTTTGTGCCTTTTGGATATTTTGTTTCGTGAGGGAGCTGGCACCAAGTGGCAGCATGAGCAGGAGCAGCCAGCACCACGGGGCTAGCCAAAGCAGTGTAGCTTGTTAACCTAGCTTGTTAGCCTTAGCTAACTTAGCAGCTTCGAGCGAGGTGGGCGTGTTTAAGCAACCACGCTTCATTTGGCCCGCCTCTTTGCCCATTCTTGATTGGCCGGGAGTTGGGCGGAGTCAGGCACTGCCAAGATGGCGATTACCAGAACTGCCTACTTTGAGCTTCAAACCCGCTCCAACATGCTAATGCAAGCACAAGCCAATGGTATTTTACATTGTATTACTCTTCTCATATAAAACCAGGGACAACAGCGACATTTAACAAAGGAAACAGTACATAATTTGGCTCCATAACCACTCACAAGGTTCACTGACAAAACAGCTGTCATACTAAAAACGTTTTCCGAGCAAATATAAGATGCTTATTAGCACAAGCATATGACATTTTACATTGTATACATTAGCCTAGCAGCTGGCGATGTTTTCCTCTTGTATAAAACCAGGGACAACAGCAATATTTAACAAAGGTAACAGTAGGCCATAGTATGTCTTCAAAAATTATGAGAAAAAGTCATGGTATAGCATGTCGTCCAAAATCTTGAAAAAAAGTCATAGTATAGTATGTCTTCAAAAATTATGAAAAAAGTCATAGTATAGCATGTTGTCCAAAATCATGAAAATAAGTCATAGTATAGCATGTCTTCAAAAATTATGAGAAAAAGTCATAGTATAGCTTGTCTTCAGAAATCATTAAAAAAGTCATAGTATAGCATGTCGTCCAAAATCATGAAAAAAAGTCATAGTATAGCATGTCTTCCAAAATCATGAAAAAAAGTCATAGTATAGCATGTCTTCCAAAATCATGAAAAAAAGTCATAGTATAGCATGTCGTCTAAAATCATGAAAATAAGTCATATATAGCATGTCGCCCATAATTATGAAAAAAAAGTCATAGTATAGCATGTCATCCAAAATCATGAAAAAAGTCATAGTATAGCATGTCGTCCATAATTATGAAAAAAAGTCACAGTATAGCATGTCATCCAAAATCATGAAAAAAGTCATAGTATAGCATGTCCATAATTATGAAAAAAAGTCACAGTATAGCATGTCATCCAAAATCATGAAAAAAGTCATAGTATAGCATGTCGTCCATAATTATGAAAAAAAGTCACAGTATAGCATGTCATCCAAAATCATGAAAAAAGTCATAGTATAGCATGTCGTCCATAATTATGAAAAAAGTCACAGTATAGCATGTCATCAGAAATCATGAAAAAAAGTCATAGTATAGCATGTCATCCAAAATCATGAAAAAAGTCATAGTATAGCATGTCGTCCATAATTATGAAAGAAAGTCATAGTATAGCATGTTGTCCAAAATCATGAAAAAAGTCAAAGTATAGCATGTCATCAGAAAACATGAAAGAAAGTCATAGTATAGCATGTCATCCAAAATCATGAAAAAAGTCATAGTACAGCATGTCGTCTAACATAATGAAAAAAGTCATAGTATAGCATGTCGTCCAAAACCTTGAAAAAAACGTAACAGTATAGCATGTCTTCAGAAATCATGAAAAAAGTCATAGTATAGCATGTCGTCCAAAATCATGAAAATAAGTCATAGTATAGCATGTCTTCAAAAATCATGAAAAAAAGTCATAGTATAGCATGTCGTCTATATTTATGAAAAAAAGTCATAGTATAGCATGTCGTCAGAAATCATGAAAAAAAGTCAGTATATCATGTTGTCCAAAATCATGAAAATAAGTCATAGTATAGCATGTCATAAGAAATCATGAAAAAAGGTCATAGTATAGCATGTCGTCCAAAATCATGAAAATAAGTCATAGTGTAGCATGTCTTCAAAAATCATGAAAAAAAGTCATAGTATAGCGTGTCGTCCATATTTAAGGAAAAAAAGTCATAGTGTAGCATGTCGTCATAAATCATGAAAAAAAGTCAGAGTATAGCATGTCTTCCATAATTATGAAAAAAAAAGTCACAGTATAGCATGTCATCAGAAATCATGAAAAAAGGTCATAGTATAGCATGTCTTCCAAAATCATGAAAAAAAGTCACAGTATAGCATGTCATCCAAAATCATGAAAAAAAGTCATAGTATAGCATGTCATCAGAAAACATGAAAAAAGTTATAGCATGTCATCCAAAATCATGAAAATAAGTCATAGTATAGCATGTTGTCCAAAATCATGAAAAAAAGTCATAGTATAGCATGTCGTCCATAATTATGAAAAAAAAAATCATGAAAGAAAAGTCATAGTATAGTATGTCTTTAAAAATAATGAGAAAAAGTCATAGTATAGTATGTCTTCAAAAATAATGAGAAAAAGTCATAGTATAGTATGTGTTCAAAAATTATGAGAAAAAGTCATAGCATGTTGTCCAAAACCATGAAAAAAAGTCATAGTATAGCATGTCGTCCAAAATTATGAAAAAAAACTAATAGTAAAGCATGTCGTCCAAAATTATGAAAAAAAGTCATAGTATAGCATGTCATCAGAAAACATGAAAAAAGTCATAAAACAGCATTTCGTCCCAAATCATGAAAAAAAAGTCATAGTATAGCATGTCATCAGAAATCATGAAAAAATGGTCATAGTATAGCATGTTGTCCAAAACCATGAAAAAAAAGTCATAGCATGTCCTCCAAAATCATGAAAAAAAAGTCATAGTAGCATGTCATCAGAAAACATGAAAAAAAGTCATAGTATAGCATGTCTTCCAAAATCATGAAAAAAAGTCAGTGTAGCATGTCATCAGAAAACATGAAAAAAAGTCATAGTATAGCATGTCGTCCATAATTATGAAAAAAAGTAATACTATAGCATGTCGTCCAAAATCATGAAAAAAAGTCATAGTATAGCATGTCGTCCAAAATCAAGAAAAAAAGTCATAGTATAGCATGTCGTCCATAATTATGAAAAAAAAATCATGAAAGAAAAGTCATAGTATAGTATGTGTTCAAAAATTATGAGAAAAAGTCATAGTATAGCATGTCATCCATAATTATGAAAAAAAGTGATAGTATAGTATGTGTTCAAAATCATGAAAAAAGTCAAAGTATAGCATGTCATCAGAAAACATGAAAGAAAGTCATAGTATAGCATGTCTTCAAAAAATTTGAAAAAAACGTAATAATATAGCATGTCTTCAGAAATCATGAAAAAAAGTCATTGTATAGCATGTCGTCCAAAACCATGAAAAAAAGTGATAGTATAGCATGTCGTCCAAAACCATGAAAAAAAGTCATAGTATAGTATGTTGTCCATAGCAGTATAGCATTGTCTCCCTGCTTGGCACTCAGCTTCAGGGGTTGGAATTGGGGTGTTACACCCAGTATTACCGTCCAAAATCATGAAAAAAGGTCATAGTATAGTATGTCTTCAAAAATTATGAGAAAAAGTCATAGTATAGCATGTCATCAGAAATCATGAAAAAAAGCTGTAGTATAGCATGTCATCAGAAATCATGAAAAAAAGCTGTAGTATAGCATGTCGTCCAAAATCAATCAATCCATTTTATTCATAAAGCCAAATATCACAAATCATAATTTGCCTCACAGGGCTTTAGAGTATACGACATCCCTCTGTCCTTTGGACCCTCACAGCCGATAAGGAAAAACTCCCCCAAAAAAACCCTTTAATGGGGGAATAAAATGGTAGAAACCTCAGGAAGACCAACTGAGGAGGGATCCCTCTTCCAGGACGGACAGATGTGCAATAGATGTCGTACAGAACAGATCAACATGATAAATTAACAATAATCCATGTGACACAATGAGACAGAAAGAGACACAGAGAAAGAGACAGAGACAGAGACAGATGCAGGACAGACGGTAATGACAGTAGCTTACAACAACATTAATGAAAATAATAATATTATTATTATGATTCTGGCTATTCAATCAATCAATCAATCAATCCATTTTATTTATAAAGCCCAATATCACAAATCACAATTTGCCTCACAGGGCTTTACAGCATACGACATCCCTCTGTCCTTAGGACCCTCACAGCGGATAAGGAAAAACTCCCCAAAAAAACCCTTTAACGGGGGAAAAAAAAACGGTAGAAACCTCAGGAAGAGCAACTGAGGAGGGATCCCTCTTCCAGGACGGACAGACGTGCAATAGATGTCGTACAGAACAGATCAGCATAATAAATTAACAGTAATCCATATGACACAATGAGACAGAGAGAGAGAGAGAGAGAGAGAGAGAGAGAGAGAGAGAGAGAGAGAGAGAGAGAGAGAGAGAGAGAGAGAGATGCAGGTAATGACAGTAGCTTACAACAACATTAATGAAAGTAATAATATTATAGTTATAGTTCTGGCTACTGTGGTACAATATGTTGAAAGTATGTATTAATATCTGGCAGTATACATGTGTGACAGTAATCATATGTGTATAATAACAGTAGACATATGACTAATGACTAATGATGGCAGCAGCAGCAGGAGGCATCTGGCAGGACCACGGCAGCAGCACAATCACACACGTCACACTATCCAGGCACCACTGCGATGTAAGTTAACCTGAGAGACAGTGGAGCACAAAGGCTCCGGAGAAGAAGCCAAGTTAGTGACATCCAGAATGGCTGAGTTAGCAAGATGCAGTAACAGGACATGAGAGAGAGAGAGAGAGAGAGAGAGAGAGAGAGAAGGAGAGAAGGTGCCCGGTGTATTATAGGAGGTCCCCTGGCAGACTAGGCCTAAGTCAGCCTAACTAGGGGCTAGTAAGGCAAGCCTGAGCCAGCCCTAACTATAAGCTTTGTCAAAGAAGAAAGTCTTAAGTCTAGCCTTAAATGTGGAGACGGTGTCTGCCTCCTGGACCACAACAGGAAGATGATTCCACAGAATGGCTCCTGATCTACTTTTGGAGACTTTAGGGACCACGAGTAACCCTGCATTCTCCGAGCGCAGTGTTCTGGTGGGATAATAAGGCACTATGAGTTCTCTAAGATATGACGGAGCTTGACCATTTAGAGCTTTATAAGTTAACAGTAGGATTTTAAATTAAATTCTGGATTTTACAGGGAGCCAGTGCAGAGAAGCTAAAACAGGAGAAATATGATCTTGTTTCTTAGTTCCTGTTAGTACACGTGCCACTGCATTCTGAATTAGCTGGACAGTTTTTAAGGACTTATTAGAGCTACCTGATAATAGGGAGTTATAGTAATCCAGCCTAGAGGTAACAAAAGCGTGGGAATTTTTCTGCATCTTTTCAGGTCAGGATAGGCCTAATTTTCGCAATATTACGCAGACGAAAAAATGCAGTCCGTGAGGTTTGTTTTAAATGAGAATTAAAAGATAAATCTTGATCAAATATTACTCTGAGGTTTCTTACAGTAGTGCTAGAGGCCAGAGCTATGTCATCTAGAGAAACTATGTCATCAGATAAAGAGTCTCTGAGTTGTTTGGGGCCAAGAACAGTAACTTCAGTTTTGTCGGAATTTAACATCAGGAAATTGGTGCTCATCCAGGTTTTTATGTCTTTAAGGCACTTATGAAGTTTAGTTAACTGATTAGCTTCTTCTGGCTTCATCGATAAATACAACTGTGTATCATCCACATAACAATGGAAATTTATAGAGTGATTTCTAATGATGTTACCTAAAGGAAGCATATATAGAGTAAATAGGATTGGTCCAAGCACAGAACCTTGCGGAACTCCAAAACAAACTTTAGTACGTAAGGATGATTCATCATGGACGTGAACAAACTGAAAACGATCAGATAAATAAGATTTAAATCAGCTTGGTGCAGAACCTTTTAGGCCAATTAAATGTTCCAGCCGCACCAAGATCTAATAAAACAGCATGTCATCCCAAATCATGAAGAAATGTCATAGTATAGTATGTCGTCAAAAATCATGAAAAAAGTTATAGTATAGTATGTCGTCAAAAATCATGAAAAAAAGTTATAGTATTGCATGTCGTCCAAAATCAATAGCATGTCGTCCAAAATCATGAAAAAGTCATAGTATAGCATGTCGTCAGAAATCATGAAAAAGTCATAGTATAGCATGTCGTCCAAAATCATGAAAAGTCATAGTATAGCATGTCGTCCAAAATCATGAAAAAAAGTCATAGTGTAGCATGTCGTCCAAAATCATGAAAAAAAGTCACAGTATTAAGCATGTCATCAGAAATCAAGAAAATAAGTCACAGTATAGCATGTTGTCCAAAATTATGAAAAAAAAGTCACGGTATAGCATGTTGTCCAAAAACCATGAAAAAAAGTCATAGTATAGTATGTCGTCAAAAATCATTAAAAAAAAAAGTCATAGTATAGTATGTCTTCAAAAATTATGAGAAAAAGTGATAGTGTAGCATGTCATCAGAAATCATGAAAAAAAGTAGTAGTATAGAATGTCATCCATAATTATGAAAAAAAGTCATAGTATAGCATGTCGTCAAAAACCATGAAAAAAGTCATAGTATAGTATGTCTTCAAAAATTATGAGAAAAAGCCATAGTGTAGCATGTCATCAGAAATCATGAAAAAAAGTAGTAGTATGGTATGTCTTTAAAAATTATGAGGAAAAGTCATAGTATAGCATGTCACCAGAAATCATGAAAAAAAGTCATAGTATAGCATGTCACCAGAAATCATGAAAAAAAGTCATAGTATAGCATGTCGTCCAAAATCATGAAAAAAAGTCATAGTATAGCATGTCGTCAAAAACCATGAAAAAGTAGTAGTATAGTATGTCTTTAAAAATTATGAGAAAAAGTCATAGTATAGCATGTCGTCCAAAATCATGAAAAATGTCAATGTAGGGCTACATAATGTGGCTGCTTTACAACTCACAAGATTTACTGACAGCTATGGTGTCGATCCAGCGCAGAAGTATAAATTCCGACTAATGAGTGCAGTCGACAGGCAGTGCAGGACCTGTGTTGCCTGTAGGAAGATCGGCCACTGCCTTCATGTCATGAACATTTGCGATTAGGTATGCGTAATACACACAAAAGTCTTCCAACAATTCATTAATTGCAGTTAAGTGCAGGGACAATACCACATAACAAGCTTCAGGAATGCCAGAATTGCAATCTTTTGTTTTTTAATTGCTCCAACGAGTGACTGGATGAGAGTTTGCTATTAGCACTGAATGCCATACACACATAAAAGCTGACCCACGTGCATTATTTTTGTGCCACTGGCTGCTAAATCGCTCCACTTATAGCACTTAGAGGGTCACGTCTCCTTGCTCAAGGGCAGAAAAATAGTAATGACAGGGTGAGTTTGAGAGGCAAACACTACATCTCATACACCTTCCTGTTTAGACATTCCAAATCGGTTTGAACTGCTGACCCTCTGGTCACGAGCGCCGTTCTCTCGCTGTTAACTCGCCGCTGTGTGTAGTTGAGATAATGTGGCCGTGGTTACCGGCTGAGCCGATTTTTTTCCTTAGGACACACACACCCTCTCACTGGACCGGTGATTATTGCCAGACTTTACTGCCTCTGCCAGGGAGCGTTCTCGACATGCTCACACAAACAGCGCTCTCAGAGGTGCAGCCTTCACACAGACACACATACACAGTACAGGCAGGCACAAAACATGCATTCCTACACACAGGAGCGCAAACGGTTCACCTTGAACACAAAGATACTGATGTTTCTCCCAGAGGACTTTGAGAACAGTGGAGGGGAATTGAATTGATTTGATGATAGTGGAGAAGCAGTGATTATGGTAATATGTCTTTGTTATGGCATATAGAAAAGAAGGAAAAAAACACAGCTGAGCTCTAAAGGGACGCTAATTTCTCACTACACCACCATCGCCCCCCCCCCCCCCCCCCCCCCCCCCCCCCCCCCGCCCGTTGCCTTCGGTTTAATCCCCATCACCATCTGCCCCCTGCTCCGAGGGTCAAAAAGCGGTCATGTTTACTAAAATAGAGTTCAGCTCTGGTGAGAAGTCATGACGCACTGTAGGTTTATTATAAAGCCATCCCTTTCTTCGACCATGTTTGCCTTCCTCCACTGACTCTCTCCTCCGTTGTCCTCTGTGTGGACACAGACGCATGACTGAGGAAATTAAGTGTGCGTGCTACCAGTGTAGCCTATAGGACACACACTGCACATGCTGTAAATCCCTACCACTGTCTTCCCATCCAACATTTCAATTCAATGTGACACAGCATGCTCACCTGAATGCAGCCTACATTTTCTGTCATATTGTTGCCTAGTGAAGCGTGATGTATATATGCATATAAACTATCTCATATGCACATTCTCTGTATTTTTGTGTTTACCACCAGTGAAGCATATCCACTTCTATTTAGCTGGCTTGTTGAACACAGTACAAAATAACGTCCAGGTGTCTGATTTTAACATGTTCTTCAACCACGCCACATTGCGTACATACAGTGAAGACTGCAACTCAATGTCAAGTGCGTATGACCAAACAGAGAGGTACAAAAGAAGGTTTCCAATGTCACTGTTGACACATCCACAATAACTTAATGTAGTTTGTATTTATTCCCTGAGTGCTGAGTGTTTACCAGCGGAAAGTTAAAAGGCCTTTAACTTGCATTGAGCAGTAAATACACGCACTGACTATTATGCTTTCTCCTGAAAAGTAAGAAGCTTTTTGCGGAGGACCAAGACGTGACGCGCGTACGTGCACGGGCAAGAAGTGAGGAGACTGCCAACTGTGATGAATAGCTTTCAATCAGGGCACAAAATGGGTTCACACACCTCTTGGAAGGGGTTTAGTCATATAATTGCTATTGAGAAGAAAGGCTATTCGGATTACTTTGTAGGAAATTCATTACCATCTGACGGGGTTCATCAGTGGTAAGCATAAAAAAAAAAACATTTAACCTTGTGAAAGATGAAATGTCTTTTTAAACACATTTTTAAGATAATCTGTATTCACCTAAGATCAGTGAAAGTTAAAGTTAATTTGTTTCAGGTTTGAAAGTTGTCGAGGTTAGGGAGTACTTTGCAGACTGGGGACCTGGCGGTAAGAACGCGTGTCATCAATCTGAAGAATTTAATCAAGCAGAAATAAAATTACAGTTTCATTAATTTTATTACACCATTGTGGTAAAGTTGTTATCCTTTCTTAATGATTACTACACTTTTAACCGGCAAACTGTGGATTAAAGACAAACACCAGTGAGCAGAACATTGTGAGCAATTTGGCAAAGTATGCATTTCAATATGATGCATCATCTTTCTTAATGACACAGCTGGTTTAGCTTACTTAGCGTGAAATGCCAATCTCATGAGGCTTTCATCATCAGATGATTGCACTCCTTAATGCCTAAGGACAGCATAAACTCAAACTCCATCGACAGAAAATCCAAAATGTTGCTACCACCCACAAAGATTACTGATGAGTGATCTTGTGGATGTCTAGCAAGTGCAATACAGCAAGGCTGCAGAAATAACTACCTAAAAGAGACACTGCACCTTAGCACAGGCTGAGCTCCCACGCTCCTGCCAGCGCTGTCTAAGGGTGTAAGATTTGGATGCTAGCCTGAGAATGGGTGTAACATAAACTAGATAAACAAGAGAGCTTTGTGTTTCCCTGGTCTTGGTTGCTATTGTTTTGCAGTAGTTTGATTGCTTATTAAACTGTCAACTAGTCCATACCCATTGAGTGCACAGTTGCCCACGTACAGTTTCACATGGTGTGTGTTTGGGATACAGGTCATATGAAATTGCAGATTAAATAGTCAACTGAACCCATTAAGAAGAGCAATGTGTTCAGACAGAGTAATTGTGAATTTGATAGTCTGATTGCTTTATTGAAAGTACAGTAGTACCATTGCCAACAGTGGGATAGTTAGTGGGCTAAAACTGTACATTAGTAGTTGAGGTAGCACGTTGAAAGGCAGATAGTTAAAGTCATTGCCTTATAGAAGCTCAGTTTTAGTAAGTTTTCCAACTTTTGCCAAGAGGGAACTTTAGATATTGGTCCCTAGATTATGTTCACCAAGTTTCATGCAGATCGGTCAAACTTCCTAGGAAGAGATCGATTTGAAGTTTTTTTTTCAAAAAATTCAAAATGGCAGAAAATCAGTTTAATCGGAAGTTATGGGTTCTGGAGGCAAATTAGTTCCTCATGAGGAGAGACATCTCTGTGCAAAGTTTCATGTCTCTACGACATACGGGGCATGAGATATGCCCATTCAAAGTTTGCCATTTCAATCGGTTGCTATAGCGCCCCCCTTTGGCCAATTGATGTAATATTGCTTCATTCGCATCCTCCCATGACCCTCTACCACTGTACCAAATTTCACATGGATTGATCAAGTCAGTGAGGCAAAAAACATGGAACAGACACACAGACACACACCCACTGACAAGAGTTTTCGTCATTATGTAGTATAGATAAATGTGGCAAAATGCCCGTGCTACTGATGAAGAAGGCTACCTGGCAAAGACACAAAACAAACCAAAAAAGTAAACTCTGGAGTCAACTGTCACTGTCGTTATCACCTTTGCGTTTAGTCGTCCTTGTGTATCAGTAGGTGAGCACAGTTTAACCTATCCCAAGCCAGTTAACCTGATAACGACAGGTGCGCCAGCTGGCATGACGGGAGGGAAAACAGTCCCACTCCATCTCCAGTTAGCACTTAAAGCTTGCCCAGCCATGCCACACAGTGTCAGTGTGCAGACATGCTTGGCCTTGTCCCGAGGCGATCAACCTGCTTTGGAACAGGAGGATGCAGCCACATCCTCTCTGTGCCTCCAGCCAGTAATCAAAACACACCCAACCTCACCGCAGACCTATTAAATATAAGTGTAACAAGCATTATGTAATTATTCATCTTAAATCAAAGATTAAATCACTGCAGGTATGGATATCAAAAAAGGATGTATTGTAATATTACCCCAGTGGTTTTCGGCTTGTGGTTACTCAAGCATCGAGGGCGTCACAGACTTGTTTAGCAGCACAGTCACATAGAGGAGGGGTTGCTTAAACAACATTTCACACAGGCTTTGCCCTGGAACGAGTGAACAAGTGAGAGTACACAAAACAAGTTGAAATAAAAGAGATATGTCATCTGAATGACTCCTGAGTTGGTGCTGAGGGCTTAACAGTCCTCTGCTGATTTCAGGTACAACAAAAAAGAGCTGGACACAGCCTTGCTGTAATCTAGAAAACCAGGAGTTCAAAGGAAAACGAGAAAGCAATAGTAGTAGCATCACTCTGCACTGGAATGAACCTCAGCTCATCGTTTAATCTATTTACTTCACACAACCATGCAACTGATCCAGGATGGCCGGTCGAGTATATAATACAGCTGGCAATAAGTCAGCTCTTCACACATAGCATGTGGTAAGGTGGCAGAATCTGCTCAGTTCTGGTAACTCGGATTGCCCACCATTTTGTTGAGTCCTCGAAATCCTGATTTCAAAATCTTTCAACACCTGCCCAGTAAAAGGATGAGCCAGTCCGTATAGCAGATTGCCTGGCTGCAGCAAAGGAGGCTGATGAAATCTTCCAGGTCAGTGAAGAGGGCAGCAAACCAGAACTGAAGCAGAAGTGGGAGCTGTCACTGTGCTAACCCGTGCCCTCTATGAGTGGGTTGCACACTGCCAAACTACACACTGGTCCCAGCAATACTAGACTTTATTTAATCCAACAGCAACACAGAGATTTAGTTGTAGTGGTGTAGGTCTGCAAACCATCATTGCACCACTCTTGTTTGCATAATGTAGCTTAAAGCATGAGGTTTAGCATAGTGAGCACATGGAGTTTAGCTAGCATGCTAACAACAATCATTTCTGGTTATTTCTGTATGCGTATAGCCAATGAAATAGCTACACATTTATTTGTAATACACACATTTGTCAAACATTAATATATTCAGTCCAAATTAATGTTATGTTCAGTTTCAGTTGGCAAAATGTTTGTTTGCATGAGTTCTCATCCATATTAGCTTACCTGCTGGGTTCAAACTGCTAAACAGGAAATGAGAGCATCCAATGGGCTTTATAGCAGGGTGAACCCAGACTGCGCCATGTTGGTTGGAGTTCAGAGGGGGGTTTCATTGTTTCAGGTAGCAGTCCTTCTAAAGCACCCTCAACAACTTATATTGTTGATATTTCTATGTAAGAATAATGAAATAATAAATTATTAGATTTTTATATACTTATATTATAAATACTATTATTATGAACCAATATATAAAAATAATATAATATTTAAGTAGATATATGTGAAGTGAAGTGATGTGTGGAAAGGCCAGGCAAGGGCAGAGAAAGATGATAACGAGCCTGTGCTACAGTCCGGGACAGAGCAAACTTTTTTGTGCATAGTGAGCAGCTTCCGTGGGAACGAAGGGGCCGCCATATTTAGCGTCCTCACCCAGTGTGTCTATCGATGTTGAAACTCGAGCAGGGTGAGGTGGAGACAGGTCAGACACAAGCTGACATTGTTGGCCTGTTTGAACCAGTGGGGGGAACATCACGAGGTCACAGCCAAGCTGAGAGCATGGCGCCAGAGGTCAGCCTGCTGTTCGGCTCCCATGGGGGTACAGGACATGTTGTGCCCTTGCACCCCAGGGTGCTTTGTGTAATGGACATGCAATCAAGTAGACAGTCACCTTAAGCCCTGTCTGGTCCGGACACATATGATAGTAGTTACCCTGGCCTCTTGGAAGTGACACAAGGTTTGATGTGATTAGATTACCTAATGAGAGAGAAACATTTGTAGTGTCTTTATTAATTAATGTGTTAATTCAGTTTTTATAATTTCGCTTTTTTGGGTATAAAATTCAGTCTTTTTGAAACACTGTCAAGGAACTATTGATGTTTTTATGTTCTAAAAAATTAAAACACATGAAGCTTTGACATATTTCCCTTGTCGTTGTAGGTACACGTATCAATTTACCTAATAAATTTAACTATTGTTTTGCTTTACAAGAAAACATGAGATACCAAGATGTGTGTGAGAGGTTTTCTATATTCTTTTGTCTTTGTGGCTCAAATTTAATGTGATAAATCAATACAGTACGAGATTAATTCCAAAAGATAAATCAATGATTTTATTATGACAGCATAATGGTACATGATCTACAACTATCCCACCTTTGAAACTCAATAGTCTATACAACTCAATATTGTTTCATTCGCTTCCCTCAAAGACTGGTACATTATCCAAAGCCATTACCTACCTCTTTCCAATTCAAGCTTACTTTGCCCCAAAGTGGAATAAAACACGATTAATGATTTCAATTACTCTGACCCTGCTTGCCATTTACAGTGCCTGAAGTCTGGGCGAGGGAGCTGTGCTGCATAAAAGCCGATGGTGAAGGACATTTACTAGGGGAATGATTCAGTGAGGGGACTGGCAGTTTGTGCTGGCTCATCAGTGGGGGAACAGAGCTTCTCTTTGTGCTGGACCCTTCCTATTGCTCAGCTTGGAAACCACATTGTAGATTCATGCTGCTGATGCTGCTGGCCTGCCATTCTCTTTTACAGGTCTCCGGATGGGATACCTGTGTAATTGGTCTCATGAAATTTCAGAATGAGCAGACTTAAATTGTAAATAATGTGCCCTGGGCTCGAAAAAATGAGAAAAATACATTTTACATCTGCATTACAAAAAACCTGCTGTAGGAGGTGAGGCAGAATGAGAATACCCTGATACTGAGGTATAAAGGTAAGGATGGAGGATGGTTGTGTACATTCATACTTGACTCTGACTGCGTTACTTTAAGCATATGCAAAGCGCATTTTCCATCACAGAGCTGATCAAAATCTTGCCATTAATAAAATCATTATTTAATCTTGTGTCATCAGAATGTGACCCCAAGTCAATGCCTCAAGGAGATGAAGAAAACCTGATAACAAAACAATTAGCAGACTTTGTTTTATCTACCGACACCCACTCGTCTTCTATATTCTGCATGCGTGCGTAGAGCACTGCTCCTCCTCTCGTAAAATGTATTACAATCATTTTATACCACATATGTAAAATGTTGTGCAGAGTCAGCATTAAACAGTATGATAATGGAATCTCATTTAGCCAGTGCAGCTGAATTTTTTGTTCTGCAGCAACAACAGAAGGCAGTTTTTCCTGTTTAAATACTGATTTTGCAATGCATTAAAATAACATTTTAATAATTAGTCAGGATTGAACTTGCATTACTCAGTCATCAGATAACACCCAAGCACACTGTTTCTGTCTAAGTGTCTGCTTATTAACTGTATGGTTGAGTCCCAGCAAAATGAATGTTGGACTTCAGTGCACCAGGTGACCATGACACAAACTGAATGCTAATGTTGCTTTATGTCTGCTGGATTTGAAAACAGAAAACTGTTTGCAGGTGCAATTGCCATGACTACTTGATAATAAAATATTCTACCACAATATGCTGACACAAGGTTAAGGTAAGCCCAACACTAACCTACCCGTTTTATGAGGCAGGGTCTCTTGGATTTAGGGTTGTCGTAGGGTTTAGTAAAAAAAAAAAAAAAGAGAGAGATGGAAAGATGAGAAGACGAGGTTTTATTGCTGCGGGGTTTCAATTTGAACACGTGCCACCCATACTAAAAATGCATGCACTCTTAGTACTGTAAGGTCCTTTGGATAAAAGCGTACACCATATGAAAAGAAGATGAGGCAAGGTGATAAAATGTGAGAAATACTTTGAGAGTGTGCACATTTGCTTGGCTTGAGGTCAGAAAATAATACCTTTTTTATTTTCATCTTCACAGGCACGACTGAGAAGTCGCAGGCATGGCTACAGATCAGCTGAGGCAAACCTGCTGCTCTACTGGGTCCTCCCCATAGTCAAGACCTTCCCCGTCATCTTGACATGGAAAACCCTTTAACGACAAGGTTGCCTTAGGACATCTTGAATATTTAAGAGTGATAAAAAATATACATGCACAGACAGCAGCCATGTAGGCTGATAGTGGGTTTTCTTAATTACCTGAGCTGCTTCTCATAAAGCTTTTAAAGGGAAAATGATAGCTCTCGGTAGCAGAAGGTGGCTGATGATGCTGCATCAGCACATTAAAAAAATGGAACAGCTAGGTGCCAGTGAATCAGATCAGTTGAAATAATAGATTGTAGTTTGTAGCTGAATGCATGTCTTGGTAAGTATCTGTTGACCAGTGCTTGGGGAGTTGCCTCTGTAAGGTATCATTTAGTGTCCCTGGTGTTCTTTCTTCTGCCACGTCATTGGATCTGAGGATTTTGTGACCCAGACCGATTGTGATGTCATGTTCACAGAATCCAGCCTGTCATTCAGTGGGGTGTTAAGTATCAGTGTGTTGAACAATTATTACAACACAAAAAAACAGGTGTCTCTCTTCAAGCCGCACTTCAAAGCACTCCAGTGGCCTTTGAAGTCATAGCGTGCCAATACCTGGGCGCAACAGATAGACAGCAATCCCATTTGCGTATAATTCCTCCTTTTCATAAGTCCACCGCTGAACAAATAGGAGGAGAGGAAAAGATAGAAATACAAAACAAAACGTGTTAAGTGGATTCTTTCGTCGCCTGTAATCTCCCCGCGCTGTTGAAATGCCTCTGGAACTCGGCGGTGAGGTCGGACAGTAACAATGTCCCTTTCAGCGGGCGATGAAAGAGTTTCAAGTCATTCCCTATTCTGTGTGGGCCTTTGTGCCCCTTATCCACTTATTCAAATCAGTATAAACGGCAATGTGTCATATTAGCAGGCTGAGCGAAAGAACAGAAAAATGCTTTGATATGTATGGAAACAAAAGTGAAAAGACTAGCAGAGAGGGCAACGTGAACACACAGGCCCAATCCACTGATCCTCTCTAGGCTGCTTTGTGACATTCCCACTTTGGTAGAGGTTACAGACAGCCAGTGTGTGTGTGTGTGTGTGTGTGTGTACGTGAGTGTCTAGTTATGCATATGTGCGCTTAGGAGCAATGAGATTTAAAACTGAGGCCTTTTTATGTGCCACATACAATGCCATCCTCACACACAGACACCTCCCTCCAGATAGAGGGAGAGGAATTCTGAGAATATCAGTCAGCCAGACAGGGGCCTCAGATCGACGCAGCAGACTTAGACTGACAGACTATGCGAGAAAAGAGAGAGGGAGGCTCCGGGAGCAGCATCAGGGGGCTGAGGATGTCAGCACCATATCCATCATCTCCGCATATTAGTGAATGCTAGAACTATGAAGCATAATCGTTAATTAGCTGGGGCATGAACTCGCCTTGAAAGAAACCCTGAACATTCCAAGGTCTTCCCACCCCCCCCCCCCCCCCCCCCCCCTTCCCCAATGGCCCTATCTCTCCTTTTACATAAGTGAGGATAACCGCAGCCCTTCTTCACCCGGCCGTCCTGTTTTATCATCTGAAAAAACAAAAGGGAGAGCGGGGAGAGAAAGGAGAGGGGAGAGGGTTCAGGGGAAAGGCCATTCAGAGTTCTAAGAATGTTGCTAAACAGGATTAGAATTGGTTAGAATAGGGGTAAACAGTAGCATGCTGCATGGGGGGCCAATGGGATGGGAGTTTGCTCAGAGGGGCTGGGTGGGGAAGACAATGGTTAGATTAGCCATCTGTGGGGCTTCTGGTGCCCGGCGTCATTAAACGGCTTAGGGCCCCACAGTAACACCAGACACCCTCCTTCCCCCATGCATTAAGTATCAAGCTTTGTGAGATTTGTGTGTATGTCTTGGGTGACAAGGGGAGATAGTTGTGACAAAGTAATGTCTCATGAAGCTGATAATTGCATACACAAACACACATGCGCACAAGCACACATGCGTTAGGGCACATCTGCTTGCACGCTTAAGCCCTTGCCCGCACACAGACCCACACACACAAATTTAGCATAGCCTCTGCATGACACCAACGTGCCCCCACCCCTGCACCCACAGTCTCAGCCCCAGCTCAGGGGAGCACAGTTTGACATTTGCTTTGTTTCCTTTTTGTCTCCGGAGTAGATTGTTGCCATTTTGCATATCACTACGCACTGGTTGGAGGGGACACATGACGAAAACTGGGACCTCATTCAGGTATTTACAGCCGAGCAAAGAGGAGGGATGGTGAACCAGAAAATCTAGTCTCTTCACAATGGATGCTGTTTTAATTCCCAAATGGGTAAATTTGACGAGTACCGGTTGCCTGCCATGTCTGTGCACCTTCTCTATAGTGTCATAATCAATATATATTTGTTGGCGATGATCTTTAACTGTGTATAATTTTTCTGTGATAATGTACTGCACGTACAAGTGATGAAAACGGACACATGCAGAGAGGAAAGAGGAAATAAAGGCTGACCAGATGAGACAAAAAGATATAATAGGACAAAGCAACAAAATGATGAACTGAGATGAATTGCTATGTGTCTTGAGTAATATTTCAACTTAACTGGCCACAGCCTTCACTATGGTTATAAATCATTCAGGACTGCACAGTTAACAGCTCTCCATGTTGACTCATTAGGGCTCACCCCCTGTCAAGTGTTTATATTATGGCCCTGACGTAAATGTATGGTTCACTGTATGAGGTGGAAATACATGGGGTGCACAATGACTGTGGTGCAATTACAGTGATAACCTGGCATTGTCAATCTAATTTGTAAAGCTGAATGGCTTTTTATGTCATCCTGTTATAATCAACACCTCTCGGTTTTCAGCAGTTGTATTGATTTTTCTCTGTTTTGTCCTACAACCATGTCAAATTATTTCAATATTCATTCCAGTAACATATGAACCTGGATGCTGTTTATGACAGAGCAAAGGTCAACTACTTAATGAAACAGGTGTTTCCAGTGTTTGATCATATTCAGTGTTTATTGTGGAGAGTAGCTTCACGTATGTGTCTGACACCAAGCCAGCGGTCGGCTAGTCAATGTCAGGCTGTCGGTGTTATCTGTTGTCCCAGTTTTTGTGGTGTGTCTTGCTTGTCACCTTTTTTTATTTGGACAATTCAGCATGCTGAATGCTGATGCTCCATGCGAAGTTTGCATGGTCTCCCTGTGTCAGCGTGGGGTTTCTCTGGGTTCTCTGGCTTTCTGCGACAATCCAAAGACATACAAGTCAGGTTAAGTGGTGACTCTAAATTGACTGGAATTGTGAATGTGACTATGAATGGTTGTCCGTCTACAGCCCTTTTTAAACAGGAATTGTGCAAATTTGCAGGAAAGCCCAATCAGTTTTCTTTCAGCATTGGCAGTATAAAAACAAAATCGGGCAGTGCAGCAAAATGCCCCCTGCCTACTTTTGTTTATACAGAATGTGCCTTTTTCGGGGCAATGGGGGGCGTGAGCAAGTAACAAAATGTGTAGCTCAGCGTGTGATGTAAACAGCCTTGCTCCAAGGAAAGCCGCGGCTGGTCAGTCCTTCAGCAATTCTCTCATAAGTTGGCCTGTCCTTCTCAGTCCCCGTCATTTGATGGTTAATGGCCTCTTCATTTGCGAGGACAAGGAGGGCGCCCAATTCCTGCTATCAGCTGTTTCCTGTTTATCCACCGCCAGTGGCTCGCACGTGTGGTGTCATCAACAGCTCCTCCCACAAGTCATCAACAGCTCCTCCTGTGGCGGAAGGGCACCTCGTTCTTTTTAAACCAAAAAGGTTCTGCCAATATGACTACCCTACAAGTCGGAAAATTGGGCACCTCGGATCAACTTGCCAATCTGGCTCTGTGTGTCTAAACACTCGCAGCTTGCTGGCAAAACGGCCCAACATTCGCGGAAAATCTGGCAGTGTAAAAGGGGCTTATGTGTCAACCCTGTGATAGTCTGACGGCCTGTTCAGGGTGTACCCCGCCTCTTGCCCAATGTCAGCTGCAACCCCTGCAACCCCCAATGGGTTAAGCGGTTATGGAAAATGAATGAAAATGAATGAATCAATATTTTTCTAACCACTGGAAAGGGCTTGTTATCATTTGTTGTATTGTCACTAATACACAGTAAATATCCTTTGTTCTTTCAGCATAGGGTTGAGCTGTAAATGTGCTAAGCGGCTAACTAGCATCTTAAAGCAGACCTGTCGATCTACTGCTTTCCATTTTTGAATGATGAATACAAACGACAGCCATCTGCTGGTATAGAGTTCTTTTCCTGCACACAGTCTATTCAATAGCAAGTTTCTTGCCGAGACACAGGCGACATGAGGTGACACAGTCAACCTACATCACCACCAGCTTTTTGATGTCACTTCAAGTGTCTGGGGCTGTAAATGGTTGCCACAGAATATGTGATAGTGTTCTTATGGAAGTAAGGCATGACGCAGCTGATGTGTTATGACCTACAAGGTACCTACAAGCCCTGGATTAATCATTAAAATATCACTTATGTATATATATATTTTTCACAGATGGAACTTCCTCCCATGACACTTCAATTTAGATTATGTGGAGGCTACACAGGAGGGTATTACTGTTATGATTGAGATGTCATTTCCACTTATTTGATTTGGCACAGAGCAAAGAACTTCCAACACTTTCTTTTGTTCCGCATCACTAGTCCACCTCTTTTTCAGCAATCGTCTTCTTTTCCACCCTCTTGTCATCTGGCTCTTGATCGGCGGTTAACTTATAAGGTCAAGGCTGGGCCAGCGTGTCTCCGCACTCTCTTTTTATGCTTAGCAACAAGACACCTAGGTGTGTGTCTCCTGCTTTGTATGTGCCATTGTTAGCTCACCTTGTAATCCTCCCTGACACCTCAATCCTCAATACCGGTTAAAAGGTGGCCTACATAGCAGGCAGAGAATAGACTTTGTTTGGTCTAATTGTCACCGTGGAGGAGAGGAGAGGGAGGGTGCCGAGGAACTGGTAGATTATGTAAGATAGGTGGAATGTAATGTGCGGCATTGGTTTACATATGATGGATGGGGACAGGAGAGGTAATAGCTACGCACTGTGGTTTGACAGTATACGGTGACACTGTGAACACGAAGCTTTGGAAAGATCTGGTTTGCTTTGATAAAGTAAAGACCAAAAAATTAATCTTAAAAGCACGCTTTTTTTTGGCTTTGTGGGATTTAATTGCAGAATTCTCCCTGAGGTGGTTTGGATGTCATCCCTTGGAACGATCACAACTATAACCACACAGCATTATGCAAGTTTATTCACTGATTTTAAGACTCATAACAGGCCATCAAACCTCCCTAAATGCCTGCTCTAGTAATACACTATCTTATTGCTTACATAGGTTAGTGGCATTTGTCCTGTAGGCGTATACCAGACTACCTCACACTTTTCATGCCCTTGTGCATGCTTAGCATTTCACACGAGGCCAATTTTATGACACTGATGCACAGTGATACATTTAATCTAGACACCCCAACAGACCATTACCTCCATGATTGGCTGTCTGGCGAATTTAAACTGGAGGAGAGCTGTTTGCTTTGGACTGATTAGTACCATTGTCTCCATTAACCCTTCTGATGGAGCCACGCAAACTCAAGTGCCACTTTGTGATGACGGCCATGTACAAACGAGATCCCGATTAATGGATCATAGAGTTGTTCATTAGCACTCCACCTGCCAGAGCAGTGCTTGAAAAATGCAAATTGGTTGTTGTTTTTTCTCCCCTCTCCCAATCACCTTTCAAGTGATATTTGAAGTGCAGCTGCACTATTAGTAACATTTGGGTGTGAGTAACTGGATTAGGGTGGAGGTTCAGCTTAGACCCACTTCCACAGGAAAGTGCTTGTTCCAGTAAAAACCAGAGATCTCCGCTACTTGTCTCTGGCCAGTCATTTCAACGGATTGCTCAAACCACATGTGTTTAAATGTCCTTCACTAGCAGCCAATTGAATTATTAAACATCCATCCTTGCAGACCATATCTGATTTTAAGTGTTGGAGGTGTGACTGTACAAGGATCAAATTTGGAGGAATTCATTATTCATTGTCTCTAACACCACCTCCTGCTCATTCTCCAACCCAGACCTTTGCTGAAATACATGAATAAGAGTCAAGGACGTCATTTCCATCTTTGGAGGAGACATTGACTGCAAGCTGTTCAAGCCTCTTCACCAAAGACAGCAGTGTGTTCTTAATGGGATACTACTCATCTGTATTATATATAGCATTTAAATATATATAGAACTCTTTGGCACCTAAAATGACATCCTGACCAGAAAAGTGTGGTGAGAAATAGCATGAAAGTCGTGATTTGAACAGCAGCTGTTAAAAATAAATGAATGGAAATAAAAATAATCCATAAAATTAAAGTGAATACTTTCCAGTGGTTGCAAAGCTGCTTGCCAGGGTCACATGAGAACATACAAGTTCCATGTTTCTTGGTGCATTAAAAACACTTTTGTATGATAGAAAAAAAACCCACATATTTGAAAGCAGGACTTGACCCAAGAATGTGTCTGTTGCAAAACCTGCTTCTTAACTAAATGGGTTTTTAGGGCGAGCTGCATTAGCCCTCACACAGACATGGAAGTCAGATATGAAAATCTGATGGATCATAAAACATTAAAACCAGAAAAGACTCCTAAAGACTTCTTTTCCAAACACTATTCCTAGTACAATTGGGTTTTGCTTCATTAATGAAAATAAATACATCAGTAAACAATGCCAGCAAGTGACCAGACTCTATTTTAAGCTAATGACCAATTCCACCAAGGAGTCTGGTATGGTACAGTTCAGTTCGGTATGCTTTTTTTCTGTTTCCAAAGATAAAAGTTGGGGATGATACCCATGGAACCATTCCGTACCATCCCCATTTTTTGGTCACCCCTCTGTTGGGGTACCTAGTGCACAGATCTTAGTTGGAGCTAGAAACACTGCAGTCCGTTGATTGGTCATTAGCAAGGCGCCACTCTCATGTTACCTCTATTCATACTGTGGCAAGTCTTAGATATATTTGTAAACTATAAATATAAAATGAAAGGATGTTTTGCTGCCTCTTTCAGAAAAAAATTGAGTTGACAATGTGAATCCATCAGCAGACCTTAAATTTCAATCTGACAACTTTGACCATTTCATTAGTTTTTATTGTCTCTCTTTGATGACATGCACTTTTATTAATGAGTGGATGTTCAAGCATTTAAATATATACATATTAATTTCGACTGGATTATGTGAACAGCATATATTCCAATCCTCATTGGGAGGGAAAAAAACCCCATTGTGGAGCGTTGTTCCTGTGGGCTACAGCAACACTAAACCCCTGAGCTTGCCTAATAAGGACTAAATGCACAAACCTGCTGTTTTTAAATATCCCATGGAGAGAGACTCTCACTGCAGCCTGTTTTATTTTGTTCTGAAAATGTCGGCGTGCAACCTCATTCTGTAGACGATAAACGAGGTGCAGACTTCCATCTGTGTCACTGGTAATGAGGAAATACAGCAAGTGCTGGACGGAACAGCAAGTGACAACAACCCGCCCACATTTAAGAGTACTGTTTGCAGTGGAAATGCTAGGTGCCATTTCTGAAGGGTTACCAAAGGTACTATACCTAAAGTGTTTGCTGGAAAAGGTGCTTTTATTTCAAATTCAAATATGGCATTAACGACTCGGACATTTGAGGCTGAGATTGCTGAAGACACTTGAGAGTGACAAATGAATTCTATGAAACTAATGGGGATGACATGTATCCCTATTGTCTCATACCATAACACCTATGATAACAGTTGTCCCACAAGGGTTACCATGAAAAAGCATTTACGGTATAAGCCAGAGAATTAACTGTATCACTGTAAATTGGCTGTCAAATGATACAAAGCACTTATAATGGAAATACTGCAATATCCTATTATAACAATAGAATATCTTTTCTCACCTCAATGCAGCCGGTGAAAATTGTAATTTGCTTAAGTGTATGAAGTGCTTGATCTTAGTCACCACAGTGTGATAAAGATAAAAATGTGACAATGGTTAATTTGGTTAATTACACAGAGAAAATTATTTACTCCTTTCAGGAAACAAGAAAAGAACTTTCTTTACAGACGAATGTGTAGACCTTCAACATTACTTGTCGCTCTCTAAAAGATGAGACATCACAGTCTAAGAATACACACTGATAGAAGTTCTTAATTAATTAATTAATTCATAATCTTCAGATCTGGCCAGTGTGGCCTGTTGTGGCCCACATTATTTTCTGGAAAACTCCACAGGGCGTTCCTTTAGGAACTATTCCTATACATCTGGGAGTGATGGAGAAGGCTCCGCAGGGGATTGTGGAGATTAGGTGTCTTCCTAGATTAGGCCTGACAGGGCGCCACGGCTCATCCCCTCCCTCCCCTGGGTATTTACACAGCACTTGGCTTGCCCACAGGTGGCTAATATGCCGTTAGCTGGGCCTCCTTCAGCCCCTATATGGCTTGTGTACATATGTGTATGGGTGTAAAGAGTAAAGAGAGTGATAGATAGGAAAGTATAACGGTGCTGAGAGGTGGCTGGATAATCAATCAAACAAACAGATAAAGAAGTGCACACATACACACACACACACACACAGATCTGTTCACACTGCAATATTGAAAGCGATGGAATGTACATACACAAATACACTCACATATACACTTTCACACAAGCAGTGAGTGCTTCTTTACTGCCTGTATGCGCCGTGACTAAAGGCTTCATGTGTTTCTCTTTTCTGAATGGTTGCAGGTGGTATGAAAGGCAGCTGAGTCCAACAGCTGCTACATACAAGTCTGCAAATGCAATTTGGCCAGTACAGGTATTGCCTGTCAAACTGTTTTGATAAGCTAGCTTTACTAACAAGGAGTCACTTATCATACATGTCTGATCACAGATAAAGTAATGTAGCAAACAGAGATCTTCTCCCAGGCAATAATGAACCACTTCTGGTCTTCAGTTCCAGGTAATTCAAAGATAATAAAACACTTTCACTCACAGAATAGTCAGAACAACCTCTGTTTGTTTTATTATTCACAGGTGCTCTGTACCAGTGTGATCAGTGACTGAAGCCATGACTGACAGTGCGTCGCCTGTTTATAGATTCTACTGCCCAAAGAGGTGGAAATCCTGTCATTTATTGAAAAAGAGCTTTCGAAGGCCCATTCACAGAATATGATGGATAGACACAACAGTGTGCAGTGAGAGGTGGTTTGTAGAGGTTGCCAAGAAGGCACTTTTTGGCCTATTGAGGTTCCAGGCTTGTCACACTCTTATTTTAACAGCAGGTAGGTCAATATAGTTGAGGACTTGGGTTTGGAAGAAACTGCGACAGTGACGGGTCCCATTATTAAAGACATATCTGGCATATTTGCTATTATTTCTCAACATAATGAGCATTGAGATTTTTGTGAGGAAAGAGTCTGGAGTGTGTCTGGGTTTTACGACCTGAGCTGGCAGGAGGAGAGTGAACGTGTATTTTCAGTCAGCCTCCCTAATGGAATAGGGATTCTTATTTAGCATCCAGAAAGATTGCTAATCCCACAGATGGTTCTTATCACAGCTTTCTGTGTTTATTACTTCTATTTTTATTTATAGAAAACACATGGAGCAGTGTATAAGTTCAGGTAAAGCAGGGACGTTGCAGCCGCCGGCTGTTTCATGTGTGCGTCATCATCAGTGGCTGAAATGGCTGTTCCTGCCACCAGCTGACTAACATTCAAACATATTCACACAGGTGTACAGGATGACTTTTGTGACCTTGAGTTTTTAGCACCCTACTAATAACTTCATGCCAGAACTCAACTACCCCAGCAGCTAGTAGCGTTTGGAACTGATGACTAAAATCACATGTTCATGTATGTGAGAGTTGCAGTGTTGGGCAAAGTATCCTCATCTTTAACTTGACACTGTAGAAATACTCTTGTTAGAAGTAAAAATTCTGCATCCAAAGTCCTACTTAAGTAAAATAGCAAAAGTATTAGCATCAAAATATGCTTAAACTACCAAAAGTTAAACTAATCATTATGCTGAATGACTCATTTCAGAATAATATAACTTAAATTTCTGTAACCGTCAGACTATCACAGGGCTGACACATAGAGACAGACAACCATTCACACTCACATTCACACCTATGGCCAATTTAGAGTCACCAATTAACCTGCATGTCTTTGGACTGTGGGAGGAAGCCGGAGTACCCCGAGAAAACCCATGCTGACATGAGGAGAATATGCAAACTCCATACAGAGGGGCTCCCCCACCCTGGGGTTTGAACCCCCTTGCTGTGAGGCAACAGGGCTAACCACTGCAACACCATGCCACAAATAATTTAACAATATCACTAATATGACAATAATGTATATTATTTGATCATACATACTGATGGATTAATGTGGTCATCACTTTAATGCTGCCACTCTCAAAGGTGAAGTTAAGTTTGATTACTCTATATACTGCTGGGTGGCTTAACCAGTGATAATATATTACAACCTATTTGCAAATTTAGATTATTGATACACAATATAAATAAACTAAGTAATTAGTAGCTAAAGTTATCAAATTAATGTAGTGTCTTAAAAAGTACAATAGTTGCCTTTGAAGTAGTGAAGTATAAGTATAAAGTAAGATAAAATGGGCGGCACGGTGGTGCAGTGGTTAGCATTGTCACCTCATAGAGGGATCCTGGTTCAAGCCCTCCGAACTCTGTGTGGAGTTTGCATGTTCTCCATGTGTCAGCGTGGGATTTTTCTGGGTACTCCGTCTTCCTCCCACAGTCCAAAGACATGCAGGTTAACTGGTGACTTTAGATTGGCTGTTGGTGTGAATGTGAATGTGAATGGTTGTCTGTCTCTATGTGTCAGCCCTGTGATAGTCTGGTGACCTGTCCAGGGCGTACCCTGCCTCTCGCCCAATGGCAGCTGGGATAGGCTATCCCCAATAGGATAAGCGGTTACAGAAAATGAATGAATGTGTTTTATATTATTCTGAAATGGGGCATTCTGCATTATGAATACTTTTACTTTTGGTAGTTTAAATATATTTTGATGCCAATATTTTTGTACTTTTGCTTTGAATGCAGGACTTGTAACAGAGTATTTCTACAGTGTGAGATCAGAATACTTTGCCCACCGCTGCAACTCTCGCATAAATGAACATGTGATTTTAGTCAACAGTACTGAAAGGGGTACTAGGGGATACCCACCTCCAACAGGATAAAAGGTTATGGAAAATGAATGAATAAATGAAAATGGAAATACTCAAGTTAAGTACAAGTACCTCAAAATTGTACTTAAGTACAATATTTGACTAAATGTACTTACAATCCACAACTGGAGAGTTGTGCAGGGAATTAGCTGTTTCAGCAGAATCTTCGTTGCTGCTCAGTTCCAGCTGATTGTTTACTAAACAGTGTGGGTCATTGGTTAAAGGTAAATATAACAAAAATCATCAGCTCAACCTTAAAAAAAAATCAAACTCTAAGTATCAGTTTGCACATCATAGTGCATGCATCTTCTCCATAGTAATTACGTGTGCCTGTACATTACATCCATCTGTGTGCGTATACATCTTTCGGTACACTAAGCAGACACAAACTAACCACGTGTTTCATGTTGCCACTGTGGTCCAGTAATGGGTTTTTGGTGTTTCTCTGCCTCTCGGGAGCTTGTTCATATAAGCAATTAATTTTATCTTGTGTATTTATGTCAAGTAGAAAGTATTGTTTTCCATCATCTTGAGGAAGTGTAGCTTCTGGTCCACTTGCTGTTTCAATCCATTACAAAGTGAGCCTGCGATGACTGTAGAGGGGATAGAAGCGAAGGAAAGGGAAAACCATAGTGCCTGTGTATGTAGAGTACCTTTGTAGAATTTCATCAGGTGTTTCAAACTTAGCAAGCCACTTTAAAAAGGTGTGTACAAGTATGTGGAAACAGATAGACACTGCACTGAGTAATGAGAATGTCATGTACAAAAATGTGTCTCTTGCCACAATTTTGAAAGCAATGATTATTGAATATTAAATATGTCCTTGCCCATCATAACCACTCTGTGGGAGGAAATTTCTGAAGCATAATCACTTGCATGCAGCTCTCCGTCCACGGTACCTCAGAGAGAACAAGACAGTGTCCAGGAAAATATGGATGACTTGCATTTTAATGGTAATAATTTTGTGGCAGAGAAAGGCTCAGTGAGTAGGAGTTATTAGCGTGGGTTTGTTGTGGGATCAAGTCCAGCTTATAGCCGTTGTTGTGTTTCCATGGGCTCTACCATGTCTTCTGCTGCTTGCCACTAACTTCTTCAGAGGAAGCAGAAAATGAAGAACCACATGAAAGCCAAGAAGTTTTTCCAGGCACTGGCTCTGCTGAAGTGTCCGTGAGCAAGAAATTCTCCCAGCACGGTAACTTTTCTGTGGCTGACCCTGACATCTCTGCAGAAGCAAAATGTTCGCCTCAGATCAACAGAGAGCATCAATACATTCTACTTGTACTAAAACAAATGCACATGGGTCATATAAAGGCCTTGTGTTGTTTTGAAGGTTTGTTTGTCTCATTGGATAACATTAGATATCACACTAAAATATGCAGCATTAGCATACTATATACGTGACATTATGTATGCATGCCGCAATTTCCATAATTCCCTCTAACTATCTACTGTTGTGTTTGTTAATTAATTTACAGTGAATGAGTTTATTATCTGGGCCTCTGTGACTAAGGGCCATTCATTTCCTGATTGGAAAAAACGTGGTCCCAAGCTGCAACACAGAAGATCATGTTTCAGCAAAGCTTAAAAGGGGCCCAGCGATGGTTTTACACCCATCATAGGACAAACCATGAGGACGGCTTTGGGCTTCATATTGAGTGTTCATGGAAACATCACAAGTGTCTGACTACTTGTGACTCCATTATACCTGACCTTAAATTGTAGACTGCAGACTGTGCTGTCTTTATTACTCCATGAACAGCCAATATCAAAGTACCCTGATACAAGAGGCTTTTCACTTGGTCTCCTGTTTAAGCCCATTGTGTGTGCTCTATTTTTAACTGAAGACTTTATTGAAACACAGCTTTTAAAGCATTTATCCAGCGACAGAGAGCTTGTTGAGTACTTCTGCCTTTCGGTTTCACATACGCAAACAATGAAGTGACTCTTCCGAAATTTGAAGAAACGAACTCTGGACTTGGCGCAATACCAATCGCCACCTTGTGATTTTAAGGTTTTATCTGCGTTACCTGAAATGTGGAACAAGTCTCTTTCGTACTTGAAAATGAGAGACACTCTAAAGTTATTTTAAATGTACAATATTAAAATCCTGTCAGTTTTGTAAATGGGGTGTTCAGGAACAGGTCAAATGCAGATAAAACCTTCTAATCCAAAGAACTCACTTTCTGCTTGATAATATACGAGATTCTATCTTGCAAAACATGAAATGAAGCAATGATTTTCATGGAATACAAACAGTTTAAGTATTGTTTGTTATAAAACATAAAATCAGTGCTGTAACATAGTGTCTACATGTATGACAAAGTGCTATCTAAAGCCCTTTTTAGATAGGAATTGTGCAAATTTGCAGGAAAGCCCAATCAGTCTTTTTTCAGCATTGGCAGTATAAAAACAAAATCTGAGAGTGCGGTAAAATGCCACCTGCCTACTTCTGTTTAAGCCTTTTTTGGGGCAATGGGGGGCGTGAGCAAGTAACAAAACGTGTAGCTCGGCGTGTGATGTAAACACTGACATGTGAGGGAAGCCACAACTAGTCAGTCCTTCGGCGATTCTCTCGTAAATTGGTCCGTTCTTCACCGTCCCCGTCATCTGACGATTAATGGCCTCTCTTTGTTTGCAAGGACAAGGAGGGCACGCAGTTCCTTGTCTCCCCAGTTGCTCATCTTTACAGTGTCTGTCAGGTTTGCGTTTCCCTCTTGCTACTAGCTGCTCGCTAATTCCTGCTATCAGCTGTTTCCTGTTAGTCCACCGCCAGTGGGTCGCATGTACGGCATCATCAACAGCTCCTCCCACAAGTCTTCAACAGCCCCACCTGTTGCGGAAGGCTG
This sequence comes from Epinephelus lanceolatus, assembly GCF_041903045.1. NCBI lineage: Eukaryota > Metazoa > Chordata > Actinopteri > Perciformes > Serranidae > Epinephelus > Epinephelus lanceolatus. The sequence continues at coordinate 24,054,104 of NC_135739.1, forward strand.
CCTCGGTCTGTTTAAATTAAAAGGGTTCTGCCAATATGACTACCCTACGAGGTCAGCTCACCAATCCGGCTGTGTGTGTCTAAATGCCCGCGGCTTGCCGGCAAAACGGCCCAACATTCGCGGAAAATCTGGCAGTGTAAAAGGGGCTTTAGGCATTTTTCCTACATTTATTTCTTGTTCCTGGACAAATCTTATTTTTCTTATTCGAAAAAGCATTGCAGGTTAAGTAAAGGTCAGTGCTAAATATTTTGTCAAGTGTACAGGTCAGTTTTAGGTAGGAATATGGTTGATTATTAACCCTTTAAACCCTTTGGAGGGACTTAACTTTTCTTGTGCTGCTTTCAGACACCTTTCGCAAGTATTTCACCTTTGACCCTGAGCAAACTGGCTTGATTTCTTTCAAAAACATTAGGAAAAAAGGCAGCGAGAAAGTTGGTAAGAAATGTCCCACAAATTGCAAAATAAATAATAGATTGAGAAAAATATTTAAAAAAAAACTGTGGGGAAAACTATTTTTATTATATTATTACATATTTAAAATAATGGTACATAATTATTATAATTTTCAAAAAAGGTCATTCCTTGTTGGTTTGTTTTTAACTTTCTTTTTCTCTCTTTCTTCTTTTAAAAAATAATTTTCCTGCTCTCAATTTTTTTTTTTTTTGAATTTTTTTTTGGGTCAATTCTTTCTCCGTCGTTCATTGCCTTCTTCCCATGTTTTTGAAAGAAATCAAGCCATTTTCTTAAAGGGCCAAGGTTTAATACAATGGGGGGATAGTGGGACAGGTACAGTGTAATGATATTCTAGATATTCTCTGTACTAGAGATGTCTGCTTCGGTTACTTTTGCTTTTGGAAGCCTGGCACCCATTTACCAGTAACGAACCAGTTAACTAAAAAAAACAAATACACAAACACAAAATGCAAAATGATGTTAAATACAAGAAGCATTTTATTTTGGTCCAGCACCCCACTGACTCAGTGAGCTTTAGAACTGCATTTCAAAGCACCATCCATTTAGAGGGGGTGAAATTTGAATGTTTTGTGAAGAACCGTAAATATATTGCCATCTATTTTAGTTTGTGTTGGCTTGCTGACAGACAGACAGCTGGCTCCATTAACTTAGTGCCCACTGCCATCCCTCCATTCTCACCTGGTTAGCTAATGTTAGCCTCTGCAAAGTGGACAAGCCGGGTCAGGTGGGAGCTAGCCAGCGGCACCGCTCATTTGCAATTGCATTAGTACTTCATCCCAACAACAAACAACAAAGAAGCGGAACGTGCCATTCTACAAAAGCTGAAAGCTAGATAATTATAATATAATGTCATTGGTACTCGTGTGTGCTTTCAAAGTGCTGATTGGCTCACAAAGAGAACCTCATAGAAACAAGTTAGAGCTTGATTTTAGAGATAGAACCTTTTTGTTTTCTCAATAAAAAGTAAAAAAAAATGCACATAAATGAAAGAAATACCTTGCATAATGTTAATCAGTGTCACAGAATAGGAATATATGAATAATTCAATTGTGACAGAAATGTCAGATAGAACCTTACAATTCCAAGCTGACACAATATTTAACATATATACCCCAGTCACACACAATAAACCTCAATATTGATAAGAATGACCTTCAACAAGCATTGAAAAGCTTTTGAATTCCTAAAAATATACAGGGATCTGCCTGGCACAAGTGTCATTATATCAGGAGTCACCTTGAGTAATTTCACATAAATAATTTGAGCAACTTGATGAACTATATAAAGTGCGTCAATAACTCCATTAGTACGCTGATAAAACTGTGCCTCGAGTACAAAATCACAGTGGTAGTCCAACAAAAGTGCCAATATAATTGCACATTTAAAGTGGACGTCTTATCTGATTATTTTTGTTAGCACCCATGTAAACAGTGTAATGGTGGTCATCACTCACATTGATTGCATTTCCAGAGTAATAAATGTCTCATATAATTGCAGGACGTCCTGTACATCACAACCATCCCAGTGTGGCTTTATACGTGTGTTTGAATGATAAATTTAAACATTATGAACATGTTTGATGGCATAATGTTCACGGTAAGGATCCTGATCACTCACCAATATACATGTGCACTCAAGTAGCCTGTTTAGCACATCATCAAACAGCATAGTTATTGATCAGGCCAAGTTGGGGAGGAACATTACTGCGCTGAGTAATAAATGGAATAAAACGGACTCTCCAAGTCCAAGGACAAAATACACTGAAAAGAAGCTCTGATAGAAGGTCTCTGATTGCCAGGATGGCATATTTAGAAAAAGAGAAGTGAGAGGATATAAAAGATAAATCATGTTTTTCTCCTCCCTCTGACCTGCAGCCTCCCAAATTTGAAGGACTGTAAAGTGAAAAGCTGCTGACACATTCTTTGAAGACCTAAAAAAGACTGTTTTCATATTGGCAGATAAAGACATGCAACACTTAAAAGGAGATCTAATCCCAAATGTGCGCCCAGACCCATATACACACAAACACCACCCAGACACGGACTGCGCCTCCTCATCTCAGATACATTCCGGCTCTTGTTCAATCCCAAAATAAGATACATTAGGCTGCACGCAGGGTTTCACAGTTGTTTTTTGTTTTGTTAGTATACAAGACTTCTCTGGCATTTACAACCCACAAGCCCTCGCTCCCCATGTGGTTATTGTACACTCAGCTTGCACAGTTTGCCACCACCGTGCGCTACAACACATCAACAGATGGGAGCATTCCAGTCTTGTCGAGTAAGTTGTTGCTTGTTGCCGATACATCAAACCAAGCGTTATTATTTTTCTTTCTCTTTTTTTTTGTTGTCTTTGACAGTAGATCAGCTTGAAACCTTTAATGCAGCGGCGGTGACACCTTGCGAGCAGATGTGCTCATAATGTAAATGAGCAAAATGGAGAGGGGGTTCGTATATTTCTGCAATAGCAGTGGTACATTTGGCTGAGAACGATGTTCTAGCTAACGACGGGCCTAGATAATCATAGGAAGAGTGATGATGGTAATAACCATTACTGGGCTGCGTGATAGGCCCCATGGTGATACTTGTTTACAGTTATTAGTCAGCGCACTACCCCATACTGCATGACGCACATTAATAATGTGTGTGCGTGTGTTAGCGGAGGAGAGAGATGAAGTGTTATGGGTTAAATGTCTGCACCTGAATGCCACCTTCTGATTAGCGTACCTGACTGTTTAAGTGCCAGTGTGATTGTTTTCACATGTGTATGTACGGCGCACACCAATTTGTGAGTTTTTTCATCATGGTAGCCTTAATGTGTGTGTGCGAGTGTGTGTATTGGATACATTTAGGTGTGTGTGCTAAAGTGTGTTTTTGCAGCTCTGTTTCTGCTCAGTATCCATCTGCAGCAAAGCCATCCATCAATCTGTCGACTCCCCAGCACACCGTATCACCTTTCCTCTTCCCTCTTGCATTCCTCCCATCCTTCCCTTTTATCTCACACCTCGCTCTCTCTCACACCAAGCCCCCCCTGCACCCCCTCACCCCCTCTTATCCTACTCCATCCCTGTCACCTACTCACAGTCCCATTTAAGGCATTACCATACCGTGCTGGACAAGAAAATGTTAGTGCGCTAAATGTTTTTTAGGAATTAAGTAGGTCTTTCCTTTCCACCTTTTTTCAGGTTTTAAGGGTCCAAGACTTAAGAATCTTGTTCTGCACTTATAATTCAAGCAAGATAACTACAGTTACAAGATTCCCACAAAAGACAAACACACACACATGCACGCAGCAAGATCTTTTCATCTGTCTAAGGCCATTTCCTCCGCTCCTGGGGGCACCAACTGGAAGGAACTAGCTGAGGTCAGTGTAATTGTATCGCCCTTGATCAATGCTCATTTGCCTCTACGGCTGCTGTCTCTCACTCCGTCTCTTTCCCCCCACACCACACCAAAATCCAGCCAGCCATGCATCATTCATAAGGAGTGTAAAGAGAAGCTCAGCAGCTCTGGGGCCATCTAACCTCCAGGCCAAGGCTGGCCCCCCAGTGCCCTCTGTGAGTTATGTTCTCTCCTGCCTGTCTGCAAACGTAACAAGGTGTTCAGTTGCCGGGTAAAACTGTCATCTGGGTGAACGGGGTTTGACCCGCAGAAGAGTATGGAGTGACTCAGATTGGAGCGGGGTTCGAGGATCGTCTCATGTGACGTAGATGATGTGAATTACTGTCTATTTTAACACTTGCTCTATTTATAGCCGCAGAAAATTCCCTTCTTAACTGAGTTGCTCAAGTAACCAAGAGCGTTGTGTGTACTGTAAATGTCATAACTTGGTTACAACGCGGTCCATGGTTTAACCATTAGAGACACAACTAAAGGGTCATGTCAAACTGAATACAATAAAACAACACCCACGAGTTTGCAGAAGGAAAAAGTGGCTATGGATAACAGTTGTGCTGCTGTCAACATGGATATGATTGTAAACAGTGTGTACAGTTAAGATATGATGCAGTGGTTCTTGGTGAACAACTGCAGCAGCATTGTTTAATTTCTGTAAATAAAATCCCACAAACGTCTACAAACTTGTGTTTTTACATCCAGTTCACAGTCGTCAGAAACATTTGCTCATCCATGACCACTAACACAATTTGGTGAGGCCACCTTGGCAGAAAACAAATGAAACTACTCACAACAAAGTCTGGATTGTTTTGAGCAACCCTGTCATAACATTTCTGCTGAGCTTTTCTGAAATTATTTTGCAGCTTTGAGTGGCAGAGAGCAAATTCTAATAAACTATTTCTACCAGCTGTTTTTTTGTGAACTTTTATATAAAGTCTGTCTCTTTAAAAAAATATATAAATAATTCATTGCTTTAACTTTCTGTGTGCTGTCAGGTCAACCTCTGACTCACACAGCATTATGCATACATTTGGATACAAGACACACACTCACCAGCATTGGAGAGATGCTAGCACAGCAAATTCAGAAAATATTTTATGAAATGAAAGTCTACTGTACACTTGTAACCTGGTTGCAAGGAATACATGATTTTTATTTAGAGCAAAGCTTTTTGACAGCCATGTTTTCCTCAGGGCGATGCTGTATATTTTGATGTTGAGGGAAAAAGTACAAAGATAGTAAGAAGTGTGTTTCTGTTTGGATAAGCAGTTATTTCCCCTGCATTAGAAGTAGTCAAACTGGGTAGGAAATATCTTGTGTTTTTATACTATTTTAGTCTATTGACAGGATACAGGTAGACCGGTATACTTTGATAACAAGTCTGTTGAGAATAAATTGCAGGATATCAAATAGAGTGTTGATATCCGACCCGAGCCCGACGGGATCCGTCAGAATCTGATGGGTTGGCTGGGTTCGGATAACAAATCAGAAATTTAGCTCGGGTTAGATTCAGGCTCGGCCCACTTGACATGCTGCTGTGTTGTGCTATGGCCTATTCAAGTGCTGGAATTTGTTATTTACATGACAACGCCTGAACGCAACACAGGCCAAACGTTACATATCAGGCAGGAGGAGGTAAATATTCAGACTGAAATAATGAAAATGGAGGATGCTAGACAAAACTCGCTATCACGAAAACCATGCAGGGAAATCGGCGGTATGGAGGCATTTTGATTTAGTCGTCAATGCGGGTGGTAATGCTCCAATTGCTGTGTGTGCGGCGTGTTTGACTGTGCGTAACAGCAGCCTTTTGATGGTCATTTACACACTGTCCATGTGTGATCGCGGTAAACAGACTGTAGGCTGTAAACATGATAACAATAACTATGTCAGGTAACAAACTGTGTCGAGCTTAGGTCGGGTTTCGGACTTAAAAATCATTAAGTCTGTCAGGGTTCGGCCAGGCTTGGTTATAACTGTCTCGGAATCGGGTCGGGTTAAGTCAGGAAAATGCAGCCCAAGCTGCGCTCTAATATCAAAGTCAACAGCTTAACTCAAATATGACTGTAACTGTACAGTCCTAACAGTACTGATCTGTGCACGTACTGTTTAATGTAGCATTGTCAACAAAAATGTGTGGGCTATACTCTTTACTGCCGTGACTCGCGCATCCCAGCACCTCTGATCTGCATAGACATTTGTACAATATAAAGAACAGAATTTTTAAAAAAACCTGGTGTAACCTTAAATGGAGGGAAATAAGATTCTTTCCACACCTCCCACATCAAGAAAACAAATCCTTTCCCTTTGATCTGTGCACACCAAGGCCATGAAAGTCAAGGTTGCAAATTAATATCTCATTAGCCATCACACCACTACACAGGAAATCCCAGTCAAGCCCATGTTACTTTTTTCTTTCATTCTCACCTCATCCACGAGACCAACACATAAAAGTGCAAGCAGGCAGGGAGATGGGTAATCAGGGAGGCATTATGTAAATATCCTCCTCTGCTGCTGCGCAGCAGCCACGTGTATTTAAACTTTCCTGCTGTTTCCTTGTTTCGGCCTCCACTGGTGCCCGTCCATTAGTTAGGCAAGCCCGGCAAATGAGGTCATGCGGGAAGTCGGCGTGACATCTGCAACATCAGTTGCCAGTTTTTTGAATGTGGGCATTCTATGGTCATGATAACAAGGCGAAGCTGTGATGCGCAGTGTGACCACATCTTTTATGGCCGTGGAGCTTCCCCCTGCCTGGCAGATGCAAAGTTGGTATAAAAGGTGATGGCAGTTTGTTTGTGTGTGGGTGGGTGTGTGTGTGTGTGTGTGCATCTGCCAGTAAAAAAGAGGGAAGAGATCATGAAAGAAAAACATTCCCATAAAGATAGTGCACGAAACAATAAAGTTGCTGTGTGCATACAGGCCTTGTGGCTCTGACTGTACCTCCCACTCTTCCCTGTGTCTTCCCCTTGCCTCCTCCATTGCTTCATCTCTTCTTTGATCACTGCCCTTTCTTTTCACAGGCCTCACTCCTTCTGTGGCTATACACACACACAAACACTGTCTGTGTGTGTGTGTTTTCTCCTCCTTTCTTTCCTCCTTCCCTCCCTGGGTATCACCTAGACTTTGATCTGCATCACAGACTTGCACATCCCGTTCCCCTTTCTTGTTCCTCCGTTGCTGCTCATCTGTCTTCCTCTCCCATGCATCTTGTGAGCATATACCATAGATCCTTTGGGTTTATTCCATTGCTTAATTCCTTATGTTTCCTCATACGTACACATCCTCACTTGCGTACTTTAGCCAACCAAAATCATCTGGTATTTTCTTGCTCATTATGTCTTCCAGACAAAGGTTTGAAACCAAATTAGAATTCAAAATAATCCTCATACACTCTTTGAAAGCTTGTCTAAATTAACACCACCGACTTAACACCACTGACTTTTTCTGAGTCTTTGATCTGAGGTAAACAATTACTGGACAAACAGGACAGCAAAAAGGCACGGATCTGGCACTCGTTCAGCATGACTTTCCTCTGGCAGCGGTTAATTGAAGACTTGAAAGAGATAAAGATTTAAGAGGAGAGAGAGAAGGACAATGATGAATGGCAAGAGTATCATAGGCCCCTGTATCTTCCATCAGTCCTCTTGCCTTCCCACCTCATTCGAAGAAGGCAGTAGCCATGGTAACAAGGACAAAGAAGGGCAGAGTGAGAAGTAAGTATAAAAGGAAGGAGTGAGCAAGAGAGAAGCAGGAGGGGAAGAGGCAGAGTATTATAGACGGAGAGGAATATGAGATACAGAAAGAGGACAAAGCAAGAGACAGTCGCAGAGGGAAGGCATGAACAAGCAGAGGCAGGACACAGACAGGTCATCTCCTCAGAGGTCTGACCCTGAGCCAAAGGCAGGTCCTTCCTGCCATGTGGAGACGTGAGCCCTGTGAGGACAGTGACATATACAGGCATCACGTCTCAAGGGAAGCAATTTCACAGACACCGTGTTCTGCTACAAGAACTTCCATTTAGCAAATTTGGCCCTCCGGGATCATAAAACCTCAGGGCCATTTACTACCTTCCCCGTCTTTGTTTTTCCTTCGATTTCAATCTGTGCTCATTGCCACGACCTGTCCTTGTTATTATAGATCATTTCTTTCCCTCTGCATTTGTTGCAAAGTCTTAAAAAGTTGCTCCTATCAAGAACCGTGATTGCAGTTCCTTTGGCATCTTTCTCCTCTTGCACATGCACTACCAGAGTACGTTCGGAGGAGCAAGACAGTTGTAACACTGCCAAGTGTTTGTCTTCACAGCAGTCTCAGTGAGATCCTCTTCTCCTAGTGTTTTCCCCATAGGCACAACCTTGGGAGGTACAGTCTGCTAGGAAGCCTGAAACACACACAAACACAATCAAGTTGGTTCTGACAGTGGCAGCCCACACCACAGCCAAACACTACAGTGTACCAAACTAGACAATGCAGCAAAGTGGAGAAAATAATGTAATCCAAGGCATGCAGCTGCTTGGTAGAGCTGGGATTGTTAGAAGCAAACTTTACTGACAATCTGAGGGGTCAAAATATGTGTTAACATTGCTTCTTACCCAGAGGAACATGGAGTTTGTAAGCAAACACTCAAGCGTTCTTATGATAGTAACAACCGCCTCATATCCTTCATGAATAAAGACAGAATTGGATGATACAGCAGTTACAGCAGCTAAATCTAAATTCTGATATTGTGTATGAGCACAAACATTTTTTTAAATTCAGTTCTCAGTCTCAACCATTGTTTGGCTTTCACAGTACATATCGATTTTGATTGATTTTTTTTCTACTGCTGCTTTGGTCTAAGCTGTGTGGCGGTCTGTATTCATTAGTGTTTCAATATAAATATAATAAATGTAAAGGATATATTTGTTTTGATCTTGTCTGCCTTCAAGACTATAAAGTGGTGCTTATGTATCCCCTTTATTGAATTGTTCTCATCTTGTCTATCAAGTCACTTTGGCCAGCATAACACAGCATATTTAATCCACACAGCAGTCAAATGTTATGTTTTCTTGTGTGGAAATATTCAGGTGCCAAAACCATTGCCCTGCTAATTGGTCAACAAAAGTATGCTGTAATGGGCAATTATTTCTAACTGACTTGGAGGTAATTAACACATTGTTTCTCCTTGTGTTACTGTCTAATTTTTTTCATCCTTACACTGTGTGTTGAAATACTAAATACTGGTCTATGTCAAGACTGGGAAACTATTTCTTACCCAACAGATGTCCTGAGATAATGAAACAACAATCGTGTAAACAGTGAAAAATCTGGTTGATACACATTGAGACAACATCTAATTTATCTTTGTAATGATTTGTGATTCTGGTGTAAGTTATATTCAGACTTTAAGGTTAGAGAAGAGAGAATGCAAATGTAGTCATAAATGATGGATTAGATACTTTTTTTGTGATTACATTTTTATTTAGTTTCTTTGCAGTATTAGTATTAATAATAAATCATATATACATTTTTCAGTGCTTTTAATTTTCACGATAATCCCCCTCAAGGGCAACACACTTTTTCCAGCAGTGCTGAGGCGCCTTTATCCCAATGGAAAAGAACTCTTCAGGTTGGGACCCTAAGACCCATTTTCAACTCTCTCCCTGCCACACTTGAATTCTTGTACCCAGTGTTTGACTGTGGCATATGAAGGGGCATTGTCATGTAAAGTACTGAGTATATCTTGGTGGATTTCAGATAGTGACATTCCTTTGAGATGAAGATATTTGATCACACCACAATTTTCAAGAAATCACTGACAACTACTCACTTCAAGAATCCGCAAATCTAAAACAAAAAGAGTTTGAAACATGAATGTGGTTAATGATGATGCCTAGCTACCCTTTGCCTAGCTACCCCTTTTCTGGGTTAGGCTCAAAACCTTTCAGTCACCCTTCGTATGTGGGGGCCTCCACCTTTGTATTAGCATTTTCTTTGCAGCTGTCAAACCTAAAAGCAACAGTCGTCTCTGAGTTCAAGAGATGATGAAGAAGCATCCTTTAGGAGTAAAATTGTCGGAGTACAGGGTATGTCGATTCCAATTATATATCGCATTGGAGAGGCCACTTGAGACCACTTCTGGGCAATGCAACATTGTATGCACATAGGTTCCTTTATCTTTGTTGTTGCATAAGGGGCACATGGGTGTGGAGCAAAGTTGAAGTTGGGAGTAAAGTCTATGAATGTCACAGCCTATGAATACATTTCTAATTAATCATTTCATGGATAAAATTTCTTGATGAGATTTTGATGTTTCCCTTAACTCTCTTCCAATTAATAACATCTCAGACTTTGGTCACACCCAACTTCCTGTAACTTTTTATATGAATTGGATAACAAACCCCCACATTTAGGTTCAGTACATAGAAGCTGAAGAAGTGGGTGTACAGAAAGAGCAATATCACATGGAACTGAATAGCTTCAGAAAGCAGATCTCAACAGTAAATAAAAATAAAAAGATGTTCTAGGTAAATAAATGTGCGTGTAAGATCCTTGAATGAGCTCAAGGCTCCAACATTCATAACGGGGGAGAGAGTGCAGATGCCAGCAGTAGACCATGTAGGAGAGGTAATCAGTTTTCCACTTGTTGTAGATATTGTTATGTCATCTTTGCCAGTACATTAATATCAGGAACTATGTAGTGGCAACCCTGACCCCTCCTATTCACAACTCCTTATCCCACCTGAAGTTTAAAACCAGACCTGTGCCCCTTGTCCAACTCTGAACAAAAATATGGTAATTGCACTTCCTGTTTCTAGGCAGTTTTAAAAGTTTAAAAGTATAGGGAAAGCTCATACGGGGTGAAGTGTGCAGGGTTAGCTTTAACAAGCTGCTGTCTCTCAGATCAGAGAGGCCAAATATAAGATGAACTCTCATTAGTGAGAAGGAGAACTACGCTGGGCTGCCATTACCTGCCCTACAGCAGGTCTACCCTCATGTTGGAATATGCTACTGGATCCTCACCTGAGGTTTTACTCTAATCTAAACTGTCTCTTTGACTGCCAGAACAAACTCTATAAAATCCTTCCCATCCCCCTACTCAAACTCTTTTCCTCCTGATTGTGCCCCTTTGAGCTCTTCTCACTTCAGTTCAGCAAGCTTAACTTCAAAATGACATTTTATCAACATTTGGTAGTAAATTGAAGTCTCTCCAGAAATGAGAGAGGAAACTTAAAATGACAATGCAATAAAAAAGAACGAATATTTCAATGATTCATTTTGTTTATTTCCTTTACAGAGTTACACATTAATGGCAGTAGCCTCAAGTGTCACTGTAACCTGAAGTCTCCAGATTGAATTCTTCTGTTACATGGTAAAATCAAGAGCTCTCCTTTCATTCGATAACCTCATTCATAGGGTTTTTGAGTGAAGCTAATTTCCTCTAAAAGCTTCAGTAGAAATGTTATTCAGCGACCAGTAGAGGAAGGTTTCCGAACTGCTTTTAATTATGAATGTGCAGAAATGAAGCCTGTGAACTAATTCAGGGAGTCAACTCGAGTGTGCCACTACACTCAGATGGCTTACCTTTCTCCCTGGATTTTTATATCCAGCGTGCGCCTTTGATTATGGCAGTGCACTTAAAGGGATGGTTGGGATTCTTTGAAGTGGGGTTTTATGAGGTACTTATCCATAGTCGATGTGTTAGCAACGGTAGATGGCAGTCGGAGAAGCAGACAAGAGTGCCAACACAAAAGCAAAGTAATGTACTACTGTGGACGGAGGCAGCAGCAAGATATACTTTAGCAACATAAATAAGCAGCCTATATTGAGTACATTTTTCGACTGCTTTATCTTGCTGCAGACAGCCCTTAACTTTGGCACAACATTTTCTCGACCGTAGAACTTTCGTCTTCCTTCACATAAGTGCAACTGTGCACTGTAAGCACACTGTATTGTGCCACAGATCAACTGTCTGGGTCAGACTTTCAGCAGCTTTATTAGAAGAGACAAATGCAAGAAGATAAAAATGTCTGATTCTGAGATTCAGAGATGAAATGCAGCTGTCTGCAGAGGCAAGAGGATACCTTTATGAACCAGAGTAAACATAAGAATATATTTTGCAGACGGAGACTGAATGGGCTGCTTAAGCCTAGGAATACGGAAGTTTTATTCTTGTGAAAATGTAGTGCCAAAGAAAAGGGCTGTCTGATAGCAAGGTAAAGCACTGAAACGATTCTCAGTGTAGGGCACACTTTAAACCATTTACCTCTGCTTCCCAAAGCGCGGCCGAAATATCGCAAGAACAAGTGGCGATCTCATACCGTGCCTGAAATCTCGCGAGCTCTAGATAAAGCCCAGCTGGATACTACTCCAGGTGGAGGTGTCTCGTCCTCGGTCACATCCAGACCTTGAAAATAAGGCTGCAAACAGTCCCATTCCTTGCAACAGAGGCATTCCTCTTCTGTGGGCACTGGGGCACAGCATTCACAGGTACACCACCAATCTCCAGAGCTACGCAGCCTTGCAGCAGCCATTCCTCCTCTCTCGTCCTCTACCTGTTGTGCCTCTCTCTCTCTCTCCTCCTCCGTTCTTCAATTTCACGAAGCTCTTCGTCAGTGTATTCTGGCTCAAATAAATAAGGGCGGCCATCAAACTCTGCAAAATCAAATTCCTCCTCCACAAAGTCGAAGTCTGGCAAAAAGTCAGCCATTATTCTATAAATCTTCCATAAAATAAATGAATGAACTTTTCAGGCTACTGTCCGGTTCTGCCTTCCAGCTGTTGCTGCTTGTTCTCGCGATATTTCGGCAGCGCTTTGGAAAGCAGAGCTAAATGGTAAACAAACATGGCACCACACCAGTAAGGTAAGACAACACGTTTACATGTCGTTTTCTATATGTTCTCTGACATTTATCCTAACGATATGAGGCGGTCTTTGTGGAAAAAAAAGCTTGTTTAGTGGACTAACTTTGCACTTGAAGGTTGCCCTTTCACTTACGTTTTAACAGGTCTGACGCTACTATGCGCCCCGGCTGTATTTAGGCTAATGACTAACATGCTAACTATTATTTTTATGTCACTAGACACTTGAAACAAATTTAGGACGATAGGAGACAGGCTGAAATAAACCGAAATTTCCCTTTAACTGAAACTGAGTTTTTTTGGTGGGTCTTTGGCTAAAATATATCTTGCTGCTGCCCCCGTCCACAGCAGTACATTACCGAGCTTTCATGCTGGCACTCCTGTCTGCTTCTCAAACTGGGAGTGACAGCCACCGTCTACTGTAGGTCAGTGGTTCCCATCTGGTTCAGCTGTGGGGTCCAGATTTCTCCTTTGTCATTAGTTCAAGGTCCACACAGTTTAACATATTTAGCATCGTACTTTGCCAAGTCGCTAAGCCAGTTTGCTGTCTCGGTCAAATACGTGTCTGTTAGTCACTCACTCTACAGCTGGAAACAGTACCTCAAAATAAAACCTCTGTCTGTGAGTCACTTGCGGTCCATACGGAATGGACCCACCAGCTGGGAACCACTGCTGTAGGTAACACACTGACTATGAATAACTACCTTACACAACCCCACTTGAAAAAAATCTGAACTGTCTCTTTAAGCCATGAGTGCTCTCTTGCTGCCGTCGTGCTGCTGTTACACTGGCTGTTCATAATTGCATTTCACAATCCCTGGCTTTACCTCAATATCCACCTGCAGGCTCTGAGTGACCTTCCCCTTAGGGTGGATGTCATTATTGCCACTCCCCATTCCCTGCTGTTGTGATCTTGGTGATTTCTTCTGGGGAGTGACGAGGTCAAGAGCCTTGACACTAGAAATCTACGCTGGACATACCCTACATTAAATAATCATTCCATGTGAGTTGGCTGACTAATCTGTATGAATGTAACTAAAGTGTTAGCTCTGCTTGTAGTAAGACTTGTTCAGATTAAGATTAGAAACACTTCATTCAGAGACTGAGTTGAGTGCACAGCAGAGCAACACAATCTGATAAGCGTGTGTTTTGTCCTCTACCTTTATGTGCTTCCTCCCTCTCACTTTGTCCCTCCAACTCTCCCTCCTTTTCTTTGCCCCATAAAATGGTTTGATTGACCCAACCCATGAGTTCACAAACATGCCCGTGAAACTGGCCATCTGTTCCAGGCACAGCTTGTGAGAAAAATAAATAACTAAACTGTACGTGTATGTGTATGTGTGTGTGTGCCTGTTTGTGATAGGAAGTGTGTGACTGAAGAAGGGGGGCTGGGAAGCGATAGCCTTTGCACCTCATGCAAGCATGTGAGCATGTTTAAAATGCAGCAAACGTAATGCGGTTTGCTCTCTAAGAAATTGGTTTAGTTGAACTCAGACATCAGGCCGCGGACCTATTTTCAATCAAGATTACTTGTGTCTAGAACTTCAGATGCTATAAATCAATTCACCTAAATAAACCCTGTCAAAATCAACCCTGTCAAATAAATGTGTATAGTATAAATAGCACACATTAATAGCGACAAAACAGCAACCCCCAACCCAGATCAGTCGTTTCTCACGTAAAGGACACAATGTTTGACTACCATTCTGGTTCACACTAGTTGACACAGTGACAGGTTCTATCTAGCTGCCACTTTCCTAAACCTTTGTGGCCCAGGAAGCCCAAATACATGTAGGTCTGGCAGCAGAGAGTACAGGAAGCAGATTACGACAAGTGGAGTGTATGATGAGGCACCACAGCCACATACACACACAGACAGGTTGCGCCAGTACATGCCCAGGCAGACAGTGCAGGATGATACTTGAAGGGCCTGTCAGCCACTTGCATGCCAGTTTGCTGCTGCCCCCCCCCCCCCCCCCCCCCCTTCCCAGGTCTTAATCCTCTCCTCCTCATTTTGATGTAGCAGGACTTTGGGCTCTTCCTATAATTGGACCGCACTGGCTCTGGGCAAGGTGTGTGAGTCCACGCATGACTGTGTGTGTGTGTGTGTGTGTGCCTGTCCATACACATTCACAGAGAACTTTGCAAGGTTTAAAGCCACTGCAAGAACTACTAAGACATTGTATTCAACATAACTTTGCACTGGTTAATTTCTATGTTCAATATTTTTAGATTTTTGATTATTTTGATAGAATTAAATTTTAACAATGCAAACATTCATCTGTTTTATACATAATTGTTCAATATTTAGTTCTTAAATGAAGGGCATTGAAAACTAAGGGCCATTTCATAGTCGATGCACGCAATGTGAGCAAGTGACGCAAGTGACGCTAGCTATGCGCTTCCTTTCATATTCAACACATTGACCGCAAGCGATGTGGGCGACACTTGAAATGCAATATATTGCTCGCGCAGTAGGGGGTAGCAGAGTCACCGGTACATTCCGGCTAGCTAGTACTGCTATTCTATTAGGGTGCAGGGCACTAGAACTGTCATATAAATGGGGGTGTGCCCGTACGAGTTCGCAAAGTTTTTCCTCCTCCCCCGCCATATTTCATACCTGCTTCTTCTGTGAATAACAAAAAGTGGTTAATTTCAGGTATGCCGCTTGCATTATCACCCCCGCTGGCAACGCATGGTATTACACACATTGCTGCGTCACGTATCAAAAAAATGGACTACACATTTTGAGACGCAAGCACGCATCATGGTGGCCAATGCGTCTCGATGCGTCCCAATGCGTCGACTATGAAACGGCCCCAAGGCTGAGTATCGTTTTAAAATGTACAATAACAGTACTAATACTACAACCCTTAAGCTGTAAACACACCAGTGCCACCACAGCGCAACGCGTCATCTGATGCACATCAAGTGCTCTCCATAGCACACACTGGATGTGTCGCGCTGCAGCTTATCAACAGACGACCACGCAAAGTTAGTACTACTTCTACTGATAGAAAAAGTATGCATTAGCTTAAAATCATGTGTGGACAGCCCCTAATTAATCCTCATTTCTCATCTTAACTGCCAATCTCCAGAGCTGTGACTCACCAGGCAATGTCTTTTTGGCCACTGCCTTTATAGGACAGGATTGTGGGTCATCTAGCTCGGGATATTTCTCAACCTCAACAACATGTCTCACATCATCCATTCCTCGTCATACATGAGACAGCAACGGCAACAGAGTTCTCCTTATACATCTATGGTGAGGAAAGAAGTTGAGCTGCCATAGGAGCAGAGAAAAAGAGCTGCTACGGGAGCCAGTGTGTTTTGGCCTTAAGTGTTACCAATACCAATAGAGTACTTCATTCGATACTTATAATGTGAATGGAGTGGCGTGTAGTATAGCCATACTTTTTGACATTTTGGGGGCATATCGGCACGCTGAACTGCCAACTCCATCAAATACACCATGCTTGACTTCACCATGCCACAGGTTGTAGCTGCTGCTGCTGTGGGAGTGTGAGCTCTGCATCAGCGACAATTGTCCACCTGGCCTCACCCACACACAATGACAGGGCTAACACAGCTAACATTACCTTAGTCAATACCTCAAAGATATCAAGTATTGATACCCAGCCCTTCTTAAAACATTTTGTGAATATTTTGAAAGCTGCAATATATACATACAAACACTTTAACAAAGGTGTACAGGGCAGCTTTTATAGGCCTAACAGGACTCACATTACTCTGCAGATATGCTTATGCCAGTGCTGTTTGCTGATGCAGCTCCATCCACTACTCCTAACATTGTATTTATGCACTAAGCTTTAGGTATTGTTGATATTGCTAAGATTTAATGTTCACATGTGTTTGTTAAGGGAGGATTAGTTGTCCCTCCAGAATCCTCATTGCTCCTCTGAGAGCGTTTCTCTAACTCTATAATTGCTATAAGTGGTCAATCCCTCCACATACAGTGAGTGTCTCTGACTGAAAAACATTTAGCATATTCTAACCTCAGTCCTGTCTTGTTAAGTTTGCAGATAAAAAAAGTCGTTCTCTCGTTGTCTGAATTGATGTGCCTACTCAAGCGGCTCTGCTTCTGATGCGTATAGCTGTCGCCGCATTGTCTTGAGCTGTGTTTGTATCCGTGTCTGCAATGTTCAAGGTCTGTTTATGTCTGTGTGCGAGTGCATACTTACCTGAATGATTTGGCTGGTGAACAAAGCTTTCCTCGCTGTGGTCTTCTTTGGGGACAAACATGTCAAGGTGTGAGAGTTTTTTAATCACAACTCAAACCACATTAAAGACGCCAGTGACTCTCAGCAATGTGAAATGTTTTCACTTGTCGGTTGAGCCACTTAAAGCAACAAAGCACAATCTTGAATAACACAGGCAACCAAATCAAAGCTAAACTTACATTAGAAATACAGCACTGAGCAGTGCTCTGCTAGAAATGCCAAACACATCATAATTAGTCTTTAAGTGTTAGAATTAAATACACCACAAAGACACTCCACTGCATAAATATGTATGTGATCTGTCTGAGGAAATGTTTCCTATTGAATGTGAATTTTGAATACGCATTATGTTAACCAAATATGGTGAAATCAACTACTGTGACAGGCTTTAAGGACAGATAACCAACCGCCTTGATGGACAACAATACTCTGTCAATCTGACACACATCTGTGCATTTGTCACTAGAGAGACGCATGCTCAAACAGATACAGTCACACACGCCGACACTCACTGGTTCACACCCTTTGGTAGTCTCCCAGAGGCGCAGTCAGTCAGTGTCAATCTGCAAGTGTCACTCACAACGTGCCAAGAAAACCAAGTCAGCTGCTTGCATTCCTCAGATGCTGTTGCTCTCTCAAAGCCCATAATGACACATTTAAGAGCAAAGCCTTGCTGCGAAGCCTTATCGAATTCTTCATAAATTTAGATGACAAGTGAAGAGCTTTGACATATTAAACAGCTGAAACATTTTCAGCTACAGACATCTACTTAAACAGATACCATCTAGTGAAAGACAAGTCTTAAAGGATGAATGTGGTTCATACAACATGGATCTTATTTTTGTAGATTTAGCCTTCATTCATATTACTAGTAATGAGATTGTAACTCAGTAAATTAGGTGGTGATATCTGGTAACACAGAGGAATGGCTAAAAAGAAGTCTGACAGGACAAGCAGCATTAGCAGACAGACAAACCCCTGCGGTTAACCAAACTAGTTTGGAAGAGCAAACTAAGGCAAACAAAATTACTACCCAAATTATCGACTGTAAACACAGTTTGCAGACTGACTTCCTGGTTCATCTTTACTGACCATACTTGCTGCAGGGGAATTCCCAGCATTTTGGGTGTGCTAACATTCAGCTTTACTTCCTGAATAAGTGTTTAGGATAATGACGCTCAACTGTTGTACACACTATCTGATCATCTTTGACCACCTTTTTTAAAATGTCACTTCCTCTAAGATGTAACAGGTGAGCAATATTTGTATGTATTACAATTATACACTTAATCACCCTTACTGGAAACGTGTCTGTCTTACGTGAACTCAGCTGTGATGCTGCAAATACAAATGACACTAAGAAACACCAAGGTTTATATCTGATAGCAACAAGTTCCCAATGCTTTAAAATCCTGAGGAAGCAAAAGGAAGTGTGATTAATTCTGGAGTTTGTACGAATGGTTGCACTAAGCTTCAGTAACAGCTCAAATGAAGCAGAAAAAGCAGACACATTCAACACAATTAGTTTACAGTCAGAAAACAGTTCCCCCAAACTGTCCACGACTCTGAGCATGTGACTTGTCTTTCACTTGCATCGAAGATCCAGTGTGTAGGATTTAGGGGGATATTTATTATTCCTCTAATGTATAATTACCTGAAAATAAGAATTCTTGTGTTTTTGTTACCTTAGAATGAGATGTTTATATCTACATAAGGACCAGGTCCTCATCCACCATTATGCACCGTCATTTTTTCCACAGTAGCCTGGAAAGGACATATCAAACACTGGCTCTAGACTAGCCCCGGATCGAGACTAAGCTAAAGCCGAACTATAGGCTACAGATCACAGTGTAAAAGTGAACCACCACATCACTGCTGATCGCCACAGAAGACAATGAATATAAAGGGAAACTTTGCTGATATTGAACCAGCTGTGTGGGATCGCAGTGTGTGCAGATGAATGGTGTGTGGCTTCACCCCCATGCCACCACCAGCACTCGGACCGCCGCTGCCGGATGGGCGGGGATCTCTGGGGGAAGTTAAACAACGTTCATCTGTGGCCAATGCGATGATACACAGCTGGTTGAATATCAACAAAGTTTCCCTGCTTCCCTTCACTGGTTCCTGTACAGCAGGGTCGGTCTTTTTTTCACTTATAATCATTAAAAAGCAAAAGCAGCATGTGTATACATTCAGTAGGCTATATCTTCAGTAGCTAGCTAGATAACCCGACACTTTTCAGGGTTTGATTTTGGTTTTGGAACAGGGAAGAAACGTATATCTTTTTCCAACCTCTCCAGGTAACCAGTATCATTAATACACGATGTGCCCCAGGCACAACATTTAGCTCCAAATCCACAAAACCAGCCTGAAAATGAAGGAAACCTGAAACGACTGCATTAGAGTCAAAGGAGCACAGCTGTGTTGTTGTTGGCCCAGTGCAACGTTATAATTCGCCAGTCTGCATCTGAGGACGGGACTTAACGAAGGGTCAATTCAGCTCCTGGTAACAACCTTTAGAACATTTAACACTGAAGAAATCCTAAATGGAAGTTCACGCTTTGAACACAGGAGAAGTTTCAGCTGGTTGCAATCTACAATCCTCACAGCTAGGTGCCACTAAACCCTACACACTGCTCCTTTAAATAAGGACATATAATTAGAAAGAAACCACCTCCCCCCAAAAAATTAAACTTTTTCACTGCCTAGATTCTTTTCATAGATGTAACCATACCTAGAACTTATTGCTCTGTAACCTAAAATCTAAGAGCAGCTGCTTCTAACAGATGTGAAAACAGCATTTTCTCTACTGTGAAATTCTAAAAGTTTGCATTAATTTTCCTATCCAGGGTTCTTTATGAATATCCATGAGTGACCACCTGGTACAAGGTGTTACCCCAGCAATTCCGTATGCAGCTGATGTTAGTGATTTTTCACTTATGTGAAGATGGCTGTGTGAGTGATGTGAAATGTCTAAGTAGTACGCGCTCTCATCTCCATACCTCTCATGCCTGTAGCAGGTGATTACCTTTCTCCCTCTTCCCTCTCTCCTTCTTGTTCCATCTCTCTCTCTCTCTCTCTCTCTCTCTATCTTTATGTCTTGTTGTCAGTGGTAACCTCTCCAGGGAGATGTATTGCTTTAGGCGGTACAAGAGACTATGTATTGTACGCTCTATCTCTTTCTTACTCTCCCTCAGCCTATTACTCTTACTCTGTGGCTGTCACTTTTTTTTTTACTTGATGGGAACGATTGATACCAGACAGACAGATGAACCTTGAAGGATGACTCAGGTTTAATACAACTTGGGATTTATTTTTTTCTAGTTTTGGCCATACTTTTCGTAACAATAATATTGTGTTTTTTTGTACTTAATGGCCAAAGCCCAGCTCAGACCAAAGATTTGCAACAAGACATAACCATTTTAACGTTGCATAAATACGTTTCAGCGGTGTGAACTGGTCCGTCTCGGCTGGACTCAAGGTGTCACCTGGGGCTGGTTTTAGAACATACGTAATGTCACCTGTTTCAAAAGCCAATTGGCTTGTAGCAAAGGCTGCTAGCCAAGTCAGTTGCAAACAGTCTGCAGACAGTGTGTTTGCTTGCTGTGGTATACTCTGACAACAGCCCTCCGTCCCCGCCGAGCCTGAGTGCGTCTCATTTATATTCCCACGGCTCTTGACACATATGTTGGTGTCCATCACCACGGTGCGTTGGTGTCGGACAGTGGGTCACTTCTGCTGCTTGCTGTATACACAGATGTCACACACATACTCACTGACTAATAAATTGGTTGGTTATTTAAATTAGTGTGGCTAATGTTAATTTATTATGAATACGGTCCATCCATGAGGCTCAGGTCATTTTGTTTGTTTTCGCCGTTTCATCACGACTAGAAATGCAACTGTAGCAAGTATCTCACTATCACTCCTGAACCATGTTTTTATGTTTTTATGGTGCACACTTTTCATTTCTTCAGGACTATTATTGTAAGGCAGCAATACTTGTGCAGCTCCTAAGTCCAAGACAAATTTCCACACGGGGACCATAAAGTATATCGTTCTACATCGCATCACATCGTAGCGTATCATATCGCATCGTATCGTATTGTAGTGTATTGTATCGTATCGTATCGCATCATATCGTAGTGTATCGTATCGATCATATCACATTGTATCACTTTCCTGATTCATATTTTAAGAAGCTACAAATTACATTCTGTTACAAAATAAGCCTGAAAAAACGGAAATCAGAACAGAAGTATATTGGGCCATTATTATGGAGACGTTATACCGTCTAAACCAGTTGCATTGGTGTAAACTGGCAGGTTTTCAGAATGTAGCAGACCAATGCATTGCAAGTAGTTGCAAGTTACAGCTCATCTTGTTGCAAAATTTTGGTCTGATTTGGGCTTTCAATGTTTGCACGCAGTAACACTGCTAGAGCAAATCTGATGGGGCAAGAAAAGAGTAGTCAAACAACTGAAAGCTTGTAAACAAAATGCCTCCTGGATGCTTCCCATTAGAGGTGTTCCAGGCACGTCCCACTGGTAGGAGGCCCAGAACACACTGGAGCGATTACATATCTCATCTGGCCTGGGAACACCTTGGGGTCCCCCAGGAGGAGCTGTAAAGCATTGGTGGGGAGGGGGGATGTCTGGGATGCTTGCTTGGTCTGCTGCCCCCATGACCCAGCCCCAGATAAGCGGATGAAAAAGGATAGATGGATTGATGGATGGACTGACACCAAAAATGTTGGTCATAGTTCCTCAGCGCATACCAAAAATACAGAACATTACCATGACATTTAGTTTGGTACAAAGCATGTTTAATTTTATAGATTCTTTCACTAACATTTGGAGCTGTTTGATGCCACCTTTTGCAGTAGCTTTCAACCTTCTATAGGATCCTTTGTAAACATCAATATATTTCTGGAGAAACAGCAAACATTATTTTACACAGTGTAGTCAATGCCCCTCTGCTTGTGAGCCTGCTGAGTTAATAATAATAATCATCATGACATGCTCATATTGCAGAGCAACCCTTCAATCACTGTTCACTGAGCTCCACTCAAGCTTTGAATGAAATTGCAAATCATTAGCATCTAGCATCTTTAAATACTCACTCAGAACAGCAACTGCTGCATGCAGATAAAGACAAATTAACCTCAGAGCAGTGCTTTCAGCTGCACTAGACAACAAAAATTCCATTCATCTAACACTTTTATCTCACATTTTAGACATTTAGCTGATGCTCTTATACAAACAGAGCAGGAGCATCAGCTGAATAAATCAGTTTAAATGACACTGCTGTAAATGACACTTGGAGGAGTGTAACTGGCCCTGTTTACACCTGGTATTAACATCTTGGGTTATCAGATCAAAAGTGGGCAGCTCTAAGTACAAGCGTGAATGCACCCAGTGCATCCTCGATTCGGCTTGACATTCAGTCAATCAGACCACATTCAGAGGTGACCTGGGGTGCATATGGCCATATTCTTTCAGCAGTGTGGAGGCTAATGTGTCCTGGGCCTGTGTGAGAAATGCAGTCTTCTACTCGCCAAAAGATAAATGAGTTCAGGGGAAAGTTTAAATACGAGCTAAAGGGAAAGCAAATCAATGTATAAAGGAGCAATCAGCAATATTCTCATTGATTCTCCCTAGTGAATTTATTCAATTTAAAATGTATTATTTGAAGTCTCCACTCATGCAAAGGATGCCAATGTCACTGCTTTAGTGTGTTGAATACTTAAAGTGACAGAAACATGCAAATGACTAGAATTTAACTTGTATCAGATTCAATGACAATTGTTACTGTAACGTCTAGGTAGTGACCGAAAGAATGAGATTGCGGATACAGCCAGCCCAAATGAGTTTCCGCTGTGGGGTGGGTGGGCTCAGCCTTAGAGATAGGGTAAGGAGCTTGGACATCTGGAGGGAGCTCGGAGTAGAGCCGCTGCTCCTTTGCGTCAAAAGGGGTCGGTTGAAGTCCTTCAGGCATCTGATCAGGATACTTCCTGGGCGCCCCTCACTGGAGGTGTTTCGGGCATGTCTTACTGGGAGGAGGCCCCAGAGTAGACCCAGAACACACTGGAGGGATTTCATATCTCATCTGGCCTGGGAACACCTTGGGTCCCTCAGGAGGAGCTGGAAAGCATTACTGGGGGGAGGGAAGTCTGGGGTGCTTCGCTTGGTCTGCTGCCCCCGTGACCCGGCCCCAGATAAGTGGGTGAAAATGGATGTAAGTGTGCATGACATCAAAAAAAAAAAAGAAAATCAATCAAAAATCAATACACTTTATGTATAAAGTCAGTTGTGTTGTCATCAGTATAGTTGGTTTCACTGCACATACCACAGCAAAAACAAAACAAAACAAAAAAATCTATCGATCACAAAAAAAAGCTTTCTACTATTTACTACTGACCTTCACTTTTTGTTGTCTCTGGTTTGAAAGTGCCTTTTGCCTCATTCTTCTGTTCATGTTTCTAATTCTTTCAGACTCTCTAGTTGTTTCTGCTAACACTGCACTGAACACACAGGGGACTATTGAAAATTGCTGCAGTTTTAGCTAATTAGCATGAGGCTCCTCCTCTTCTACAGCAAGTTAAGACCTTCTGGATACACATTCTGAAAATAGCAGTCAACATGGTGGCCTTCATAAGATGTGTACCCATGGGATGCTGATGAAAAAAATGAACTTTTTTTGACCTGACAAATCGCTGTATTGGTCCTTTGCCAGAACACGTAGGACAGCGAGTGTACGACAGGTGGTGGTATGGTGGTGTTGATTGTGTTTGACATTCTTTGTTTTGTTTGTTTCATCCTCATGTATGATGTATGGACAGAAATACCAGGATGAGACAACCTGAAAGAAGAAGCTATGTAAAATCAAGTCTTTTGAAACTGTTAACCAGAAGTGTTTGCGAACTACAAGTTTGAACAGCAAGTCAGACTGGTTTCCTGTAAACATAACGACTGTTGTTCTAGATAGGTGTGGACAGCCGTCATCACTCCCATAGACCTCTGTGCTCTCGCGCCATCCATCCTTCCACCTCCCTTTACTCCTCCCCTCCCTTGTTCTTTCAGGTGGCTACTGTACGGCACGGCGATGAGAGATATACAGACAGATGCGGGTCAAGGAAGAAATGCGAAAGAGGAGGGGAGGGTGACATGTGATAAAAACTGTGGGTTGATAGGGATCTGAAACTGTGACACATGCAGGTATGCCCTGTTGCACTTCTGCTGTGGTAAGACAAATAATTTCAAAATGCACAACAAGGCAGACTAAGGCTAGATTGTGGATAGGACAGCAGAAATTATCTTCAGTACCTGTATGGGAGAATCCAATAAAGCTTTGATTTACTTGTTGCACTGTTGATAAAGAATATAGCATACTCATTACCTAGCACACATTGGTTTTCGCTCTCAGGGCTCATGGCAAAATACAAAGTCAGTGAAGATTCTGGAAAGAGGGGGAAAATAGGAATCTCCAAATTTATTACATCCTGCAGAAGGCATGAATGTCTGTACCAGATTTCTTGGCAATCAATCTGATGGATAAGTGAAACGCTGGGTGGGGCTAGAGGAGTCAGGGGTTCACAGAAGTCAGTAGCATGCATTCTTAGGGTACCATGAATGTGTGTAACAAAATGTAAAGGCAATCCATCAAACAGTTGTCTAGGTATGTCACTAAAAAACAAAAATGTTAACCTTTGGGTGGTGCTGGAGGAAAAATAAGGGGATCTTGACAATCAGAGGCCTGGACCAACCAGCCAACACTGATTCGCCAGAGCTTTACCGCTAACATGGCTAAAAACCAAAAGTAGGAATGTTCTACTATTTGAGTTCGCATCTTTATATTTTTGTCATGTGTAACCTATTCATTCTCTCTGTAGCCCTATTTGGACGGGATTAGTTTAATGTGGAGATGTGGGGTAAAGTAATTATTACCAGGGATTTTAGTCCCGTCCGAACGCGCCATGTCTGTAATCATTACGGATAATGTCAGTAAAAATTATGGCGACTTTTACCTCCTTGTAAAACGGTCCGGAGAAAATACCTTGGGTAATATTAGTCCCGTGCAAACGCGATCCTCTTTAAAAATGTATGTAACTATTTCGTCACGTCCTGTTTACAACCATTTTTCCGCAATTACAACTAGTTTTCCGCATTTTTTCAATGATGGAGGTGCTTGAAGAAGCATTCGGTGTTGTTGGCAGACGTGATAGTGGACATTCTTCTAATGATTGCATAGCCCTACGTGGGAGACCAATCAAAAAGGTAGAGAAGAAAGCACTTTTCAGAGCCATGAGACTTCTGGTTGTGTTAGGTAGGCCTAATATAAATCCATATTGCTAATCGTTGTGTACACACAATCCTGATCATAGGCAATATTTCATACTGGGCTAATCATTAATTATTATTACACACTAGTCCATACCCCTTGAGTAAAGCATACATACCATGACTTAGTCATACCAAAAATTAGAAGAAAAAAAAAAACATTTGGCCACAGGGGGAGCCACAGCAATCGGTCGCATTTTAGCTGTTTTTAAGCATTTTTCTGTTGTTATAGCGCCACCCAGTTGCCAATTAGAGTTAAATTTCTCCAGTCACCTTGAGGTGTCCTGTTCTACATATCTACCAAGTTTAGTAAAAATCGATATGGCGGTTAGGCCTAGATAAGAAATTAGCTCTCTAGCGCCCCCATTTTGTTTGATGGGGTCAATAATGGAGGGGTCCCCTCAGATTATGTGTGGTCATATGCCTACAAAGTTGCGTGGTGATCAGTGAAACCCTTGAGATGTTATACACCTTTATGTGATGAGCCACGCCCTCCGCAATATTCATTGCCTTATAGAAGCTCAGTTTTAGTAAGTTTTCCAACTTTTGCCAAGAGGGAACTTTAGATATTGGTCCCTAGATTATGTTCACCCAGTTTCATGCAGATCACTCAAACTTCCTAGGAAGAGATCGATTTTAAGTGTTTTTCAAAAAGTTTAAAATGGCGGAAAATCTATATAACTGGAAGTTATGGGTTCTTTGTTCCTCATGAGGAGAGGCATCTCTGTGCAAAGTTTCATGTCTCTACGACATACGGGGCATGAGATATGCCCCTTCAAAGTTTGCAATTTCAATCGGTTGCTATAGCGCCCCCCTTTGGCCAATTGATGTAATATTGCTTAATTCACATCCTCCCATGACCCTCTACCACTGTACCAAATTTCACATGGACTGACCAAGTCAATGAGGAGAAAAACATGGAACAGACACACAGACACACAGACAGACAGACAGACAGACAGAGAGTTTTTGTCGTTATATAGTAAGATACAGGAGGCAACGTAGCACGCACATGCCGACGGGGCAGTTACCACTCCCATCTCTGGTAGAATTACGGAGATTTCTTGTCTCCTGCAGATCGGACATTTATATTACAGACATCCTGTGGTAAACTGACATTAGTCCACATCCTTATGTAAAACTAATCCCGTCCGAATAGTACTTAAGTTGTAGAAATGGGCTTCCATAGACGAGGGTGAATATTTGAAAAAAATATTATACATAATGATATATAGAAGAAGAAGACCAAGGAGTTATGTAACATAATGACAGTGAATTTTAAACACAGTCATGATAATGGTGTGCGATGGCTTTAAAGATACAGAACTAAAAAAAAATACAATCTCAAGTTTTGTTGGTGCAAACACTGAACATATTCTCACTGCAGCCCCTTTAGTTACTCATCACACCATTTGAGGAGTCCTCTCATGTCTTGTGACAGCCATGTCGTGGGTACCAATGATAAGGCTCCATGTACAACAGCAACATTCTATCCTCACATTATTCAAATGTGGGATTTATGATACCATTTCGATAGGATGCTGTAGTTAGGCTTATGTAAAGTGATGGAAAATCATATTCCATTTTTTTCATAAACAATTTGCATCAGCTGCTCATTGCCAGACCCTGTGCTCACACACCAGCTGATAATGGCCCACTGTAGTTTCTTTATCTTGGCTACGAGTTGAGTCACAGTGCGTTTTTGTGGCGAGGTGTCCTTTGTTGTTGTGTTTACCTCCTCTCTGCCTGTTGTTGTCTTTGCTGTTCCAGCCCCCTGGCATGTACACAAAGTGCTGTGTTCTTGTTTTATCTGATACTGCTACTACCAGCTTCCTACCACCTTTACTCTACTGTCCTTTCATGGCACGTATCCATTAACATCAGGGGCCCCGAGGTTCAAGGAGAGGATATGCAGGGTGTCGTCCACCTCTGGTACCTACTGCAACGCATTGTAGAATGCGGCTGGTTCAAATACACAGTGTTGACTGTAAAGGACTGGACATAATTTATTTGTGTTTGTGAAGGATGTGATAACAGCTGTTGTGCTAAATTTTAATTTACCAAAAATAGGGAAACATTGGAAAACATTTTTTATACTGTGTGCTTGGTGGATGCTCGATTCTGATTAGCTGCAGGGTGTACAATAACTCCTCATAATAAACCCCCAAGTAGTTCCACTGAAACTGTCTGTTCACCATTATAAATTAATGCACTGACTACATAGTATCAGTGTGTATAGAAAATGAGCAACCATGGCAACAGGGACACATTCAAGCCTCCATTAACGATTAATCCCACCACATTAGCAAGATAACATCTAATTACAGCATTTCTTTTAACCTGTTTGCAGAATACGACACTGTTGAGATATATCTAGTGTGACCCACAGACCTGTGCTTGCATTGGCATCAGCTGGCTGCACACACCTTGACATTAGAAATAAATGAAATGAAAAAAAATCTTAATATCTTATTTACAACACTACGTGTAGTCCTTCAATGCCTCGTCCCTGAGCACCACAGGATGGTGATTGTAACACACAAGCTGCAAGACGTGCACTAAACCTCTGAACTTACTGATACTTGTATTGCATAAAGAATCATCTCACATCCAATTCGCTATTCAACACGCTACTTAATACTCCGGCCGACAGTTAACACGGCCAATCATTTGTTTGTGAAAATCTTGATATTGATTCGGGGACAATGACATGGCTGGATAGTGAGCTAGTCTTATGTTGTGTTCACACCAGGCGCAGATAAAACAATTTGCATGAGTGAATTACATGTTAAGTCAATGTAAAGACACGATACGATGTGGATTTCTGCCAGGCAGTTGGATGTGATGCAAATGATGTGAAATACACAAATTAAATGGCACAAATGAAGCGAGTAGGGCGATTTCATGTCATATACCTGCTCGCTAGAGTTGAAAAATCTGAACTTCAGTGACCATTTTGCACCACAATAGCCAGTCAGCACTGAGATCCTCCAGGGATGTATGACACTGAGGACGCAGAGGCGGAAGTTCATTCATCAATTTCAGACGCATATGACGTGAGTTATTCATGCGTGAAGTCAGTCGACACAAAATATTATGGCGTTCAAACTAACACGGAAAATTTGCACCGCGTTTGGTGTGAACACAAGATTATTGTTAAACATACTGTTAAAATTCTGTTTTCTCTTGGTCAACGTATGCATTGTTATTCACATTTAATCTTGCTAGCGTAACATGAGCTTTCTGCTTTATAGCTGAGCCAAAGGGTTCTATGAGCTGGGTGGACCAGAATTATCTCTCACTGACAAGTCATATCTAAGGTTCATCCAATTTATTGGGGTTGTACACATTTCCATTACATGAGAATATTATGGTATGGTAATGATTTTTCCAGGTATTAGTCAAATTCTCAGGTGATACCAGGGAAACTCAGTCATGGCCTTTTAAATACTTAAGATACTGATTGCAAAACACATAAAAATATTTAAGAATGGATATCCTCCTAAGACCTCAGCTTCTCTTTGGTACACATTTTTAATGTCTCCTAGCAATTTGGGATCAGTAGGACCTGATAAGTATAACAAAACTAAACACTGTCTTTGACCAGGAAGTAGCTTTGGAGAAAAATATAATGTCCTTATATGGGGATGATGGGTTTATCTTAATAATCACAAGTGTGTAATAAAGTATAAAACTGATCACCTGAACATTGTTGTGCACAAAATGAATTACAAATAATGCAAAAAATCTAAAGGTCTTGTAATTTGTTCATTTAGAAAATGTCCTTTTGTTTGTAGGAACAGTTCGTCGCACTTAATTGGTCCCAACATCCTCAAATAAGACGATAACAAAGTCCCAATGTCCTCAAAAGAGATGATCATAAAAGTTGTCAAAATTAGTCAAATTTGTTGGCATATCAAACTACAAACATTATTAATCAGAAATAAACAAGTATCAGTCATAAAATGTGATCAGGTTTTGGATCTTGTCCATTTTTATGTCAGGGTCAGCTGCAGCTCCTCATATGAGGAGGCAGGGTCTAAGAAAGTTATGACTACATTTCTTTGTTTGGCAAGTGACCATCATATAAGCTGGAGTATTTGACCTTCCATTAATAAGAATTCATGGACGATTGGGAGGCCAGAACCGTCCAATGTGCAGCATCAGCATCCCTTACTTTTAAACCCCTTAATCACAGCTATAAATTGCCTCAACAATATAATCTTTATGCACACAAAGAGGCAAATTCACAAAGAATGGATTGCTAATTGCACATCATTTGCGACTATCTGCTCCGTTTCGAGGTCTGATTCAGAAAAGATACTGCCCTAAGGATATTACAGTGCAAAAACACACTCATAAAGTTTTGCAGCTGAGTGCAATTCATCTTGTTGTTTTGCACCTGATTGCAATTACCTAGGTGGCAAAGTATAAGTGCTGCCTTTGCGTCATGAACACAAAAGGGAGAACAACTGCAGAGAGAAAAATAAAATTCTTCAAAACTTCAGGCAAGAAATTTCAATGTGACAACGAGAAACTGTGACACCTTTTATAAATGTTATTCAGTTACCACCAACTTTCTGAAGATGCTAATAATTTCACTGTAACTGCATGTGGCTATAAGCGCTAAGATCTTTGTGAATTGGACTGTTTTTGCAACTTATTTACATAAAATGGGGCCAATTTTGCACCAAATACGAGCATAAATACATGCTAATAGCACAGATGCAGGAAGTCGCTATTAGCTTAGCAGCAAAGTCAGGGGTGCATTTCACCATTTGCTGTTGCTTTGGGAGTTACACGGTTTCTTTTTATCTTATCTGTGCAGGTTTAGCAGCCACAAAACTCGTGCAATACTTGTGTAAATTCAACAAACAGTCTCTTAAATTTCTAAAAATAGCTATGTTTCCATCCAAAAGTGATTCGAATCATTGGGAAATGTGCATTAACAGAAATACAAATCCTGTGTGTTTCCATTAAATGTACGGACTTTGGTGAAAACTACAAACTTGCGCGAGTTTTCCGCAGAACCGGAAAGAAAACAAGTCTCTCATTCTTCTTCTTCTATGTTTTCTGGCGGTTGGCAACCAGCTTGTAAATGCATTATTGCGTTCCAGACCCGGAGTGTAGATATCACCATGGAGAGAGGTGCGCTACGTCAGACTTAATTCGAACATAAGTGTTTCCATCCCCCGTATTGCGAATCAACCAAAACCCGGCTAAAGCAAGCGTATTTTAGTTTGTGCGAATCAGGGGATTTTAATTCGAATTTTGGCGTTTCCATCATAATTTTCCGATGCGATACTTCTAGATGCGCACCTAAACAGGCTGATGGAAACATGGCTAATGTGACAATAGTCTAAAAGGGCTTAATCTAACAGTACTTCCCCTTTTAAAAATAAGCCCACCCTTCCACAATGCTGCTTCATCTTTCCTTATCCTATCAGTGTTACAGACTGAGGGATACAGCAGTGCACAGTGCCGTTAGATAGAATCAAGCCTGTTTAGACATGCAGATGTCTGGCAATGTAAGTAGCCCCCCTTTTGTGCAACAATGCCTCAGTGTCTGATGCTCTTTCTGGCTCCCTCATCTGGGTTATCTCAAATGTTGGTTTGATCACATCAACCTTTGTATCTGCCCTTTAACTGTGTCTTGTGATCACTGCCCTATTCACTTCCATGCTATTTATAGCTGTATACATGTGGATTTCAGCTTAATGTCTTACCTCTGCTCTCACATGGTGCATCAGATACTCACTTACTCAGCAACAGTTATGCAAGAAATTTGATATGCTTTTGCTAAATGAATGTATTGTACTGGTATTGAATAGAGGCCTGTTATGCCACATTTCTTGCTGCAGTGGCATTCAAAACACATCAAAACACAATGGGAAAGTGAACCATTTTGTGTCGTAACATGTCTTTGTTTGCATCTATCAAAAAATAAAAAACCCAGACAGATATTAAAAAGTTGTGTCTATTGAGACATGTAATAAAAAGTGTCCAAAGTCAAGCCCTTGCTGTATGGCAGTGATTTCTTTGTGGTTGTCTTAATAAAAACTGCATAAACTTGTGCAACAGCTCACTCATTGTTACCTCTGTTAAAGCCTTTTGTTAAGGCTCTCAGGTCAACTCAGGTAAGGGATATTAAAACTCTTTTTCTTCAGTGACCTCAATATATTTCAACCCAGTTTTTTCCCCCACTGGTTTCTTTTCACAACCATGACTCAGGGTGGAAAAATCCTGCCCTTACACGCATGGGTATTTTCTTTAGCGAGAGCATGAGTTAGTGTGCATAATTACTCTTAAAATTGAGAGTAATCACAGCATTCAGGGTGTAAATACACACGGGACTCCAGCATGCAAATAACTGCAAATAACTTGCTCTTTACTCACCTTAATATACGCCTTCAAATTTGAGCTCGTGAGCTAACAGTTAGGGCCAGATTAAACAGGTTTTTTGACTTAATTTACGTTTCTATTTTAAACCCTTTGTGTATAATGCCCAAGGGAGGTTTGGGGCATTTTCAAGCACTCCTGTACCTGACCGTGTAATTATTTGGGTCTTATATAAGTAATGAATCTGCTAGGTATTTAAATTGGCCCTTGGGCAGCATTCCAAAATGACTGTCGCCAAACAAAACAAGCAAATTGTTCCTGGGAGTAACGCTTAATCCATGAGACGCTGTGCAAGATCTCTATCTGTGCTTCTCATAAGAAAGGAGGCAGTCGGTCTGAAGTTGCACGTACAAGTCGCTGACAGTAAGGAATCACAGGGAAGTGCACACACAGGCTGATTAATTCTCTCTGACAAGTTCATATTCAACAACCACCTGTCATAAGGCAGTCATTTTTATTCTTGCAGATGCACACATTGTCAGTTATGTAAAAACTACAGCAGGATCATGCAGAAGCTGACATGGAAATTGTGTTTCATAAACCTGGGATGTTTGGAGGGACTTCCAAGGCTAATATATTGCCTGGTGTTTGATATATTTTACTTGAATGAATTATAATGAAATAGGTTTGAAATATATCATGTTCTATGCTACAGAAAAAAACACACACATTCAAAATAATGATTAAGGGACCTCATGAGCCACTAAAAATTTGAGAAATCCTACCTTCTAAAATATTATTTTGATCTGAATATGAGGTCTTTTCTACAACTGCATATGAAGGCCATTGTAGGTTATAAAAAAATGAAAATAAAAATACAGAAAAAAAATGAAAGTACAGAGCTGGAGGGTAATATTCAGAGAAAAAACTTAACATTTTTAAGATTAAAGTTGTAAATTTACAATTAAAAAAAAAAATTAAAAAAAATAAAGAAAAAAACTTATATTTTCTGGAATTAAAGTAAAAAAAATTACGAGAAAATTTTAAATATTCTTTGAGATAACTCAGTCATTTATAGGCAAAAAAAAAAAAAAAACACAGAAATTGTCCTCAGAATTCAGTCACAAATTTGCAAGAACCATATTGCTTTACTGCAAGGATGCATCAACTTCATCACACCACAGATGCCACTGCATGTTGTAAATTATGCCTGCATGGGTGCCCTAATTAAATTATACTTTGCAAATAGATCAATAAGGAAATACTCTCAACTTCAGGGATTTCTGCCAGAAAGCCAAGTAACATAGTATAGGGAGCAACAAAGTCCATGTATGATGAATGGGTAGATGATAGATGAATGGTTCAAGCATTGCAGTTTAACCCATTTATTTATTTACTTCGCATACCCTCCAACAGATACAGAGATACACAGTACGTGGCAATCTACAGCCGTGGGTACACTGACAGTTTGTCTAACAAAGAAGGTAAACTACCTTTGTTGCACTCTGTTCTGCAGCCATTGAAATGTGTGACCATTTCTTACCTTTTCAGCATTTCTACAGATACAGAATATGATGTAAACACTGAATACATGAACATACTGTATTTATCAGAGCCTGTCGGCACCAGTATGCTGATGTCAGCCAAAGAGAGCGCATCATCACACACTGTGTGACTAAAGACATCTGATAATAAGACAGCTCCGACTGCATTCTCACAATTAATGACTGGAGTGCAGTGATATTTGTCCTGATGTTACTCTGACTCAGATGTTACTCTACAACTCTGAGTGGTTAACTTGCTGATATTATTGTCTGGTGTAAGGCCAGCATAAATGCAATACTCCAAAAAGAGATGCCTGACTCTCAGCGAGGCATTTCGTACCAGACACATAAAGTGTTATTTCCGCCAAAATCAGATAAAATAGAGGTGGGCTGTTCAGCCATTAACACACTCATCTGTTTTGCACTGAAGGAACGTAATCACAAAATAGCTTAAAGAAAATAGCCCGTGGACTGTAAGACTATGCTGAACTAAGTTTCCTTTCCTGGAATACAGCTGGATGACCCAGTGATAAGCACCTACGGCATAAAGGCCTTGTTTAGTAAACCCTTCAGTGTAACACTGCATGTGACAGATACTGTCTTTAGGTTTCTAAAGACACATTAGGAAAGTGCTTAAGCCGGACCCATTCGGCCCACACTTCTGTCAGGATCGGGGACAGGTTTTTTAAACGCACAACACTTTTTCAACGCTCCAGAGACAATGTAGCTTTCAGCAAGAGTGAGGACACACCAGCTGGTGGTGTTGCCAATTCAAAAGGGAGCAGGGCTTAAGCTGCCAGCGGGGACACATAAATTAGCATCCTGAAAGACACCACCTAGATTTACTTTCCAAATGGGAGAGTAAAACTCGACAGGGGTCACTGTTCTCTAAATGAGCAGCCTTAAATATAGACCCCATCTTCCACCCACCGACTGCGATATAAACACCACAGGGACGGCCTCCTTGGCAGGAAATAATTGCCTGATTTGAATGCAGCCCCTCCAGAAGCCTCTCGTAGGCGAGTTTAGGGTTCACTGTCAATCAATAAGGTCTGTTGGCCAGTGAGGACTTCCTCTGATTTAGCTGAAGCATCTAAATGTATTGTGCTTAGTAGCCTAATTTTACTCAGATTTCCACTGGGGCTGTGTGATTAGAAGCAAATGTTGGAACAAAGAGGCACAGTGGTCAGAGTTAAAAAGCCTGAAAGATCAAGTGAAACATCACATGAGGTGTAATGAGTCTGACACTTTGGAGTATTTTGGCATCGCAAGGCTCCTGCGCAAGTGTTGTTTTCAATATCTGACACAGAAAGTTTGATAAATGTGGATAATTTTTGCCGGATGAGGACAAGTTTAAAAACCGAAGACATGCCCTTTCAGCATTATGTGCATGATGCAAAGCAGCACACGTCTGACCCCAAAACAGCATATTTCCAACATGATGTTTTGACAGCTTTGTTGTGAGGAGTAGGAGAGACAGTGATAATGGCCAGTAATAAAACGCTTTGCAGGCTGCTTTATGATGATGGTGTTCTCGTCAGTGGGCCAAGTTAAATACAAGAGTTGGTGAACCTGGACCTTGGTTGATTCCCCCACCACTCCTCCCTGCAACCTCCCTTCAACGTTCCTCCCTTCCCTCCCTGCCTGATATATCGTTCTCGTAGCTGGACTCAGAGAGCCTGGGGAGGGTCCTGGAGCTCCAGATAACTCAAGCCAACGCAGACGTCCTCGCCTCCCCTCATGTCAGGGAGTCAAAGCCATATCTCTGGCGTATTCTGCTGTCTTAATTTGTGTTTAAACAAGAAGGAGCCGGTGACATAGCTCTGTGACTCTCGTGTTTAAACAAGGATCAATTAATCGAGATCAGGGAAAAACTACTCAGATACAGATGGGTGTTTTAGGCTTTGAGCAAAGAAACAGCCTGCAGCCCTAGAGTCACACAGCCATGCAATATGCAGCGTTTCTTTGGAAGCTGCTGTGTTTTTCTCATGCAGTATAATGAAGCAGCGAGGCCTAACGTGGCCACAGAAACTTACCACAATATTTGAACACGTTAATCTCACTTACATCGGCGACAGTTGTCCGTACACAGGTTATATAAACGCACATTGAGCTTTCCTTGTAATCTATTTTTTCTTTCCTTATCTGCGGTGCTGAAGCCTTCGTTATTCTACTGCAACCTTAGCGTTTGTGAAAACACAAGGGCCCATTAAAATAATAGGCCTTTCACCAGTGGCGGCACATACCTTCTCTTTCCTCTAAGGTAGTCTGCCGGACAATGTTTGTTCTGTTATGGGATCTCGCACAGCTGACTGTGTGTGCATGTGTGCGTGTGTGAGACACAGAAAAGTGTGTGTGTTCACGGGGCGACTGTATGTCTGTGCATGTGTGCATGCGATAAAGACAGCCTGTTATCGCTGCATATCAGCAAGGATCTAGCACAAGACCCATGCCACTCCTGAATATGGTGCTTGTTTTGAGGAGTTCGACTTACCTCTCTCTTAAGGCACAGCTTGACTCACAAAACACAGCAGCTTGGATCTGATCCACTCTCCAGGTTTGAGTTTGGGCTCTTTGTGCGCCTGCTGTGAAAACCATGATAGTCATACCAAGTCCTGGTTTATACCTGGAGCTGATAACATCAACTTGAACGTTCGACTGTTCCCACAGGATGTCCAGTAAGCTTTTAACCCTGTGGAAATTTCACAGTTCTTTACAAAGCAGAAAGATAGCATTTAACTGGAATTGATACTATATAAGCACAGTGTTCCAGTCTGCACCGGCCACAACATATATTCAGACTCCTTAAAAACAATGTACTAAATGGAAACATAACTGTACAGAATGTCAATTGTACAGTGCATCTTGCTTGAAACTAAGACCCAATATCACCAATCATATCCATATAAATTGAATAATGACTGGTTTATGACATTGTTAGTCAAAGTAAGACATATAATGCAATCACCACTCAGCAGAACAAGCTCACTGAAACTGGAGTGCAAATTTGTTTTTCTATTTTTACAAGCAACTGGTGTCTGTGCATAAGACCTGGACAAAGTAGGCCATGATGTCTGGGTTATATGCTCCCAGTCTGAGGCTCACAGGAGCATGTTCACTGGCAGCTTGCCATAGAGGGATAGAGAGGGACCTGCTTGCAGATAGAAGTCTTAGTTATGCATACATTTTTTTTTTTTTTTTTATTTCGAGTTAAAGCTGCTCTAGGAGCAGAAAGAATCAACTTGTATGAGTTAAAGTAGGCGTACTGGCTGAATATCCATCTTGTCAAAATACAGGGCAAGGGAAAGAGGATAACATCCATAATTACCTTTCTTTTTAAACTCCAACCTTGCTACCCTTTACTGACTTGCTCTGTGGCTATATAGCTTGATTACACGCTCTATAACTCAGTAGGATTGCTCATACAGGGTTCCTATCATCAGTGATTCTGAACAGTTGTCATTCCCAGGGTTTACTGTTCATATTCCAAATATGCATTAATTAATTTAGTGGGTAGTAAAAGTAGTTAATCTTGTCATTTTACAGTGGTTTTGTTCTTACAGCTCCCATGGGACTCTGACATGGAGCCAATGGCAAAGACTTACGAATTAATGTTACTTATATTAAAAAGAAAAGTGGTTATATTTGCCCAACCAAAAATTTTTGTCTATTGGTTGTGTCAAAGTAATAGTTCAACATTTTGGGCTATAAGCTTATTTGCTTTCTTGCCAATTTAGATGAGAAGGTCGTTGGCACACTCATGTCTATATGTAGCTAGAGCCAACAGCAGGTTACCTTAGCTTATCTTAGCACAAACACTAGGGGAAAGCCAGGAGGACTGGCTAGCCTGGACCTGTACAAAAAG
The DNA here is from genome assembly GCF_041903045.1 of Epinephelus lanceolatus. Lineage (NCBI taxonomy): Eukaryota > Metazoa > Chordata > Actinopteri > Perciformes > Serranidae > Epinephelus > Epinephelus lanceolatus. Next base: position 24,091,139 of record NC_135739.1, read on the forward strand.
TAACAAAATCCAGTACCTACATGCTGGTTGCCTGGCAACAGTACTGAAACTCCAGTAAGTTACTATGCCCAGCCAAGCATAAATTAAGCACGCAAAGTCCAACCATTGGATTCAGGACTAATGCACAGCCAATTTTGTTCTTACCACCATGCATATGTTACTGTATCAGAATCATTCTAACTTGACAGGCATGCCCCCGCTATTTCAATCAGGATACTGCCATGCCCCAAATTCAGTATATGAGGTATAAGTCGCAGTCTGATCTGATATTTCCCTCTGAAATGTCCATGTCGCCAGGAAACGGATGGTGGACAGGACTTGACCCTGAGAAGGTAGTGGGTGAGAGCAATGCATCTGATGAATGAGATGCTGTTTAATGGAATTACATAGATGCAGCAAAATTTGTCTTGGCAGTCAGATGGGGCTGATACACCATTTGTCACTCTCTTCAAACATGCTAAGTTGTCTATCTATCTATCTGTCTATCTATCTATCTAACTATCTGGAGCATGATGAATGAATGCTTTGCTAGGACATAACGTCGACCCTGACACACTGTTCCTGACTGGCTAAAAGTTAGTTGCCATAGCCTGCCTACTTCTCTATAACTCAGGCTATCGCAGCAGAGAAGTAGGGGGCCCCAGCAAACCCAGGTGCTAAGCAACCGCAGTGGATGGAACTTTGGTGTAACCTTGCAATGGTTGTCAGACAAGCAATAGATACCCTACACACTACATTCAGGTGCAACAAAGCTGACATACACCCAACCCTTCTCAAGAGTCCTGTGTTGTTCAAGCATGCAGAGACCCTAAGAAGGAGCCCGACATGTCTAAGAGATAGAACCATATGAACAGACAGGGCATAGACCATGACACTGCCATACATATGTCCTCGACACTAAACCCAATGAACAAGGTCGCCAACACTGCCATGTAGCCAAGCACCTGCATGATGGTCAACCCCGTCACTGTCTCACCAAGCCACAGTTTGCAAATTGCCACAGGGCTGTCTATCTGTGTTCCGAGAGAGCGGCCCGTAGGTCGAGTGCATCAAGTGCAGCCCCCAGATACTCCATCCGTTGGTGTGGTAGAAATCTGTTTTTCTTCCGGTTGATTGCGAATCCCAACTTGGTTAAGTGTAAGATCAACTGGGTTGTATGGAACATAGCCAGTTCCTGTGACTTGGCCATCATGATGAGGTCGTTGAGATGAAAGAAGACCTTCATGCCATGGTCATGCAGTGGCTGAAGCCCTGCATCCACACACCTGCTGAAGATTCGAAGTACCAGGGAATAGCCAAATGGCAGTCTGTTGTACTCGTGGGCTATCTCCTGGCAGGCGAAATGCACAAATTTCCTGTTTTGGAGTCACCTCGACATGAAAGTATGTGTGCTTTAAGTCAACGATGGTGGACTGGCAGGACCAGCTCCAGAAACTGCTTGATGGTTAGCTTACGGAACACCTTGCCGGCAACACAATGGTCTAGGATGCGGATATCCAAAACGGGACTGATCTCTCCCATCTTCTTGGGAACCAGGAAGTACATGGAGTAAAACCCCTTTTGTCTTTCGTGAGTGGGAACGCCAGACAGCCTGTTTCCATAACAGGTCCTGGATCTCTGCTCAGAGAGAATCTATCTCCTCTTGGGAGGATAGATTCAGCTCCTTGATGTCCATAAATGGAGGAGCCCATTTTTTAGCATCTTGTCTGTCCTTTTTGTTAACACGCAGTTGCAACGCCACTCCCTGTAAAAATAGGTCAGGGGACAAGCGCCCACTGCGGAGGGGCGGCTCAGTGTGCAATTTGCCATTGCTGTAATGTAGCATGTCTGATTGCAGTAATCCACCTCTCTATATACTGTGGGGTCTGCACATATTCGGGTAGGCTTGTCCAGATTTGTCGGCTATGTCTACGCTTTTCTTAGTGTGCGAATGTGTGTTCTTGATTAGAGGAGTACTGCCCATAGAGTCCAGTAGAGGGCGGAGCCTGTGTAAGATAGAATTTCATATTTATCATACAGGCATCAGAGTGGTATCTCTTTTCTCATCTAACTCTTGGCAAGAAAGGAATAAAAGCATTTAACTAACTTAAACGCAGTTCTACAGTTTGCCCAGTGTTGTGTCTGTAGGGACATTTGTACACTTTATATTAACGTGCATGTGCTTGTTGCTATGCATGTGTATTCATGAAGCACTTTTGAACTACTCGGTTTATACAGAGGGCAGAGGATTGCTTGGCTTGATAGTGCATTTTTCATCCCTTAATGATATCCACCTGCAAAGACAGTGGGGTGAGGTGGGGGGGCTTAGGGGCTATCGATCACATTCTGAGGCAGGAAGGGGGGAAACACCAGTGAGGCTGTCAGATGAGTGGGCGAGGAGACAGATAGGCCCTCTTGACAAGTTGCAGACCATTAAAGCATGCAGATAATGTGAGAAAAGGGGTCCAGAGAGAGAGCAGAGAGTGATGTGAGACACTGGTGCAAAAAACAGGAGGACCAGAGAGATTCCAGCTGGTTAATTTAGAGCTCTGAATGTTCTAAAGAAAAAGAAACAACAACAGGGGTCAGACTTCATATGCAAATGAATTGTTTTGAGATCTTCTTGGAGGGCCAGATGGATGTGATTCCTTCTGATACAGTCTGATCAAGCATCATGCATTATGAGAAAAATTGACTTTTAGATATTTTGTTGTAGCTGTCTTAACTTTTTGCTACTCATTTCTCTCTTTCATGTGTAAAACATCAGACATCTGCTATTCTAGGCAGGCTGAAAGAGAAACGAAGAATTGTGTGCAAATTTCCCACCTGGGCTCGGCAGGTGAGACACATATCATAGATTTAACTTTTTACGGTTACTCTCGTAAAAAAACAAACATTACATTGACGCCTTCTCAGTGTAGCCTAAAGTCAAACAACTGAAATAACTGTGGCACACAACCCAAGAGGATTTCTTGACTCAGAACAGCACATATGTTTTGTGTTTGAAGAAAAATTTGACGCCACACACTGTAGCTTTTAATAAAACTGCACAAGAGCTGAGACAGCAGCCATAAAACAAAAGGAGTGTTGGCAGGGGCCTCGAACCGTTGTCTCAAGGTTACTGAGGTATCTGGTGGAACGCCTGTGAACAGGTGTACTGATGCCCTGTTAGCCATGTTAATGAAATCATTAGTGCCAGGCTTCTGGATGCAAGTGTCTCTGTGGGATTAGGGGAAGAAACCCTCGACCGTCTGTTTTGCTCACCTGTCACACTCGAGATGGCTCTCATGATTTAATTAAGTAAACAAATGCCACCAAAAGCTCTCCTTCGAGAACATGGCTCAAGCCTCAGCTACGTCCATTCATTAAGGCAGATGAAGCTTTCATCAAGCAATGTGTCATGTTTTAAAAAGATGCATGCCACAAAATCACCCAAGGTAAACCAAATGCAAACCTTACTTGGTAAGATTTATTTGTTTACTTATTTGGATCCCCATTAGTCACTGTCAGGGTAGCAGCTACTCCTCCTGGGGTCCACACAAGTCCAACAAACATTACATCATGTAAGACAAACATTCAGTGATCACTGAAATGTTCTCAGGCTCAGTATGACGTGATCAATGCATTTGTTTTTTCTGCAACAAATTACTCTAGACAAACTACTTCCAATGCATTGTTGATGCAACTGTCTCCTAAAAATAACATTTGTATGCTTTCTTAATTACATTACTGTGGCAATGTAATCACTGCCTGGATGCTGTTTAGATAACATATTTCTTTTAGATAACAAAATGTGACCTTGATGTACTGCGTAAGCTTCGGATGGAGGTGGTTGGAAAGGATGGCAGATGTTCAATGTGCAGGACCTTGACACCAGAACCTTGGTTTGTATCAAGACTCCAGTCTAAGTTTGAGGCAACAAAAACATTTTGGTTAAGCTTTGGAAATGATACCGGTTAATGTTAATTAAAAAAGGTTATTAAAATAATAATGCAATAGTTACTTTGGTATGGTACCTTTGGAACCAAAAGTAACCCTTCAGACATGGTACCTAGACCCTAGCGTTTCCTCCGTAAACAGTACTCTTAAATGTGGGTGGGGTTGTTGTCACTCACTGCTCCATCCAGTAGTCACTGTATTTCCTCATTGAGAGTGACACAGAGGGAAGTCTACACCTTGTTTACTGTTCACAGAATGAGGTTGCACGCCAACATTTTCACAATAAAATAAAACAGGCTGCAGTGAGAGTCTCTCTCAATGGGATATTTAAAAATGGCGGGTTTCAGCATTTAGTCCTTCTCAGGCAAGCTCGGGGGTTTAGTGTTGCCGTAGCCCACAGGAACAAGACTCCACCCGTTCCTTTTTTTTTACACTTGAAGATCAACTCATCACTAAAAGTGTTTGTCATATGAAAACTAAAGTAATGGTCAAAGTTGTCATATTGAAATTTAAGGTGTGTTGATGGATTCATATCGTCAGCTCATTCATTGAGTAACATTACAAGTTAATGTTCCACCTTAAAAGTTGCCGGCAGTTGGCCTAGTGAATTAAGTTGTTTTTTTTCTCCAACTCCAGCTTCACCTTTCACTTTATAGTTACAGTCTACGAATAAAACTCTCCATGGTATGAACAGTGGTTACATGAGCCTAAAAACCAGCCACTACTCAGCCTTGAGCAGAGTGACCGTCTGCTATTGACCAATCAACAGACTGCAGTGTTCACAGCTCCACCTTTTAGTACCAGATCTGTGCGCTAGGTACCCCAACAGGAGGGTGGCCAAAAATGGGGAAGGTACAGAACAGTTCCATTGGTACCATCCACAACTTTTCACAATGGAAACAGAAAAAAAAGCGCACCGAACTGAACCGAACAATACCGTACTGCCCGGTGGAAACGGGGCTTCAGAGTGGATACTGCAATTGCAGGATTGCCTATTTTGGAGGGGAAAACAACCGAAATATGTTGTCAGTTAACATTTGCTAATATGTTAAGGAAAAATTGCGACTTGAGAGATATGTTCAAACACATTTGCTTTTTCAAATTAGTTGCAAATAAATGTAATTTCTAAGAGACGGATATTTAGTGAAGTGGAGGTGGATCAGAGACTTGGTGGACCTATTCTTCAAAAAGCACACCTTTTGGATCTTTTACTTATAATTAAAATATTGGATCTAGAAATAAGCATTTACTTCCATCATTAGACTTTAAGAAAAACTGTGTGTGGGAGTTTCCTCACATACTTTGTAATTAACTTAGTTCAGCTGCTCACCAGTGAAAACAGAAAGGGAGGTCTGAACCGGCAGCAATAATAATTAAAGTGTTGGCTGGGGCATAAAATGAATTTTACTTTCTGACCATAAGGAAATAAAAACTAAAACAACGGAGAAAGACAAGCAAAGCATTGTCGATAAAGCTGACTCCACAGAATCACACTTTAATGAACTGTATAAAACTAAACCATCACTGGACTTAAATGCACATAAAAATCAGTGATTTGATTTGACTGACACATGTCATTAAGACCAAGCAGATTAAATATGGCTGCCTTATGGGTCATTGGAGGAAAGTGGCAAAAACAGAAGCAGATGGTTGAGCTGCGTATGATTCAGTGGGGCCTGGCTACACCCATTTTGACCAGTTGAATTATTTGACAGGCAGCAGGTGGAAGACCGCTCCGAATCCTGGGCCATTTACTTTTACTGCACAGCTCTGCCTTTTCTAACATTACTGTTTATTTCCTGTGCACGTGCCACGATCTGATAAAACAGGGGAGAAAAAGAATAATTTATTTTGAGGGAAGAAATTAATTTTTGATGTGATGCTAGAAGCAGACTTGAAAGATTGTTTCCTGTACCTCACAACAATTGCTTAACTGCTTCCAGGATGATTAGTACTCACTGGGGCACATTGATTGTTGTTCAGCTATACAATTGACACACACATACTTTTCATGTGAAACCACAATTATTCAAAGTTGCCTCGGGAGTTCGCGAGAGTGCACATACACAGCTGTCACACATACTGGCTTTCACTCCTACTCGTAAAATGTCCATCTGTAGGAGAGCTTTGACAGCCAGATTCACATGCCCGGTTTATCTTGCTCATTTTATCGAGCATCTCCTCCAGCTGAAGACAGAAAACACTGTAGTGGAATTGATTGGTTGTCAGCATGCGGAGTAATAGCTCTGCTCATTTTGCATCGAAAATACATATTTTTTCCCCTTCTGCTTTGAGAGACTGATGCAGTGATGAGAGGGAGCAGAGTGATCAATGAGCTGCTGCCTTTGTGGGGATGAATACACCGAGGATGTAACATTGATTCTCGCATTGAATGATTCAGTGGATCACCTGACACTGATTTGGGGTACATCATACTCCTTGAGAGAAGCGTGCACCACAAAACTTCCAATCCTGCGACAAGGTTTATGGCAACCCTTTGGGAAACTAATGGACATATGATGAAACCGTGGGTGCTAAGATGAAGTGAAAAAAAAACAAAACAGCTGACCGCACTTGTGAAGCAATTTCAGCATCCCTGACAGACACTTATAAGATCCATTTACAAGTCAGTTAACGCACACACTCTCCAAGCCCCAGTGTTGTTTTTCTCCAGCATGTCCTGCAGTCAAACAATGCCACATTCATTCTGCACCCCGAGACTTAACAAGAGGGTGATGCAAATTAAAGTGGCATTAATTTCATTACAAGCGGGGAACAGCGCGGGATAAAACATTAGAGTAATTCAATTGAGAGGCTGACAGCAAGCTGAGAAGGCGGCAGTCCACTTGCCTGCAGCCAGTACAATACAAAAGCCCCAGAATAACCCTAGAAAAGCGGGTGTTTTTTTTTTTTTTTACAACACAACTGCTACTGGCTAATGTGATACAAAACCACTCTATACGCTGACGGCACTGATTATGCATTTGTAGTAGCACTTCAAAACACAGCCATCCACCAGCGGGCCAATTCTCGGCAGCAGTTTAGAATAATATACATTAATTTCTCTTCGACAGATAGAAAACAGAAAATTTTGTTAAGGTTTTATATTGTGAGCTTTAGCAGCTAATGGAAAAATAAATCACTCAAACAAACCCCATGCGGAGTGTTTGTGTGTGTTTGTGCTGGTTATCTGGTGTACTTCCCTGTAAATGGCAGCCACTTGCTCGGTCACTGTGGGGGTGCGCTGCGCCAACCTGCTAGGGTTATTTTGGGTGGTTGTGTGAAATGTGTGTTGGTACTTGAGTCTCAAGTGGACTGCTGGCTCTGACAGGAAGGGAGGCTCACAGACATCCTTTAAGTGTCACTTTACAAAGCACATTGCAAAGCGCAGCGCAGTGGAGACCTCGTGTTACCACTGGTTCTCCAGGTGGAAACATCCTACACTTTGTAAGATTAAACTCGCAACGCGTTTGCCATTTGAACACTGTATGTGTGATATTTGCACTGTAAGATGTATTTGAACCCAGATGCTGGTTTCACATTATAGAGTGTCATTGCTATATCAGAGCAAGAATTCACACAAGCATGGCTGCTCATATCAAAACCTAAACTGGCGAGATTGATCAAAGGCCGTGTACTTGATGAAGTAGCGTTGTGGGCAGGTGTGTATGCCGAACCTGTTTGTCCTGTGGTTGCCTTATCATAGAAGTGCGCCGAAGAATGACTAAGCCACCCAGAGCCAAATAATCATTAGCAGTCTGGAGCCTGAAGAGTGGACAGATTTGCAACATCAAAGGAACTCCCATACTGTGAACACCCATGCTGCTGTCGTCTTCATGGCACAATGATGAAATAATTAGCTTCCCGTTGTTGCGTGAGAAATGGAGACAGTATCTGTTTAGCGCGGTTTTATAAACCCTCCAAAGCAACCCCGGCTAGTTATTAAGTGCAGTGTTGAGTGGTTTTATGTGTTTATGTACAGTTCCAGTTTGATCATTAGTGACTTGGCTCAGACTATAGGGGAGTATCATTAAAACGGCAGGGTAATGTGATCATGGCACTACTTGACTTTAAATGCCATTTATTGTAGGTCGCAAGCAGATCTGTTGCTTTGGTGGAGGCCACTAATCACTTTTGATTGAGGCCCCATACAGCTAAAAGAATTTAAACATGATGGCATTCCATTAGACACTTCTTTAAAATTCTACCTCTTACCCCTTGATTTATCTCCACCAAAGATAGTTACTTCTATGACTTTGTCATGGTTTGTGGTTTGGATATCTTCAACATGCATGACTACTTAACAAGTGGGTGAGGCAGATTAAAGTGGTATGCACAATCACTTGTCATCTTGCATTCCAACTTTGCTACTAGGCCAAGATTAAACAAGATAATAAATAAAAAGGAAGGAGATGAGAAAAAAGCCAGTGATAATCATCAAGATGCAGAATGTGTAGCTCATTTAACAGGTAAAATTCTTGTAATTCCTGAGTCGTAACACAAGCACAGTTCACACAGGAAGACATTTCCACACGCAGCCTTTACACATATTAAATTAGCAGTTCAACTCACCTGCACACCCAAAAAAACCTTAAGCAGGGTAGACTATAATATCATTATGATCATCATATTTATTGCTGATGAGTGAAGGGGGTGACAGCGTGGATGAGGCATAGTGCTTAGTTGTCGGCAAAATGGCTTCAGTGTGGAGCATAAACATTAGCGGCTGTGGTGCTTTAAATGTCCCCAATTGGATGAGCTCTAAGCTGAGCTGGTTCTCATTGGGAAAGCTTCATTAACCACATGCCATCAGAGTCTGTGCGACCGAGCAGTACCCATTATTATTGTGTCTCAAGTCGAAATGCAGAATTACTGTCAGCATTATGAAATGACAAACCAGCAGGCCGAGCTGTCAAATCAACCTACAAAGCGTGAGGGTGGTGGTGAGGGTGGTTTGCTTTGCTCCGCTGTAAACAACATGCCTGCTTAAGTTCCGTTACACCAGGTTATAATAACATAAAGAAGGTATTTGTTTTTCTGCTCCTCAAAATATGCAAGTATGCAAAGAATCAACCCAATAATGACTAACAGGAGATGTAGGCACAAGAGAGATGTGGGGAGGAGGAGAAAGTAAAAGCTTGAGAGAGCAGTCGATGCAGTGGGGGGGGAGTAAATGCTGCAAGGAAAAATGAAAGCTACAAACGATTCTGTGACAGTGCCGTGTGTCGCGTTGGCAGAGGCTTAGACATACGGGTTGCTGTGACACTGACATGCCTAGCAGACGACAGCACATCACAGGGTGTCCGGCACTGTAGCGGTGGGCAGTGATGATGACACACTGTCTGATGACAGAAAGAGAGAGCTTGTTACTGGCAGAGCTCTACGACTAATTGGGGATAATCTTCAGCACTGTCCTGGGCAAAAGAGTTTCGGGTCAAAAGGTGGAGTAATACAAGGGAAACAGTGAAGCAACACACATGGAGGATAACACCTGTAAGTTATTACATGACGGAAATTCAAGATCATACCATATTGTACCCAGAATTCGGTGAAAGTGATATTTGATCACACCACCTTCCTTACACACAAGCCAAAACACACTCTGTAACTTAACTTGTTTTGCTTTAGCAGCGCCAACAGCCTTTACTGTACCTCAAACACTCATTAACATACCAGGAATGAATTGATTCCAGTAATGTTTTAATAAACAGATGAAAAGACCAACTGTTGTACATTCATTTCCTTCCTTGGTTTCAGTCTACGTGCCTGGCCAAAAAAGCTTTAACTGAATTTGATGCATGAACTTGAACCGTGGCTGCTCTCCAAAGTTTGATGCTTAATTAAACTACAGATGGAAGTTGGTGATTAAGATCAACTTTTAAAACAAGAGGAAAAAAAGCAGCCGCACAGATGTATTTAAGGTGTTACCTCTAGACCACATCCGCGACAAAAAGGAACGCCTCTTCCCAAAAGCCAACAGCAGATCCTAGTCTTACAGTAAAACTGTCAGTCAGACTCCCCTCTTGAAAACCAACTCCTTTGTTTGGAATATGCGGTGCTGTTGGAAGATAGCAGGCAGGCAGACCTGAATGGAATCAAGAGCAAATGAGTCCATAAAGAAGCGATCAATTCTAAATAACAAGAAATTAATCTTGCAAGCACGGTCCGCAAAGGGATTTGAAAGAGCAGATTGCCGTCGTCAGCCTCCTGGAAGAAGTTAAAAACATTGTCCAGACTTTCTCATTCCAATGCTCCCTTTATGCCCATGAGGGCTGACTCCATTCGCTCTGATCCACTCAGCAGATTCCATCCCATTTTCCCATCGATTTCCCCCAGCGAACGCCCTCCAATCTCACCTCCCAAAGAAGAGCAAATTAAAAGCCCGACACATGGTGTTAGAGTTCAGGTTGAGGCGCGAAAGAAAGAGTGACACAACCGGAGACCTCGTTGCTACAGTTTTGTTCTCAGCACGAATGAGTAAATTAGACAAAGTATAGTAATTAGGATCAAAATGTTGGCAGATAATAAGCACGCTTTCCATTGATAGTGAAAGGCAGGGCATTGTGCCTCTATGAAAACATCAGAAAATTGTATTGAATTATTAAATCATATCTGCAGAACCTCACACATGGACCTCCTACAGTACAGGATGTTAAATGTGAAAAGTCTATGTTATTTCAAGGCTGGGTCATATTTTAATAATATCTGTACCCCATTTACTGCATTATTTCATTTCCTTCCTTGTCCTATCAAAAGCTCTTGACTCATTTCCAAAACTCAATAAAAATCATATCCTTTCAATTTTGCAGCTGCCTAATAAGTTTAACAATCAAGTTAGGGTTTCCATGGTAAGGAAAGTTAGCTTGTGAAATAATGTCAAGCATATGAGGAAAGATTATGGCGTACTTCTAATATGCCAACTCTGAACTGAGGGCTTTGGACTCAAATGTTCTGCATGTCACATTCAGAGCATTAACATAGCAGCCCAGCACTATTAGCTGTATAAAGATACAGTGAAATAATGGGGTCCAAGGCAGAAAATGATGCCACAGTCCCTCTGTGTGTGTTGTATCCTGAGTTTTTCTGTGTTTGTTGTAGTAAGATGGTTGATATTAGTGCATGTGTGTATTCCAGAGGCTAGGTCATCATCACTGCTTTGCACTGCAGTTATACAGCGGTCAGTGCTGATATTGGGACAGCATTGTCATGGAGGCATAGCACCCATCATCTGGTTCCCCCCCTAGTTTACACTGTTAGCTCTGTCAGCATGGTTGCCAGAGCACGGCTCACTCTGAAGTAGTAGAAATCCAGTGCTTTGCCAATGACTTGCAAAGCCAAAAACCACACCAAAAACCAACGCTGCCGGTTGGTGTCATAGTTTAACGTCACCTGCCAGTGTCAGGGGAATATGTGGCGGGACAAGGATGAAAGTTATTTACTTACTTACTTATCCCCATTGCGCCGGCTGGCGCATAGGGCAGCAACAAAGTCCCTCCATTTCTGTCTGTCTCTGGCCATCTTCTCTATGGTTCCCTAGCTCTGATGGTGTTGCTGGAGGTCCAAGGATGAAAGTTAGGGCAGCGAAAGTCCATGGGGTGGCGGATAGGTCCAACAAACACAAACAAACAAACAAACAACCAAGAGAGCGGTGTTCGTGTCCTGCAAGATTCTAAAGCTAAACCCTGCAGTTTTTTTCCTAAACCCAACCACTTCCTTTTGTTGCCTAAACCTAAACGTGTTTTTGTTGCCTAAAGCTAACCACGTGCATTTGTTGTTGAAGGAAAAAACGTCAACTTTCGGTGTTGTACTGACGTGGTGCGTTAATTTTGAAAGAGACTGTACGTAAACGTTAAATTTCCTGTGAAAACAGAAATCTATCCTGAAAGAAGAGAACTTCGAACGTTTTGTCCCAGAACATCAACAACCAACGCACCCAGGGTACCTTTCACATCATATATGGACGTGTAAAGTCCATGACCAAAGCGTCAATATGTGTCGAGGTCGGAGTGAGAATGTGTTGGTTGCCACTGTGGTGTTAGCCACCGACTCAGCCACCTCCATGTTCAGAACCGTGTCTACCCACGTCATATGCTCTGAATTTCACATAGAGCCCTTTTAATAAATCCAGACTGAATTCAGAAATGTACTTTTGAATTATACCTGGTATTCTGATGCAGTGGTTCCAAACTGGTCCAGCCACAGGGTCCAGATTTCTCCGCTTGAACTAATCAAGGTCCACACAGTTCAACACACTGAGCGTCATACTTGCGTTTGAGCTACTTTGTTGTCTGTCAAGTAGCTGTCTCTTAGTTACTCACTCTACAGCAGACACCCCTTCAAAATAAAAGTTCAGTGCTGGAAATTCACTGGACGTAAAAATTAAGTTTGCTTCTTGCAAACATTACATGTTTGCAGGTCACTTGTGGTCCATTTAGAATGGACCCACTTTTGGACCATGACCCACCAGTTGGGAACCACTGTGTTAATGTAATATATATGTTATTATAAAATGTTGCCTATACACCTCTAAATTCTCAGTACAAAACTTCTGCTTGTAGCCATAAAGAATTTTTTCAGATGAGATCTACACAATTGAACTGATTAAAAACACACTTAATAGACATTTTACATGTTAAGCTTAGCTTCAGAACATAACATGGTGGGCAATTGTATCTATGAATAAGCCACACTATAATATTGTCACACAACAGTTGTTGTCCCCCACCATGTTAATGTTATCCTAATGCATAATTCATTTACAGGTTCCTCTTATAAAACTCCATTTATTTGTGGTCCTGTTTTGCTTCCCTGTTACTACATCAGTGCACTGCTTCATTATTTTCATTAGGCCCTGTAATTACAAAATAATTACCCTGTAATTTGCAGTGCATAACAAACACAGTAGGCCTATCTTTACACCCTCTCTCTCAGTCTGCAGTCAGCTGGTGTCAGCACTATTAACTCGCTAACACTCCGATGTCTGATGTCCTTTTTTTTACTTGATATGAAGCATTACAGAGAGCAAAAGCTATACTATATTTACCACTTAGGTTTGAGTTTCTAACTCCTATGTAAAAATTTGCTAAAAGGCGTCTCCTAATCAGGTTTATTGGTCGGGAAATAGTTGAATATGCGTAAACATTTGAGATGCAATAAATTCAATAACAGCTGTGACAGAACTAAATCACCGTTCTCGTTTTGTTTTTCCTTGTTGCCAACTTAGCTTAGATGAAAGACCACTTCTTTCATACTAACCGGAATGTGTGCACGTTTGTCCTATCATTCTGTCAGTGCTGGGAACTCCAGACAGGTTAGAACAGCTCTGCTGCTCTCCTAAATCCTGGAGGGGAAAGGTGCCTCCCCTATGTTTATGGAGGTGGTAAAATGCTTTTACGTTCATCTCTGATAATAGGAACAAATATGCACTGCTGAAACTTTTGGGCCAGTTATTCATGGACAGTGTTAGGTTTTACTCTGAGAATGTAATTAATTACTCATTACTCTTTTCAAAAGTAGAATTATTACTTTACTTATTACTCCCTTCCAACAGTAATTCATAACACTACTCGTGATATTACTTTTCTGTCACATCCCACTGAATTGGTAATAATTGCATATCCCCCCAAAATTGATATGCGTGCCTCTGTGTAAACGTTAGGGTAATCGCCATTAAGTGTAGCTAAGGCTACATAGTTTCTTTTTCACTTGGGGATTTTCTGTTTCCTGTGACCGGTATTTTCCCAATGCTTTGCCTGAAAGACGGAGAGTCACTAATGGGGCAATCTGGAAATCCATTGGTTTAAAAAAAAAAAAAATAAATAATAATAATTTTTCTTCCTTTACCTCTGGAGGCACAGCCCAGAGTTTTTCGACTAACCGGAAGTGCAGGGGCTTCACGCCCTTCACTTCCGGCGGTGCCCCCAGGGAATCGCTGTGTTGTTTACAAATACTTTGGGTAGAAAACCAGCAGAGTTTAGCTATATATCACATTTTTCACGTCACTATATCACCGTGTAGACTAATCTGATGTTTGTTAAGTCTATAAACACAATGATTGAACAAACATTACTATTTCTGTGTGCATGTAATTAATATGGTTATCGTAGATTAGCTGGGCTAACCGTTAGCTGTTAACGTTAGCCATTAGCGTTGTCTATAACCATAGACTATAAAAATAAGGTAATAAATCAAAAAATGGTCCGTGAATAAAATATTTTTTCCAGCAAATATCTTAGTTACAACATGATTGAGCTAGCAAAGCAGTTTTGTGTTGCTATGTGTGGTATTTATTCAGTTATGGGAAATCACGATGCCTAGAAAGCATCAGTGGCTGCAGCTGACAGGGACAGTTAGCAAAACTAACATCAGGACGTCATCTGTTAAAAGCCTCCAGTTGTCGGATACGACATGAAACTACTCCAGTTAGCTCAATCATGTTCTGGAGTGGTCGCTATGGACGCGGAGCTTGCTGTTTCTGTAGGTACACATTTCCTGGGGACACCTGCACATCTCGGCCGCGCCCCCTCCATTGTGATTGGCTAAAGCACAGCATCGTTCAAACTCAAAGCCCCGCCCTCCCCCCCTCTGTAGTCGTCTTTCACACAGGGCTGCCAACAGATTCTACAATGTAAATTGCAGAGTCTGTCTTGAGAGATTACTCATGGGGCAACATTTTATCCACCACATATTCAGCCATAGGCTTCATCACTTCTTTGTAGCTGCAGCTGTCCACGATTAAAATCCACTTTTGGTTGTTTAGCCAGTGCAGAGCTACAGCTGACCTCTACAGCCGAGAAGGGCTCACCTTTGGTGGGGTGTATTTCCTTGAGCTTTACGTTGTTGTGTTAGTTGTAGTAGCCGAGGTGTTTCATACTGGAGGTTTGGGGACGTGGTTTTTGCATTGGAAAGATTTGTAGTCTAGTACTGGGAATACTTCCAGCCGCTAAGGTAAGCAATTTCAACTAGCTTGCTGCTTTATGAAGCGCGTGCACAAAAAAGCCCTTAATGGTCTGGCCCCATCCTACATCACAGACCTTCTAACCCCCTATTCTATGCCCAGGTCCTGTCAGGTCAGCTGACCTGGGGCTCCTGGCTGTCCCATGCTACAGATTTAGGCCCAATCCCAATTCCTATCTTAACCCTCAATCTCACTAGCCCTCAAAACCAAGTGTTAAGGGCCATCTTGTGACTTTAAAATGGGACACCCCTCAAAGGCAAATACGTCTTAAGACTGTAAGGGGCAGCAATATGCCAAAACTCCGTCCAGTCTGTCAGTTCAAAGAAGAAGAAATATATGTCATCAGTAGTCGTCAATAAAAAGACATGATGAGTGTTTTTTTTTCCAACACTTTATTTCAATTCTTGTACAAAACAAGCAGTGACAGACATGAACAGAACAAATATGCCAGGGTTAAGAGAAAAGAAAAAGAAATAAAATAAACAAATAAATAAATAAAAAAGTTCAGCAGCTCAAACAATTAAATTGTTTACATATTTTCTGAGTCTTTATAGCTTTGGAGTTTGTGGAGTGCTGAATGGTTTCTAAGTATTGCTGCATTTCATTCATAAAAATTTTGAACAAGGGTTTTCTGTTACAAAATTTTCTCTTATGAATATGGAATTTCGCTAAGATAATAGATAGATTAATGATATAGAATTGTTTTTGTTTTGAAATGCTGACATCATAAAATCCAAACAACACATCTTTGTACAGTAGTGAAAATAGAACATAAATGTTGCTATGAATATACTCGACAAAATCTTCCCAAAAAGTGACAGTACAGTGGCAGCTCCAAAACAAATGTACAGTTACCAAACTCGACAATGCCGTCTGCAGCTGTGCTGATTTCATATTGAAACAGAATGCTTGATCATTAGGGGAACCGTTGCCATTGTGACTGAGAATTATGTTATGAATATGAACAGTTCACAAGTTACAAATTACTCACTCCCATAGTTTTTTTGGAGCCTGCTTGCTTTTTGTAAACTTGTCTTCATTGGTGGCCCTGAAATGATCAGGGCTTGTGTTTTGTCTGGTGGCCCTGAAATGGAACAGAGATAACAACATTACTTTCTTTTATTTTTTACTTTTTTGGGCTACCTGTCAGATATTCGTTAAGTTATTAGTTTAGTTTCATGAAGTGTTGCAAGTATTATTACAATGAATACTGAAGTCAACATCCAGCAGAACTGGTGAGGCTGTTTACACAGTCACACGTGTTATCTGGTGACTTTCATCCACGTTAACGTTTCACTCTTTGTGTTATAAGTTGATATTCAACCAAATAACCTGTACCACAACAACCGACGTAACTAATTCAGCGGAAAGTCACCAGATAATACTTAACTAACGTTAACCTGCAGCTGTAACGTTACAAGCTGCAGTCAGACTCTAGGGCTACAGGAGATGACACCATCCGGTCATCTTACAAAAATGTCGATGCAAACATTTCACGTATATTAAAACACCTTAACAACTACATTATCACTGAGAAAAGACTTTTTTAACTGAATGACAGCATACTCGGTTATCAGAGAACCGGTGTTACGTGCGGCAGGGCAGGCAAGCCATCGCCCGCGACCAAAGATATCTGTTACGCTACGAAGAGGTCTATAGTCCATAAAATGACATTAAACTAAGATAATGCAATGGTTATCATAATTTTAAAACAACTATTACGAGGAAAATACTCACATTGATAACTCCGCTTCCTCACGCTTGTCGCCACCATCTTGCATTGACTGAATCGTCTGTACTCGGCTGGGTTTGGCTGAGCTCGGCGGATGATACGCAAAAGATTCTGGGATAGCACTTACTACCAAGGGTGGTCCTGGAAAATCTTAAAAGTGAGGGCCATATAGCCCTTATTCTTGACCCTCAACTCAACACTCTGAGAATTGGGACAGCACTAGCACTTCGCAGGAACGCGGATTTTTGAGATTGAGGGTTAAGATTGAGGGTTAAGATAGGAATTGGGATTGGGCCTTAAGCTCAGGGGTGATTGTGCCTTTGCTGTTTGTGCCCCAAAACTGTGGAACAGCATCCCCCTCCAAATCAGATCTGCCCCTACATTAACTCATTTAAATCCAGGCTCAAAACCTACTTTATTCAGTAGTGTTTGAGTCCCCCTGATGTGGTCTTCCTTGACGCATGCCTGTGTGTGTTGTGTAGCGCCTTACTGTCCAACACTGTTCATGGATGCTTGATCAGAAATCTACTTGATGTGTCCGATCTGTTTTTGGCCATCTCATGACATACCTGCATAACTCAGTAGGTCATCCTTGCTTTGCATCACCACAACCAGGGTTATATTTTCATTCAAACTTTGAGTTCAGTGAGACAGTTTGGAATGAATTGTCCTCTAAAAGGCATTTGCTAATCAGCGTACCCCCTCATGGAGCACAAATCATCTCCACTCCAAAAAGCAATATTTATTCACTCTGTGAACGCTCTTTTATCTATTAACCTTTATTAAATCTATTTGCTCTGGTTCCCCACATTAGCTTGTAAATGACATCAACAGTTAAGTCATATTTTCTAAGCAGACATGGAATGAAATGAAGCAGGGATCCAATACATTAATCAATAAGTCTTTTAAAGGCTTACTGTTACTGTGGTTCTTTTGTGTTACTGGACAGTAAACGCTTTATTGCTCCTTTATCTCATTCCCCATTAAAATAAACCTGAATATGATAGCCGGAATACAGTGGCTTTGATTTTAGTCAGGATAGAGGAGGGGTTTTGTTTACTTGGCTTTATAGTCGGCCTTATTCACGTATCAAACGGCATACATGTTCAGCTAAATGACCTCACCAGGCTACTGTATGAACTTGCATCAGTAATACCACATACATATGAGCGCATTCATTATGAATACTCCTCTCAATGCCATTCGGCTTTCTGAAGCATTCTTTCCCTATGATCTGTAGAGGTGGGGAACAATGGAGGTCTTTTCAGCCCTTTCTTTTATAAAAGCCCTTAGAGACACAAAACACGCGATACATGAGTCATAAGCCTGGTCATTTCCTTTCATGAGACACTCAATCGTTTTGGATGACAGTACTTCTGGTTTGGCTAGTTACAGACCAAGCCCTCTTTTTCAGCGGTATGCTCTTTAGTGCTTTGTTGTCTAATCTGTTTTTGTTCCAATGATCTGATGATTATTTAGACTGAGCCACCTGTGCATACTTTACCCTGCACGAGTGTATTGTGCCAGTTACTGCTGACGTCTCGCTACTCTTGTGATGATGCATGTGCCCCTGGATGGATCTAAATTGGCAGCATGGAGTACCTCTAATGATTTGATTTTATACTGACACTTCACGATAAATATTGTAAATAAACAAGACTATTGCTGAGAATCCTGGTAGCCTGTAACAGCACATACTGGGTCAAAGTTGAGCACAACAGTCTTTATCAGGTGAGTCAGCTGATGAGCCTTGGCTGTGATTAGCACTGGTGTGTGTGTGTGTCTGCGTAGTTGGAGTCGTGGGTGCGCATAGGTTTTTCTGAGCCAAACACCGGGGCATGGCAGGAATAAAATAGATCATGTTTTTCTCTCTCGGCTGATAATATCTTGATCTCTGATCTCCTCTTTGTCTCTGCTAGTTGTCATAGTTCCCATATGCCAGTTACAGGCACATCATCAATCTTTTGTTTGTGTGTATGTGGGTTCTGTGAAAGTGCAAGGTTGTGTGTGTGGTGTCTGTCAGGGCTTGCCTTTTCTTGCCTCATATGGACCCCGAGAGCAAGAAAACATGACACAGACGGAACTATCACCCCCTGCTGTCTGCTAGACTTCGGCTTTTTTTTTTTTCCTTTCCTGACACAAAGACCTTTTACACTTCATGCCATCTGCCATTCTTAGTGAAAGCATCTACTCTTGCATCAATTTAAATGAAAAGTTTCATCTATCCATCTATCTTTCTATCTATCTAGCTATCTTCTTTTACTAAACAATCTAGACGATCAATCTAGAATCAATCAATCAGCACAGACACCAGGCATAAAGGGAGACTCTTAGTTGCGTCTAGGGAGTTAACTGTCTAAATTGCACCTCCACAGTATCAAAAACAACACCAGATAAGTGATAAGACAGGAACACTTAACTGAGGCAATAGATAGCATTATCATTCATCTATGCCTGAGGGTAGTGACCTCCTAACAGCTTACAGGTTATGTATGAGTTGCATTAGAGGGGGACCGTTTTACCTGCCCACCCCCAGCCTGGAAGATGGCTACTTTAATGGCCTCTATGAAACAGGGTGCTAACACAAAGACTAGCTATACACATGTCAGGAATGATTGAAGTGGCAATAAAGCATTGTGTCCATTAGCAGGGTGTTTTTGCTATTAACGGAGCCAGGGATGGTGTTTTAGCTTGTCAGTGCCTCCAGCGATCCCATATTGCCTGTATGAATTGGCGGGTGGGTGGAAATTGCTGGATCTGTGGAGTTAAAAATACACAAGGGGGTGATTTTGTGTTTAGTTAGGGGGTGAATCTCGTCCGTCTTTCCCCCCTTGACGTATGGTATTGAAGGAGAAGGAGACAGGATGCGAACAAACACCGCTGAACATCCTGTGTGTGTTGGTCCTCCACCCTTCTCAACAGTGATCCGTCTCCCCTCGTGTCAAACTCAGTTGGGATGACTCCGAGGCCATGTTGACGCACACAGAGGCTTCCACTCAGAGCGCTCGCACACACTTGTGCACACTCACAACAGCCCCAAAGCTCTGGATAAACACAATTAAATGACCCCACCCTCCACTGTCATTCTTATCTTATCTTGCCCTCTATCCTAACCCCCCCAACACACGCTGGAAAAGGCCCCAGGGTGGCCCCTGAATCCTCACCTTCCTCCCTACACACACACCCAGACAGCCTGAGCTAATTAATTTCACCTTAGTCACTCCATCATTTTCTTATCCCCTGTCACACCCCTTTCCTTTCCTTTCCTTAACCTCTCTCTTTTCCTCACACAAAAGTATCACTATGCAAGGCTGCTAGTGGAAAAAGATTTAAGAACTTTTCTCAAAACTGTCTCACATGTACCGATAAATGAGGTGTAGCGCATCACAGCCTACTTACTGTGTCCTATTAGCGACAATTTTCCTGGATGGAACAGTTCACGGCTCAGTGTTTTCAGCTTGACTTGTTGCCTATGTTTAAGCCATCACATGGAATGAGACGCCTCGATGCCAGAACCTTTTGGCATGGCTGCAGCGAGGGGCGGAATGAGACATTCGGTGTCATTTTCCACTGCTCTGACTGCATAATGGCCAACACCGGGCCCTGCCCTCAGCCTGTTATATCTGATGTATCGCACCTTGGGGTGCATTGGTGAATATATGAACTAGCGGGCACAGATGGCTCAACGCTTGGCCACCTTGGGTAAATAGGTAGCATACTTCTCAGACGACGATTTCTGTATTGCCTGGGAGCCTAAATTTATGACAAACAAAACAGGAGGTATTATCATGTATCACAGCCCTTCAGGTAGCTACAGGCCAATAATGAATTGTGTTGCATAGCCGGTGATACATTCGGCCCTCTGTCTGCTCATGGTGGAATGGCTTCATCAGTCACCTCCCTGTTTCAAGAGTAGTGGAAATGAGTGATTGTGTTGCTGCTGTGAATCACTGTACGTCTGGCAACTTCTGCACTGGTCAGGGTTGTTGGTTGTTTCTAGGCTGTAATTGAATATTTTAAAGTGCCACTCTGGTGCACTGTGTATCAGAAACACTGCACTTTTCTGTACATAAAATGAATGTTAAAGGAACAGTCTGACATTTTAGGGACTGCACTTATTCACCGTCTTGCTGAAACTCCAATGAGAATATTGATACCACTCTCAAGAAGGTGTTTATCCTCTCATCTTGGCTAGAAAGCAAGTAAACATAAATGTTTTCCCTTTTCTTCAAGAGACACATATTAAAAAAAATATATTTTATAAATGTTTTGATAACACTGACAACTTCTGTTCCTGACTTCAGCAAAGATTATTTTCCCATAGCCTCTATTAAAATATGTTTTCAATGGGCATTTGCTAGGAGAGCCTCTAAAAAATAGCCAAGGGCACCCATCAACAAAACCATGATAAAATATTGCGTCTGGCCTGGTCAGACAGTTACTTACACTCTCTTTTATTTCCAGTCAGCCGAGCTAGACAGGAGTGTAAGGCTATCTAGTGGAATGTAACGATCTCTACACCTCCGTAGAACAAAGACTCTTATCTCCCTGTGCCTTCTGCCATTTCCTTTGCCCCCAGGCTCCATGGACACCAAGACGAAAAAGGAGTGTAAATCACCGCCTCAATATCTCTTCTCCCTTTTCCTTTCTTTCCTTCCTTCCTTCTGTCTGTAGTGTCACACTTAGTATGGTGCTACAGGGTGGATCTGTCTTCTGCAATAGCACGAAATCTCACACTGTTTATTCGCTCCCTGTATATTTTTCCTCCCCGTGGCTGTTTTTTCCTGCACGGCAAAACAATGCTTAATTTCCTATTTATCTCAAGCTCATCCTCTCACTCTCTTTGATACATCCTCTGTCTTACCCTGCATCATCTTTCTTCCCCGTCCCCACCCTCTCCCCGCTCCTGCTTCCTGCCTTCCTTACAGTAATGGTTTAATTGGAGCCTTTTAAGGTGGCGGTGGTGGGTGCAGACGGTGGTGAGGGGGTGTTGAACTGTGGAGGCTGCAGTTGCCTCCGCTGCTGCTGGGTTGTCTGTTGAAGCATGGTGTGGCCAGCTAGAGATAAAGCGCTTCTGTGTGTGTTGTGTGAGAGACCAGCAATTAGGGCCTGCTGCAATACAGACGGAAGAGCCGACGTCAGCCGCTGTTCCACCACATTGGATCCGGAGCGATGGCAGGATGCACAGACAGAGAGAAGAGGGAGAAGCACATATATATATATAGTGAGAGAGAAGAGAGGAAAGAGTGATAGCGAGCGATGGGACAGAAGTGGAGGGATTAAGTGTGAGGGAGGATTGGAGGCAGGAGATTGACAACAGAGGGAAGACGATAAATAATTCTCATTAACCATAAAATAATTTAAACACAAGCATGGGAGGCATGCAAACAAACCCACAGTTAAAGACTGAAAGGCTAAGAATGATTTGCAGCTGTAACTCCCAAACCCATAAAGGCTCCATCGACCTGAAACGTGTCCGCATATAACTCGGAATTACAATTTTTTAATTATCTTGCATCGTAATGACTTCACCACAACAAAGCACCTCAGATGTTATGTTTATCGCCTTTATGGGGAATTCTCCAGCACTGGCAGCCGACAAACTAATCCTCCATTACTGCATTATCTAAAACTGTCCAATAAATGTATGTTTCTGTACCTCGAATACAAATCCAAGCATCTGCCTTGAGCTAGTGTCTTGTCATTTTTCCTTCAGAGGCCACCCATTCCATGTGGCCATGTACACAGATGGTTGAGGTACAGAGCGTCACCACCGAATGATGTCAGTGGACTGCGGTGTACTTTACAGTAGAGTTATGTCTGTAGGTCAGTGACTCAATCACACAGACCATTGTGGCACTGGCGTGGCCCAACGGTGCTGGTTAAACTAATAATCTGTTAACATTTGGATAAATAAATGCCCGTTCTGCTTCTTTGTACCACACATTGTCTTCTCACATTTAGCTCCCTAGCATTTATTTTTTGAAGGTTCAGTGTGGGATTTAGGGGAATATACACTGGCAGAATGGGATATAATAATAAATATGTTTCCTTCTGTGTACAGTCACCTGAAAAGAAGACTCAGTGTGTTGATGTTAGTTTAGAATGAGATGTTTATATCCACATAGGGAGCGGGTCCTATGTGGCAATTGCCATGTTGCACTGCCGTGTTTCTACAGTAGCCCAGGATGGACAAACCAAACATTAGCTCTAGATAGGGCCGGTGGCTGACGTGAACCCAGTCTCACTCCAAAGTCATCGGAATCCGGCGATTCAGTAACTTGCGGTGTCAGACACCAATGAAAAAAGCTGTCCGTTAAGGTCGGCATGATACGTGGCCAGTGTAACCGTGACTGGCCGCTTCAGAGGGAAATGCGGGAGGACATGAACGAAAATGAGGTGGCAAAAGTCCAAGTAGGGCGGACGGAAGCGGTGGTGGATGGGTCCAACAAACACCGACTTCCACCAAGGAGAGCGAGTTTGCATCTCGTGAGAATGTAGAGCCAAACCCTGTTCTTTTTCCTAAACCTAACTATGTTCTTTTGTTGCCTAAACCCAACCACATGTGCTTGTTGTTGAAGGAAAACAACATCAAATTGTGGTGTTTTACCGATGTAGTGCGTTTACTTGACATGATGTCCCAGAACGACAAAAACTAACCTATCCATGGTACCTTGCATATCGGATATGGACATGGAAAGTCCATGACCAAACATCATTTTTTGACGAGGTCGGAGTGAGAATGTGTTGATTTTTTTTTTTTACGCAAATCTACTTTATTAATTGTTTTAAGCAGATTAAATCAACAAACCAGTTTGTTATGGAGAGGAAGAGACCTCTGCGGACAACTCCCAGTAAAAACCTCCTGAACATCTGGATCCCAAGTTATCAGGGGAAAGGTGAGCACACATTAGCAGGTGTTGGGCAAGCATCCCATCTCCGACAAGCTGAACAGCATCGTAGAAACACTGATTTGTAACATGAAACTGCTACATACAGTTGTTTTTACTGCTTTTTTGACCTGGTCTGTTTCTTTTGAAGAAGAAGAAGAAACCTCTGCGGATAATTCAGCTTCTGCTAAATTCGTCCTGACAACCAAACTCTGAAGGAATTCAAAGTGGGAGAGGTTTCAGGTTGGTTCAATCTGTAGTCCTTACCGCTAGATGCCACTAAATCCCCCTAAATTTTACACACTGTTTCTTTGTTGCGCAAGTAACCTCATAATTAGAAATGACCATTTACTACCTACAGAGAGGGAAACATTTTTAAGCTAAAATCAGTGACAGCGCTGGTCAAGCTTGACAAATAATCTGGGAAACGCAGTGTCATCACTTGTGCATGAGCAGTGTAGGAGTGGTCACTCATCACATTTTCTTTCTATCTTGTTACAGCTCACCATCTTTCCTGTCACACCACACCCATTAGCATGTTAATTATCCTGTAATGATAGCAGCAACATAGTAACTGCAATGACCCGTACTTAATCAACTTCCCCTTACCACATTTTAAGTCGCTGACCAAGGATAAATAGAAACTCCCTCCCCAGGCATATTGCCTCACACTGAGGCTGTGTGATCCACAAAGACAGCTTGAGAACTGATGCTGCTGATATTAATCATGGGTATAAATATCTGTATTTGTCAGAAATCTCAGTATTGTACTGTCGAGAACAGCTCTTGAACTGCTGCCTGGTGTACACAGAGGTTAAGAATATGAGTGACAGTAGGAGTATTGTAGGAAACAAAGCACATAGCTTGAACTCTGATATATGGCACAGCTATGTATCACAAAACATTAACTACTGAATTCACTGAATGTATCACAAAGCCAGACTCACTGTATCTTGTTCAAGGAAATATAAGATACTTGTTTGATATTTGAGCCAAGATTTGCACTTGAGTTGGCAACTTACCCAACAGACTTCACACTTGACTTACATCTCGTCTTTATTTGTCTTCAGACTTGACTCATTCATAACTAATTATATAATGACAGTAAGTCAAACAACAGGCAACAGGCGCAGCTGCCACAGGGTTCATAACACAAGTTCTCATTTGTAGATTCAGCAAAATAGAAAAGTTGTGAACAGACTCTGGAAATAGAACACACTGGATTGGCTAACCTCATTTAAAACAAATCTTTAGTTGTTAGAACTATGTCACTGCTGATCTTTCTCCACTGTTTGATGTGTTGGCTGCTTGTTGACTTTAAATATTCTGACAGATTTTTACGTCAAGTTGTGAGAGGTTATCGATAGCTTGGTTTGTACCACTACTGCTTGCAGTCTTGTTTGCTGTTGATCTTAACTTCTAAAACTTAAAAAAGGAAAACACTGTTTATTTATTTGAACTAAAATCTACATCAAATTCTAACTTTGCAAGTTTGGTCTGATGTGTATACTCTCATTGCCTCCAGTTGGCTTTGAACATGTCCACTGAATTAAAAACTCTGTAATATTGTACTGTAGAGTCATTATTCAGGGTGCCTACAGATATAAGCAAATAAATTGAAGACTTTGTAAGACCTTTATGATACCAGCTTATATGAAATATAAGACTAGACCTGCAGTGGAAATATACATTGTATTGCAGTTACTATGTTGCTGCTATCATTACAGGATAATTAACATGCTAATGGGTGTGGTGTGACAGGAAAGATGGTGAGATTTAACAAGATAGTAAGAAAGGAAGGTTAAAAGAAAATGTGGTGAGTGACCACTCCTATACTGCTAATGCACAGGGGACTGCATTACATATCCCAGATTAGTTGAGTCTGAGTTTAAGTTTAATGTGAGTCTAAGTTTAACGTGTTTAATGTAAAAAGAAAACAAAATTTAATCGCTGTCATAAATGCTATTTATTATTGCAATTCTTTGGTCTGTCCATTGATTGTAAACACTCATTGGGTCTGTCAGGCTGGAGGAATTTTCACGGTAATGTGACTTAAAATATTTAAGACCCATTGAATCCGATTTTAAGACAATTTAAGACTTTTTAAGACCTTATATTACAAAAAATTAATTAAAAAAATTTAAAGACCCATAGACACCATTATTTATGTATTGCTTTATGATTTTTTATTCATTTATTGAATTGTATGTAATTCATGGGGAGATACATTTCTAGAAAGCAGCCATGATGATGTTGAACTACATACTCAAATAACCCACTCAAATTTGACCTGTTGTGACATTTGACAGCAGTAAAACTACTCTAGATATCATTCTTTTAGCGGGAACAACTTTTCCTAAAGTGACTAGTTATGCACATAAATCAAATATTTAAAACTAGGGCTGTCAGCGTTAACGCGTTAATCGCGATTAGATTAATGCAATGCATTTTAATTTCGCAAGCCTTTTTGTCCCTTCTACTCACCCGTAGTTGGCTCCTCTAGCTGTAGCGTCATGCTTCGAAGCAGCTTCCTGCAGTAAACTTACCGCGGTGATGGAAAGAAAGAGTGCTACTGGACTTTTGAATGGCTTGTTTAACTTTAAAAAACTTCCAGACGGTTCAGTTGACAAGTCAAAAGTAAAATGCAACCTGTGTCAAATGGAGTTTAACTGCCACCGGAGTATGTCGAGTTTGAGTTACCACCTCCACGCTAAACACCCAGGTGCAGCTGGCGCACCCCAGCCAAGCGAGCCTCAGCTCCGCCAAAGTACCATTTTGGAGTGTGGAAGTCGCCGCAGACCCGTGGCTGAAAGTACGTCGAAGAAGTTAACTAAAGCGATCGCTAAATGGGTGGCAACTGACTGCAGACCAGTCAACATCGTAGAAGACTCAGGTATTGTATTAAGTTGGTCTACATGGCACTTTTTTGAAAGAAAATACAAAAGTTCAAAAAGGAAATTATTTCTTTGTGTTCATTTGATTCCCAATTAAGACACTCTGGTAAGAAATGCTTTACAATATGGGCTTAAAACTGCCTTGAAATGCAAAATAACAGAATTTTAAACATGCAATTCAAAACGCGATTAATTATGGAAAAAAATTAATAAATTAAATTAATTTAAAAAATTAATCATTTGACAGCCCTATTTAAAACCCTTATACAGTACCTTTGTACAGATGTGTCACATGTTTTTACTCTGAGGCTATTCAAGGTCAGATTTGACCGGATCAACCAGTGTGGGTCAAATCAAGGAAAATGGGACCATCAAGGTTTCTGGGCTGCCATAAGCCACTGAAGGACTGAAAAACAGGGACAACCCGCTGCTAATGTGAGAAACACATATGCAAGGGACACACAAGCAACGTTTCCCATTAATGCTGTGAATGTGACGACTAATTTACCATTAGCAGGTTTTTTTTTGTTTTGTTTGGTGGGTAAATGTTAGTTTATGTTGAATTAATTGGTTAAAAGTTCTCATTGGATGGTAGTTACTGTATGATGATGTTATATGATAAACAATAGTTACCACAGTGTTCACTGGTATATAAATGGTTATATAATAAACCCCACAGGTCCAGAATGCTCTTGCCATTTTCAGTTCCAGTGAAAGTATTTGAATCATTGTGGGTTCCAGTTCCAGTATTTGAATCATTGTGGCTTTATGTTTTCATGTCTTAAGTAAAATATGACATTAGATTGTGTGATAGTAGATGCTTTTTCTCCATAAATGAGTGGTGTAAAACCTAAACACAACACATATATTTGTGTTGGTATAGACAGTTTTACCCCAACCACCCTGTGATGGTATAAAATATGATCAGTATGTGCGGGTTAAGACTTGTGACGTGACGTGAGCTTTTCTTTTGTGACTTAAGAACATCTGGTTTGATCCCAGTGATTCTTACTCCCTCAGTGCTTAGACAGGTAGTCATGCTTCAGCCTTGACTGCGTGCGTGTGGGTTGCTTTGTTATGTCTGTATGTGGGTTTCACCCTGTGACTCACTGGCTTCTATTATTTTTACTGCCATTGCTCCGAACAGCCAAATAAAAATGTTTGTTTATTTCCTTAGCAGAAATAACTTTGGGAATTCCCTTGAAGGTCATTGCTCAGGTTGGCCATAGCTCTCACGCCTCAGTATGTCATCAGAGTGATCACACACTCACGCCCCAGTGCTATTACTGCAGGGGTCTGGTCTTAATGCATGGTATCAGTCAGGGCTGGTCACGCGAGGGGAAAGCTAGCAGCGAGCCTGAAGTTGGAGGCTGGGCAGGAAGAGGTCTTGGCTTTTTACAGAGGAGTGCTACACATGCTCTCACATGTACAGTAAGAGTGCATATGGACATTTTCTCTCTCCCTTATGCAAACACACGTGCAGCGTGACAGCCCCGCTGCAGTGTACAAAATGCTAATTCACTCTCATCGGTACAAACACACGCACTCCCATTTCAAACTCCTGACTGAACTCTCAGATCAAGATTTGATTTTCCTCTAAAAGGGCTCCTTTGTCAGACAACCCTCGCCTATTAAATAAAGTACATACAGTACTGTGACTTGATTTGAACTCGGAAATAAGATGCTGTAATGTGTCCTCCTGTATTGCATTACTAGCTTTACCCCTCGTGACAGTTCTGACGGATGTTGTTCCTCCTCTGCTTTCTGTCTCTGCTTTTGAATCACATCGTTCATTCAAGTTTTGAAAGACATGTCAACTGTGCTCACGATGTACTGTAGACAAAAAGGACCCAGAGTGCTGTGGCAGGAGAGAGGCAGTGTGGGTGGGGTGAAAGTTAAAGTGAGAGAAGCAAATGTTACAAGGCAGCCAACAGAATAAGCAGAGGTTGAAATGGCAGGAGACAGAGATACAGAGTTCTTTCATGCATTGACAATTTCAAGGTTTCTGTCTTGCACCTTTACCATAATCTAATTACGTACACTCGATTATTAGCATGAGTTGGACAAATAATGCTGCAAAATATGATCACAGCTGAATCCAGAGATTCCACTTTGAGACATCTGAGCAGGTAAAAAGCTTGAAATGACACCAAATCACATGTTAAAGTGCACGGAGTCAGGCATGAAGCGGAAGCCAATAGCAAGTAGAAAGGTAGAGCCACAACAAGCTTGTCCTGTACATAAATCTGTGAAGCAGACCTGAAGTACAGATGTAATGATGCAGAAGATATGCTGTATTCGTCACGGTTGACTTTCTGCCCCCCTGGAAAAAAGAAAAACTTCCCCTTGCCCTTCCCCTCTGCCTCACAGCATAGCCAAATGAAAAGTATGGGACTGCCAAGGTTGTTTTGAAATTATCTTTGTTTAAGAAAGGAAAAAGTATTTAGAAATAAGCCTTTGGAGAATAGATATTGAGCTGCAAATAATTAGTAAGGCAGGGCTGACTTGCGATAGAGGAAGCAATGTTAATGTATGTTAACTCAATTTAGTCTCACTCCCGTTGGCCCCCTCACAACAGAGCCTCAAGATGGCGGGTCACGTTTTCTCCTACCCCAGAAGTAAACATCTGCTAAGGCCTCCATGACACAGAACATGCCATCTGTCCTTTCTCTTTCTCCTGCCCTCTCATCCCTGATATTCCGTCTTATGCAATTATGTGAGGAGCAGCTTTTAGTGAAAAGGTGTGGCGTGACTTCTCTTACGGTCATGTCACCGGAGCTGTGATTAATGTAAATAAATGTCAAGAAGTGAACCCCTCAACGCTATAGTGTTACTGTGTACACTTAGCTGGGGACAGTTACTCCATCCTGTACATGGCTCTCAGTCTGTGTTATGCCCAGATG
Organism: Epinephelus lanceolatus; assembly: GCF_041903045.1. NCBI lineage: Eukaryota > Metazoa > Chordata > Actinopteri > Perciformes > Serranidae > Epinephelus > Epinephelus lanceolatus. The sequence continues at coordinate 24,120,433 of NC_135739.1, forward strand.
AGTGTGCCACAGACCTCCACTGCAAGGACAAAGGCCTCTTCACTAAGTGAAACCGGAGATCTCCAAGGAAGCATCTGGCAACCTGGACTCTGGGGCGAGTCGTGTAGATGATCTGGAGATGAAAAATGCCAATAATGCATGCCTCCTTCAGGTCTCTTGGCAGGAGCAGGCAAACTCGATACATTCCTTCCTCGATGTTTCTCTCTCTTTGGCTATGTCACTCCCTTGCTCCCTGCCACTCTGTCTTCCCCCTCTCTCTCATTTGTTCATCACCCTCAACGCTGGCCGGGAGAGAAAGAGGTGGGCTGACAGAGACAGGATACGCTGTTTGTCAGCCAGCAGCGGACGTGCCTGGCGGAGCTCCGCTTTCAGCCGAGGTGTCAAACAAAGAGTCACTCGGTCCAGGAACTGCGGGACAAGCTGTAAGTCTGTCCGCCCTCAGAGTCACACCCCCCCTCCTCTTGTGATAGTGCTTGCCAGTGCTCTCCCTCTCACTACCTGACCAACCTCTCTCTTTCATCCTTTGCTGGCAAGAGCTGCCCGAAAAACAAAAAAGAAACTAGGCAATAAGGTGACACCGTCGACTTCTAACAAATTGCTTTCTTGTGTATTTCCCTTCTACCCCCTCTGAGAGCGGAAAGGTGACAAGTCAAAGAGCCACTGTGTTTCCATGTGAGTGTGTGTGTGTGTGTGCGTGCGTGTGTGTGTTAAAGGCGGAGCAGGGGGGCACGCAGGGCAAACACAAGTAGATTTCCTCTCGGACACAATCTCATCATCTTTTGTTGCCGCTGTCAGGCAGATGGTGCCGCCTGGTTCCTCATTTAACAAACACACACATGTGCGCTATCAGACATACAAGTACGCACACACACACACACACACACACACACACACACACTCCAGCCTGCTCAGTAAAAGACCATACATCATTTCATTACCCGTCTTCGGTTTTGTACAATAACATCCGCTGGGGTAATAACCGCATGCTCTCCCAGAACATTTCATCAGGGATATCAGCCTGTACTGCTGGGCAACGTTGCCAGGTCTCGTCTTTTCTTGTAAAACTATCCATGCATTTCCTCTCCAACACCGCCAGCACCTTCAATCAAACAACACCTGATACTTTTGATTAAATGAAAATCTACTTCATTCAGGCTGGTGGCACCAGGGTTGGAAAGTGGCTATAAATTTTGCAGAGGTAGACCATATTGTGCCCTAAGAAAACGACCAGAGAAGGAATGTAAATAAGGCAAATTACAACCTCAAACACTAGATAAATATTCTAATTCTCGTTTCAGTTTTTATAACCAGTAGCCTAGTAGCTATATGGAAGAAAGAAACTGGCAACTCTGCCTCTCCATGTATGATTTTGAAAATAGGTGCATAATGATTTCTGAGAATATATTTGCCTCTGGGTTGTGAAGAGCTAAAATCAAACTAGAGATTTAAAGCTGCATCAACAGATTTTTTTGGACTTTTGTCTTGTCTGTCATTGGGTGTCGGCAAGGTAAGCCAAACACTTTCTGTAAGGTACCTTTGGAACCAAAAGTAACCCTTCAGACATGGTACCTAGATCCTAATGTTTCCATTGCAAACTGTCCTCTTAAATGTGGGCGGGGTTGTTGTCACTCACTGCTCCGTCCAGCACTCACTGTATTACCCCATTACAGGTGACACAGATGGAAGTCTGCACCTCGTTTTATTGTCTACAGAATGAGGCTGCACGCCGACATTTTCAGGACAAAATAAAACAGGCTGCAGTGAGAGTCTCTCTCCATGGGATATTTAAAAATAGCTGGTTTGTGCATTTAGTCCCTCTAAGGCAAGCTCAGGGGTTTAGAGCTGCTGGAGCCAAAGGAAACCAGCTATATTTTTTATTTAATGTTAATGTTCAAGTTTAAAGTTTGTTTATTTAACCCTGTTAACAATAAACAGGTCAGTTTCTCATACCAGCTGTTGTGGATCATTCTAACTAACCTGATTAAGTAGTTGTTCTTGTTAGAGTAATACTGCTTGATCAAACCTTTTCTAACATGAATGACAACAAAATAAGTGAATATGTATAATACGCGCTTGGATCGGATTGGTATCGGTATCGGTATCGGCCTAAACTCAAGGCTGTAATATCGATATCGGATCGGAAGTGAAAAAGCTGGATCGGGACATCCCTAATATATATGTATATATATATATATATATATATATATATATACATATATGTATATATAAAGACGCTTGAAGGTCCACTCATTACTAAAAGAATATGCCATATGAAAAGTAATGGAAATTTAAGGTGTGCTGATGGATTCACATTGTCAACTCATGCATTGAGTAATATAAGGAGGTAACGTTCCACCTTAAAAGTCGCGGCAGTTGGCCCAGTGAACAACAGGTGCAAAACATCCTTTCATTTTATAGTTATAGTCTCCTAATAAAACTCTCCATGGTATGAACAGTGGTTACATGAGCCTCAAAACCACAACTCAGTCCTGAGCAGAGTGACTGTCTGCTATTGACCAATCAACGGACTGCAGTGTTCACAGCTCCACCTTTTAGTACCAGATCTGTGTGCTAGGTACCCCAACAGGAGGGGTACCAAAAATGGGGATGGTACAGTACGGTTCCATTGGTACCATCCACAAAAGTACCGCACTGCTCAGTGGAAACAGGGCTGTAGTGCACAGCAGGTTTATCAGAGCCTCCTTTCTGAAAACAGCAGCCTGCTAAGGTTAGAAACAAGGTTGGTGAGAGTGAACCACATAGTAAAATTGTGGCCGTACAACCAAAACAATAAGCTAAAAGATGCTAAAATGCTCCATATGGATAAGGAAAAATAATCGGATGATGACAACTAACCCCGTTCAGACTGTCACCTGATGCATTGTTTATATAAAAAGATTAGTTAGTACAGCTTTAATGTTGATGTGTTAGATAGTAGCAAATGTAGGTGCTATTAAACCTCTGTGATAACTCTGCGTGATGTCACATGGTCTCTATTTGGCTAGTTATCCTCAAACAAAACACACCACCGAAACACAAGGGAACCACAAGCGTTTTATGTCTGTGTGTTTTTGTGTGTGACAGTGCGTCTTTCCTCACAACTCCGCCTGTGTACACAAGCTTGACTGAACACAGTCATGCGTGTGCCTCTACATGTAAGTGCATATCGGTGTACTCTCGTGTAAGCATAATCCCTCATTGTTTTCACACCACTCTGTGTTTGTTGCAGCTTTCCTTTGTTTACCAGCTCTGACAACAGAGCTGTCACACAAGGAAGCAAATCATCATCACAGTGACTGAACGGTCGAGTGATAACACAAAGGAGCAGCACTGACACATCAACACTGTACCGGGGCACAGTGTCATAACTGTTTATAGACCCACGCATGCACAGCTGCCTCCTTTACAATCTTCTATCAACACCACCTCTTGCCGTGCAGAGGCAGGATCACTGCCGGTATCTGTGTCTTCCTAATACCTGACTACTGACATCCTTTTAAGGTGCTGTCTGTTCAATTAGAAATTCCAGTCAGTCTTGAATCACCACTGACAATTTGTAATTTTAAATAAAGACTAATTTCTGTTACAATTTCAGTGTTTTTTTGGTCAATATTTTCAGCCATAGCAAAGTTAATTAATTTTCCATGTATTAAATCAAATTCCTGGGTTATTTCATACGCCCAAACTGCTAAAACACAAAGGTCAAAGGTGAGGATATTTATTTTAACTCTGTATCAACCAACACTCCTCTTTAGTAGCAGAGTGGCACATATATCTGTGTGTCTCAGGCAGTATAACAGCTCAGGTCATGGGGTGGGGGCTCTTTAAGCAGTCACCAACCACTAGTCGGTGCTGTAGCCAGTAATTGACCACCGATTTACAATAGTTTCTTGTAAAACTCTTTCTAACAAATCCCTCTTCAATACGGCGATGTGATAAAAATATACATTTAAGCAAAACATAGACACATGCACACGGTGTTATGTGATTTTGCAAAACAGTGGCTGGAAGAATGGTTCTTCTTGGATCCTTTTTGTGTGCATAATTGGGTCTAAAATCATGTCAACTACCTTTTTGCAAAATGTGGTTAAATAAAAATATCAATAGTCATAAAACTCCCATCACGGGGACCTGGATTACTGCGAAGAATAATGTGTTATGACTCAGCCAACCTTTGGTGCCCTGGTCTTTAGGAAAATGTGTCTGTGCATGTGAATGTGGGAGACAAAAGCGTGTGTGTGTGTGTGTGTGTGTGTGTGTGTGTGTGTGCTGTATGCCAGCCAAGCTTAAGCCACACAGCAGATGGACAGTTTGAATAAATAAATGTTGTGCATGACATGATTGCTCTTTCTCCAATCCCCCCCCCCCCCCCCCCCCCCCTCCCTCTGTCTCTCTCTCTGTCCATGACTACATGAAGGCCAAGTCATGAGCTGACTCTTTGCTTTCAGAAGCCTTTTGTCTGGCTTGGCAGCAGAACAGATTCAATCATGTCTGAAGGTCAAGAAGTTAAAAAGCCCCGAATTGCCTCCTGTTTCTCTCTCCATGAGATGGCGAGAATGGATAGAGGGAAGGAAAAAAAAAAAAAGAGCTGAAGACATTCAAACCAGAGGAAATCATTCTGCAAGTAAACACTGCCTCATTTTTTTCACAAGAAGCAGTCAGTATTGACGCACACAAACACGCACACCCTGGATACACACCATTCCACACACAAACGTCCACAGCCGAGCGTAGGAAAGAAATAAACAGTAGCCCCGAGTGGAATTTATCTTGTATTTCAGGAGTGCTCAGCGCACAAGCAGACAGTTCATCCATTTATACCCACATACATACACACGCTATGTAATGCGTGTGTAAAGTAGCGAGGGAAATGACAGCTTGACTTGGTAAAATGTTCATCAACAACTCGCAGCTGGTTGCCTTAACAAATGGCTTATTAGTGAATTAAGTAAATAAGTAAATAAGTGAAAAACTAACCCCATTAAAAGACAATCACACTAAGTAACACCATGTTTAAACAGTTCTGGTATTATGACACATATGAACTGTGAACCATCTGGTATTATTTGTAGTTTTTCCCAAAATTATTTCACTTATTTTAATAATTATTAATAATTTAAGACTTTTTTTTAGCTGTTAAAGTAATGTCTTAATTTAATTGATTAATTACAGAAAAAATGATTAATTGGGTTCATTGGTGCCCTTTGACCTGGTGCGTCATTGAAGGCCACAGTGGCTTTGTCACATGATGAAGACAGATGAGACGACGCTGCTTGGCCCCGCGAATGGAACATTTACATTTAAAAAAATGCCCAGATGGAACTCTTGATAGGAGCACCTTTCATTGCCATTTCTACAGTAAGGAATTTTCGTATCATCGAAGTTCTTGTAAGCCTGAAATATCACCTCAACGCAAAGCATTTAGAAGTGGACCCAGAGGTTCGAGCTAGCACAGCCTCTGATGCTAACCCTGGCAGCCAGCCTCTTCAAGCCATGTTCATCCAAGCGTTCAGACGTCAACTGAGTAAGTCTACCTGTGACCGACTAACTAATTCCCGTGCCAAATGGATTGCAGTTTTGGTGGTAGAGGACAGGGGGACAATTGTGTCCAAAATCCTGCAGCTTTACAACAACACATTTAGTTTTTTAAATACTTTAATGACATGAATTGATGTATGCAATTAATTCAGATTAATTAATCACAGAGCATGTAATTAATTACATTATTTTTTTAAATCACTAGACAGCCTTAATATATAACCTTTATTCTACTACGAGGTCACATTGATATTAATAAGGGCCTGTCCCAATACCCACACTTCCCCTAGAAATACCCACTTACATTTGGTTGTGCACGTTCACGTTTAGACTAGTGGTGTCCCAAAACAGAATTGAGGTAGTGGAAGTGGTTTCCAACACTTAAAACGTGCCCAAGATTGCAAGGGAGCCCCGACCCGCACTTTCAACAAAGTGGAAGATGAAATTTTCCAGAAACACCTTGCGACAGTCAGCAACATCGGCAAGTTTTGGAAAACAATTTGTTACTGTACGATCGGGATGTAGGCTATACAAATAACAGATGGTTTGACTAGTGTAAACTCATCAGCAACTCGGTTGAACGCAGCGTCAAAATATTTAAACAAATCGACTTACCTGAAAAAAATCGATCAGAACTAGAAGACGTCATAGGCGCCTCCTGTTCTCAGCATTTCTTCTCCGTTGATTCATCAGACGGAGAAGAATAAACATAGCACACGCCACAACACAAGCATTGGAGCCAGCATTTTCAAACCTGAATGACTACCGGTATCTTGCGTTGCCACTACGTGTGACGTATGCCTGAACGTCGGCCACGCCAATTTGCATGAAGTGATGTCTTATTTCTTAGGGAAAGATCTCTACCCTATTATTTCTCACTACCCTCATCAAGGGTTATCTCGCAAACAAGGGCACTCAATACCAAGTGGAAGATTTAAGGGGTAGAAATGGGATTGGGCCTAAAACCTCTTTTACAAGTGAGGCCGCATTCAACACATAACAAGATAACAACATCAAATCACAGCAGCAACAATACATGACAGTGCATTTACAAGGCAGTAGGAAAACACACACCACTTTCACGGTTCTAACTACAAGTATTGTGAATGTTCTTTCTGTGTTTTTACTTTTGCAAACTGAAAAAGTTTAACAGAAGTTACACTTTTCCTGTGTGCTGAATTTCTCATTTTAGAGTGATCCTCTTCATCGGCAGTTAAACTCTTTCAGTAAGATTTATCATCCATCAAAAGCAAGAGGAACGGGAAGCAATTAAATGTTCTGTAAAAAGCAGCTCTCCAGGACCAAAAATGGCCACTCACATTTTTTTCTTTCCCTTTTTTTTCCCTGATGATTCATTTAATTGAAGGTGTTTAAAGACAATCGGAAGCCTCAATATATTTTGGTGTTTGAGTGCGGAGAGCTGGAAGTTTGGGGCTAAGAGAGAAGTACATGGTCTTAAAACAAGTAGTAGTGGTGGACAACCAAATCCGTTTTAAGCAATGGAGTTGAGGATTATTGAAGTGTGTGTGCTGGGAAGGACTGGCCAGATTAACATTCCTGGGGGAATTTTAACACTCTGGGTGACAAATTTGCAACACTGTTCCCCCTTGTGTTCCTCCTGTGTGCTAAGCCCGGGACCCAAGTTTAGAGGAGGTCATCTGGAAAGAGCAGAGCAAAATCCCTTCTTCCCCGAGAGCTGTCGGACTCCACTAAAGAGAAGGCAGAGGGTGTGTGTGTCTGTGTGTCTGTGTGTGTGAGTGTGTGGTAGGGAGGAATTAAGCAGGAGTGGGAGGAGGAGATATGTTTTTCAGTCCCCCTGTTCCCACTGGCTGAAACTGAGCCTTTTATTGGAGGTGGTCCCTGCCATTGTTTTGGATGCTGGCGCACAATGAGCTGAGGATTTGGTATTGGAATGTAAATTGATGCAGTTTAGAGTTATCTCCATTAGCTAATGCTCTAAACACTGAAAATCTATACTTAAAGAAGCATGTCGAGGTTTTGGAAGATTGGTCTGTTGGTCATTTTACATATTATGGACTGAGAGCGTGGACACAAAAATATCATTGTGTCTATTTGCAGGTCATTGGCTCTGTGCTCTGTACAGCCACGTGTATGTAACCCGCATTTGCATTTTTATTACTGACCCGATTGTTTTGTGGTGATCAACGGTGCGGTAGATCTGTCTGCAGGAGCGCTGTAATGCATGCCTCAAAATCCAACTAATGTATTGTTAAGGGTCAAATCACAAGGAAAATATATGTTTTCTCACTAACTTTTGTGGCAGAAGTGAGAAACAGTCATGAAGCAGTAGTACCAGTGACATTTAGCTTCATGCAAGAACATTTTTTGCATTCTCATCTCAAGTTCCTGTTAGTTTTTCTTGTATGAGCAAATGTGCCTCGTCAGATTCAGCAAACACACCTAACTTCAGTCAACTGTGTGAATGACCTGCGTAAACATGATAAATGCCACTTGTGCATAAATAAGCTTTATGACAATTGTACATTAGCATACTTAACACCCCCAAAATACCATATAAGGCTACTCATTCTGCCTCATATATCCTATACTGAAGTCCTGCTTTCAGAGATCCACAAAGTTTGTAGTTTTTAAAAGCATCAGCATTGGAATTAAGGGATCTGCTTAAGCCAAGGGATAGGGAAAAAAAGAGTGCGGTTATCGGCATGTCACTCGAGGGTCATACTATCACTGATATGGAGAAATGGCTCAATATGAAAAACATCATGTAATGGGTATAAAAATGTGCACTGAATGTAAAAACAAAACTAACAATTGATAACTACTGAAAATGCTCACTAATTTGACTCCTTTAATATGTTGAAAAGATGTATTAAAAAACATTTTGTAATGTACCTTTATTTCTCTACGTTGAATTATCTGTTGATATCTGTAATCCATTGCTTTGGTATTGAGATTTTTTTTTATTGCACAGCACTTCCGGGTTTTTCCTGCAGGGAGAGGGGGAGCGTGTTGCTCGTGGCTCGTTCATTACACTGTGGACTTCAAGCCAGCAACATAGTGTCCACTTCATTCCTTTCGATCTCCCCTTACAAGTAACACCAATGGTTATAATATGGTTAAGTACTGTGTATGTATGTTTTCTGAGTTACAAGGAACACACTGGTGGTAGATATCTGTGTCACAAGTAACATTAGAAAGCAAATTTTGTTAGCTGAAACACTAGATTGTTAGCTTGGTCGCAGCATGCATGCTAGCTTAGGTTAAGGTTATTTAAATGTGCCACATGTGTATTTTCCCAATTGTGTCGCTTCTTACAGGGATAATGCAGAGTTATTATGTTGTTTGTTTAAAGGTACTAGACATGTATTTTTCAAAGTTTGTAGGTTCTTAAAGGAACAGTGCATATTTTCTGTTGTGCACTGTTTCGAAATAGTTGTGCAGAGATACGTTTGTTGTTTAGTTTGGTGAACATGTATGCATTTGTTGTTCATTACACTTTGGACTTGAAGCCAGCATCATCGCGTCTGCTTCATTTCTTTCTATCTCCCCTTACAGAGATGTAACAAAAGGCAATTGAGGTATGCTACAGGAGTGGGTCAAATAATTCAAGTCTTTTGCAGTTTGAGATGTTCATATCGACACTGTAGTGTTATAAAGCAATAATAGCCAATTTAAATTGATGATATTGTTAGGCTATGTGACTACATTTAGAAGGACAATATAATTCAAATTGCAGAGTCAAACAGGGTAATTTTAACATAAGCATAATTTATATAGGGCTCTCAAACTCAACATTGGTTTAAAATAATGAAACACACAATCCATTAGCAAAACATTAGGTTTGGATAACAGCAGACTAAGGTCTGAACCACTAACCCTGTAAACTGTGTTAGTGCTTGAAAGAAAATTGAAAATTCATGAAGATTGGTAAATGTGGTAAGTTCTCGGAAGCCCCGTAGAAACAAAGCTGTTGGTACAAAAGGTCCTTGAAAGTGGCACATTGTTTCTAGACAAACACATGTTAAGGAGTGATTGTTTCATGATTTGAGGAGCATGGATTTATTTTCACTCTGATCTAGTGAAGTGGAAAAATGGCGGATTTCTCAAAAACCTCTGCACATAACTCTAGAACTACCTGTGTAGCTCGAAACACCTGGGGGTGAATAAGAGAAAATGTGGTTTTAGATTCAGTTAACTGACCATTTAATGCATTTCATTCATTCAGTGTTTATATGTTTGAAAATATTACTGGATGTACAGTCCATTCGCTTGAAGAGAATAAAAAATTGGACCTTGTTAAGGAAATTTGGGTTATTTAGGTTTTGGATAGACAAACAGCAGTTGAGTTAAACTCATGGGTTACAGCTGAGATGAGAGACCAAGTCACCAAGATTCCAATCCAAGTCTACAGGAAAGTGACCAACTGAGCAATCTCCACAACACTCTTTGTATTCATGTAACCTTGCCAGTAAAATTGACCTTGTGATATTTACAGTAATGCACTCGTCTCCGTGGTGGAACTGCCGTCTGCGGTTAAATGTGTCAGGCTGGCTAAGTGGAGCCAGTGAAAAATATCTCAGTCGTTCTCCCACAGCTTATCTGTTAGCAGCTCTTGTGTGAGTCAGGGCAGGGCAGGCGTGGGAGGCAAGATACCACAGTGTCATCAGCTCCACACCAGAAAACCCAGGTATCTAAATAAAGCATAAAGTGTAGCGCTGGCATAAAAACAGATAAGCACTCTCACTCCACTCACACTGTCACGCACAAACGCAAACAGCATCCTGACACAAAAGTCTTCAAACGGATGTTTTCAACACATCTGTGGGCAACGTCTGTTTGTGTTTCTCTAGAAAGTTATCTCTTGCTGCCATTGTCAATATTTAAATTTTAATGGCTTATGTGTTAGTACAAGCCTGTCTGTTAAAACAGTCACAAAAAGCAGTCATTTTGGAGTTTCATGGTTTCCACCTGACTGTGACAGTATGCTGATGAGAGCGTGCATTGCGTAACATTAAGTTGTTGTGTGTAAAAGGATACACTTTTCTACAAGAGGTGAAAAGTGCACCAATGGGGCGAGATGGAAAGTCATGCAGATATGATGAACACGGAGACACACACACTTTAAACTAAAAAAAAAAACACCTTAAAGTGTGAATCGTCTTACATCTAAACCAGCACAAACCCACACACACACATCCACACATATACTCCAAGTGCTACACAGATCAACCTAATGGAACTCAATTGTTGCTTCCCTTTTCCCAGCATGCTCTTACAGCTGCAGTGGAGTGGTTAAAACAGCAGGCAGCTGATATGAGATTGTGTGTGTGCGTGTGTGTGTCTATGTGTGTGTATGGTAGCTGTTACACTGGGGCTGTTCATAACACGCTGTAGGCTGCAGGGCGCTAGCAGCGGGAGGAAGTTGTGCAAAGACAAAGCAGGGGATGAGGAAAAAGAAGCCGAGTCAGGGTCAGCATCTGGTATTTGGGTTGAGGCAACGCTCCCTAACCTCCTTCCCACAGACATGGACAAGTGTCTGCTGACAGGGAAATTAAAAGACAGCTGACTACCTGCACACTAAGGGAAATAAAGTGCTGGTGTGATGACAAAGGCTATGCTTACATGTTTTTTAGATATGCTTTCAAGCCTTTTGTGACTCACATTATTGTATAAACACTCCCAACCAATAATAGTACTTACTGTTTGCATCTCAGGATGTGACACATACCGTAATTAATAGTGGTACTGTTCCTGTGTTCCGCCTGTATTGCTTAATAGCGGTAATATTCACTTTGTGCCTGCCGTGAATGTGCTACAAACATTCAGAGCTGTCAGTCGTGTCCCAGGGGCTTCAGGTGACAAAAACTGCAATAAAGGTGTAACCATAACATAGATGACAAGCTGCGGAGGCTGCTGGAGTGCACAAAGTGATAACTGAGTCTGGCAGATCCTTGGCTTGTATAGCTTCCCGGCCAGTATATATGAGTTCAAACATTGTCAGTCGTTTTCCCAGTTGTGCCTGGTCCACTTTTGTCTCTCTCAAAGCTCTCAGTTCTTTCCTTTCAATTCTAAATCACCCAAATTAATGACTGCAAACAAAAGCATATGCTGTCAGATTAAAATTCTGAATACTACTACCGAGTGCTACTGCTCCCACCTGTGGGAGTTGGGCATGGTCCCTGATAGAGATTAGACAAAAAACAGCATGCAAAAGGAAAAAGGGAGATAGGAGTTGCTACTGTAGATAGGCAAATGTGCCATAAGGGGATTTTTTTTAGATGTTTGCGCAAGCAGTCATGGGGAATGGAGACAGAATGAAAACACAAGCACACACACAAAAATTCAGGTATATAGACTCATGGGGACATACCAAAAGTTCATTACAACTTGATAAGTGCTTCTACAGTGTTTGGCTTGTGAGGACAAGGGCAGTGTCCTCACAAGCCAGTGGTGTCCTCATAAGGTAGAGTGAATACCAATGGAATGTCCTCGTATACAGGTCACACCAACACACCACTTGTGCAATGTGACATGTTTTGAACCTGTATCACAGCCAAGTTCCACCAAAGTTCAACCTCGCTTTCAGGTTGACTTTAAGATGTCTTTAACCTCCTACCCTTATGGCCAACCTTACTGTGAAAGAAAGACAAATAGGTGAGACACTTAATAAAGATAACCATCAAAGAAAGGAGAAAAGTTTGAAAAGACACTGTGCAAACTGATGAGACGCTCCCTGAGCCAGGGTGTTAAAGGCCGCTCCATTTTGCAGGCCAGTAGAAAAGGCAAACACACACTCACATAAATGCACCTATGTGTACCCACACACACCTGTCCAAACATGGGCAGTTTCAGAATGGTGTGTGGACTAAACATGACTGATGGGTCATTCATTCCAGGTCCAGACAGTTAACTAGAGAAAGGAAAACTGCAGTGAAGGATCGGTTCATGCTTCTATATAGTGTAAAAGATTTAATTCCCAAACATATTTGTTTTACAATGACACATTTATGGCTACAATGTGCATAATTTGTCTTAAATGAAGAAATCTTGCTGAGATACATTCAGACTCGCAATTATTCAGCAGGTTAGTAGACTGGAGAACTTCAGAATGAAAGTCGTAAGTAATATCGCAGGTTTTATAGGTCCACCTGACATACAAGAAAAACATTTGATTAAAGCTTGAGTGCACAGAATACGTTAACATATTTTGCTAAGAATATTCAAATGATATCATGCATTAATCAAATGCCCACTTGTAATATGTTATCATATTAAAAAGGCAAATTAAGGGTCACGCACTTCACCTCCCTTTTTCGTGTACGATTTGAAGAGAACAGAAAGACATTTCAATTTGACTTGTGCTGCCCACTCTGGCAGAACTGAGGACACAGGTTTCACACTTAAGAACTGAGTTGGAGACACTGACCTGTGAGTCTTTGCCGACTGAAGTCATGCTGCAAATATCCAGCTTTCTCGGGCTTTCAAAGGAAATGAGAAAATGGTGAGGACAAAAGACTGAACGGAAGGAAATTAAAAAAAAAAAAATCTTCTATTAAAAACCAAGCAGAAGCAGCAGAATTATAGAGGCCTGCTTTATGCATCACCAAAGTGAAATGACCTCCGTAGCAAATAAATAACAGGAGAGTTTAACATATTACCTGTCAACGACTCTGCGTATTTGGCAGAGGATAAAATGCAATTTTACAAACCAGCAACTAATTACGAAACAGGGACGCTGGCTGGAGGTTGGCTGTCCTTGATTGAGTCATCAATAACGCTTTAGCTCTTTCCACCATTATCATGGCCCTAACACTGTTATTAATTCATTCACCTCGTTTCTATTCATTCACCAACAGATCTGAAGGAAGATAAATAAAGGCTTCTGGGGACCCAGGTGGAGGACGGCTGTGCGACTGTGAGTCAGTGATGGATCTATTCGGACAGAAGTGAGACCTGACAACAGGGCCAGCCAGGCTGTCAGGGATCTGCATCACTCATGCTTAATTTGGGTTTTGTTTTACTAACTCAACAAGCGTTATGGGTCCCCTTCATTATTCATACAGCACGGAAAAGCTGACGTGGCTTTTCACACTAAATGGATTAAAGGCACTGGAGGTTTTTGATATATGCCGGTCTGTAAGTGTGCTTGAGAGAGGGAACAATCATCATAAACATCTGCATTATTGCTGTTTTTATTGCTCCTTTTCCATTGATTCTTCTGAGTTCAAATTGTTCATTCTACGTTAATCTCAAATAAGATGCAGCATGTCTTCCTCATTTTAAGTCTTAAGTAAAAGATGTTGAAGATTCCCTGTGACAGAGCCTGATGAAGAAGTCATATCATGGAATTCAGCAGTGATGTATCATTTGATCTGCACAGCACTGCACAGCTAAGTCTTGGCATTTTCTATTTTAGTATTTCCAAAAGGTCTCTTCACTTATGCATGCAGAGGAATGCCATGTGAATTGCTCCAAAATGACTTCTGGGTCGTCCCAATTCAGCCGAAGCCTCCATTTTCTATCTACTGCCTCCTGCGGGCGAGCTGTTTAAGTCTTAACAACCACCAAAATGTCAACCACTCCCCTGACTGGCAACCCTGCCGTTCCCCTACCTCATCAGAGCACATGTGTAATGGAATACTGGGACATAAAACAAAAGGTTAACTAGGAGGTTATGGTGTGACAGAATCCAGGGGCAGAGCAGACCCTTTATACCTGAGATAGACTCAATCTAGACCTACCGCTGTGTGGGGCGCTTGGCTTTGAACACTGCCGATTTACAGTATCCAGAGTGGTTTGTATCTGCCTCTCCTGCGTATGTGGGATTTGACTTCTCGAGATCTGTATCAGAATGCAGTCACGCTGCATTCCTCTCCTCTGTTTACATGGGGATTGTGTGCGATATGTCCATAATTGTTTGGGGCTTTGGGATGTTTTCATCTCCATGGTGGTTTCGCCTTACAATATCACCACTAATGATTTTAACTTTGTTATCAGCATGTGGTTTGGTGTTGCAATCACTGTTAGAGGCTTTCAGCTGACCATAAAATAATGTACTAAGTGGTGGATGAACCATTTTAGAGACTTAAACCAAAATAAATTGGTAAATGGACGTTGAATGTGGCAAAGCAAGCATTTTTTGTTTTCCAACATCTTAAATACCCTGACATCAGATTCATATCATGCTTGCATCTATACCATCTCTACTTAGCTCAGGAAGTCATTACTTTCCCCAAACAGGCAAAGACTGCATTTTATGACTGATCAACAATTCTATACTGGATTGTTTAGTCTAAAAGCATTTCTCATGGCCGGCTTAGCAGGAATTATGTGGCCTAGTGTCTTGAAACAAATGCAGTAAAACAGCCAGAAACATGACTCTTGCAGAAACAAGCTGGTAATAAATGTGTCAGTGTCCTGTGAACTGGTTTACATCCCGCTTCTTTCTCAAGCACACTGGTGTCTCAAGGCCTTGTGGTTAGACAGGCCATTGGCACTTTGGAACTGGCTACTTGTAACAAAGTTTCACCAGACTTTTATAAAATAAACAACATAAAATATAATGACAATGAACAAGGCCATAAAACATTTGTGTTTTAGGGTATACTGTGCGGTGAGGGAAAGGTTATCAGAACTTTATAAACAGTAGAAAACTGTTTAGTTGAGCTGGAATTAAACCAATCTTTAGAGATGAAGGTAAATGTCTATTATGTCTCCACAACCTTGATTTCAATGTCAACCTTTGTCTGCTTCTGGTCATCTTCCCCTCATGTTTTGTCATATTAAATACTTCTCATTTTCAAGCACATTTTGTGTCATTTGCTACTTAAGACCATGACTGATCTCTACTGTCAATGACCAATGACATCCATCCACACTTCTAAAGGGATGCTAGATGAAAATTATTTCATCACTCGTCCTGTTACTCCAGGAAGTGGTCGACCCCGATGTCACAATCCACCATGTAAAATATCACCACCGTGAGGCTGCTAGCAGCTGAATCTGATACTTCACTGAGTCCATTACTCCCTAACCTTTCTGCCATTAACATGCACTTAGTCATACATGTTTACGGCCATTGCATTTAAGAGCTCAGAGAGAACATGCCTTCCTCTGGCAAATAAAAGCCCTAAAGGAAGTCCAGACATGCAACGACCTCCTCAGAGTTTTATGTTGTAATAAAACATGTTTACATGCTTTTTGCCTGTTTGGACCCCAAGGGCACAAGGGTGAAAAGGTTATCATGAAGCCGCCATCTGCCCCAGCCTTCAAAGGATTCTGGTTTTTTTTATTTTTTTTATTCCTTGCCTTGGGGCACTTTGATATAGTACATTTTTACTGTCTTTGATTTCCCACCCCTATCTTTTACAGAAGTAATGTTTTAGGAGAACCCCAGAATGAGAGGAGGACTGGACAAAGTAGCTGGTGTTTGTGAGAAAGCAGAGGATTTCTTTTGCCCTCCTAAAACTGCTTTGAAGGATTTATTACGAAGATCAATACTTGGATTTGGATGGGAATCAAACATAGACCTTGACCTCTTTTGAGTCCTTCAAAAGAAAAACTAAATGTTTCTTTTGGGGGTGGCAGAAATACTGAGAATGTGAGCCCATTAGAAACCACCACTCATCCCTCTTTGCTGTTGAGTAAACATGGCTTAACCATCAGCCTCTCTTATGTCTAGTTTTCATTTCTTAATCTTTTCCCTCTCAGCTGGCTCTTTGTGACTCACTCTTTCATTCTTTCCCCTTCAGTCCCTCTTTCTGCCATTACCCTTGGTGCCCTGCTACACATCGTTGTCATCAACAAATGGTTGGGTCTCAGTTTTATTAGTGCCCCTGTTTAAAACTGGCTTTCTGAAGGGATACGCAAAGGTTCCTCTGCATGGCTGGGCCCATCTGTAGTGTGGCATAATGATTTTTTCACGCTGCATTAAGTTAACATTGTGCTGCCAGCAAAGCGAGCCAAGACCCAGTTTCTAATTGGACTAAGAGAGGGAGAGAAGCAGGAACAACACGACACAACAAAACATCAGGCACCTTTTAACCTCAATGTCATCCATTCTTCCTTTTTTGTCTCACACATACATTACCTATCAACTGCTCTGTGGCTGTAGCTTGATACTTTCTGTATTTCCCTCAGTCCCATCTGTTGTCCTGATGTGTCCAGGTTTGGAAGTGGCCGATGGAGAGAAGGATTGACATTTGGCTTTTTTGTGTTTGTTTTCACCCAAGGCAGATTAAAAGTCAGTGTCAGGTCAAAGGGTTGGCCAGATTAGGTATTTGGGATTGTGGTGCACAAGGCCAGGCTGCCGGTCACAGCCAACAAGCTACACATGGGTGAATTTCCCCAGTAGGCTTAAGCTGCGGTCAAGCGTGCTGACCCACTGGACTCTCTTAATGCAGTTTTCTTCTTTGGCGAGGCAAGCCACCCCTGGGCTCCAACAATCATTTAGCTAGCTTTGGCTTTGAGGAAAAGTGAGAGAGAAGATCATCAACCTGTTGAAGTTAGATTGAGAGTAACTAACATACTTTCAGTTTTCATGCTGCTTTTGTTAACATATTGTTGTAGAATATATTGAACAAAATAACTTTGACTATACTATTTCAACCAGGTTAAAGTACTCCATCCATCCATCCATCCATTTTCATCCGCTTATCCAGGGCCAGGTCGCAGGCTTTCCCAGGCCAGACAAGATATGTAATCCCTCCAGCGTGTTCTGGGTCTGCCCCGGGCCTCCTTTCAGCGGGACATGCCCAGAACACCTCTAACAGGAGGTGCACAGGAGGCATCCAGATCAGATGCCCGAACTACCTCAACTGACCCCAAGAAGACCTTGAAGAAATGAACAATTCAGACTTCGAGCCAGAGGACTGGCTCTGAGGTTAAAGTACCGCTTATATAAAAAGTGTGTTTATTCGGGGCGTCGGTGGCTTAGTGGTAGAGCAGGCGCCCCATGTACAAGGCTGTTGCCACAGCGGCCCAGGTTCGAATCCAGCCTGTGGCACTTTGCTGTATGTCATCCCCTCTCTCTCTCCCCCCTTCACACTTACCTGTCCTGTCCATTAAAGGCAAAATGGCCCAAAAAATATCTTAAAAAAAAGTGTGTTTATTTATTGGTGCTATTAATGCAGCTCAATTTAGGAGCTAACAGGGCACAGTTTCCAAAGCAAAATCCTCTCTGGTGGACAACATACTTGTGAGTTGCTTCCAAAAATCAATGGAAAATGAATCATCCTCTATGAAGGTGTAAACCATCTCAGTTTTTACACTGTGAAGGGGTGAAATCTGAGAAAATAATACTCGCCTTGAATCTGAGGTTTGTGTAGTCACGTCTGCTGTGTCTTCACTTGTCTCAACCAGTCATGCATGCATGCTACTAACAGAAATGTAATCATGACATGGTGCGTATTGGTGGGAATCACAGCTCTCTGCATGACCGCTTTCGGAGACGCTAATATTGGTTTGACATGTTTTAATTTGCTCTGTTACTAGAAGGCAGCCCCTAGGACATTCCTCCAGTGGAGAGCCCATGAGGCCCCAATGTACCTGACATCCTGATTATAGACAGGTGAGCAGAAATTGACAAGCACGGTAATCTCTTCCTCTCTGTTAAGGACTATATTGATGTGCACTGGAATCTGCTCTCTGTCTTTGCCTCTCCAACCTTATCCTTTATGTCAAGGTTTGACAAGCGCTATGTAACTGACAACTGCCATGCAAGACCATGCTAATAGCACAGGGCCTCATGTTGAACTCTGTACTGATGTCATGTGTTTTGTATGACTTACTGCATACTTTGTCTGACACCAACACCATAGCTGTCATGTCATAAAAAAAAACTCACTTCAATGCATTTTGCTTTGGTAGGAGCCAGCATTGCCAAATTAAAAATGTCCATATAGTACCGGAGGCTTAATCTTATCATATTTAAAGGAGAATTATCATATGCGAGTCGTAACCACAAGAACAAATAGGTGTAAATTTGTATTAAAAAAAAAACAAGCATGTATTTCAATGACTTTTTGACCCCCTAAGCAGGCTGACAAAGCTTTGATGCATGGAAGAGAGTCCATAAGTTCATATATTTTTGTAACAGTACTATTACCAAATTAAATTACAAGACAGCATGACAGTCATATTCTGCATGAAAAGGCCATAAGATAACGTAATTCAGTAAATTACTGGTGTATTTAAAACAACTTAATTTGAACAAAGCATACCTCAGTGATAAAGTTCAAGAACAAGAGCAATGCTTGCAAATCACGTTCATCGTAGCCTACACAAAGCATGATTAGCTGGGAAGAAGTCATGTGAAAAGAGATGCGTTAACATCAGAAAACGATGTAGGATCACTATTTTGCTATCCTGATCATGTCAGGAAATCAATTAAAATGAGACAGTACAAATTAAAACCAACTACTAATAGTAAGCGTCACTAAACGGTCAAATAATTGTACAATACGACACATTTTGGCATTATTGATCGTACAGAGAGGAAAGTTATCGTACAAATATGATCCAGGATCGTAGACTTTTTCATTGGCATTCTCTTGTTTACAAAGCTATTTTTGTCCAACTTCTAGCATACTTACGTGTGCGAATTAAGCAACAGAAATGAAAATGGCTATGCTCTCCGTTCGCAAAACATGTTTTTATTATCTGTATTGAGGGTACGTACAGAATTTGGCAAGCTGGCATTAATGTATGCAGCTCATTATACTTGGAATCTTCTGGAGAAGGACTTAGGGTCCATCCCAATACTCACACTTCCCCTCAAAATTGGCCCTAGCCCTTGTTTTTGCGTGTTCCTGTGAAGGGCTAGGGTGTCCCAAACTTTAGGAAAGTGCTTTTCAGCTTTTAAAATCCCCACTTAATTTGAAGGGCCGTGCGATGCACACTTACGAACCCATCTCAACTGAGGGGAAGTTTGAATTTCCCAGGATGCATTGCAAAACTATCCAGGAAGATGGCAGCCTCCATGAGAAAGCCATCGCACAATTGTAGCACTATTTTTGCGAATGAGCATGCAAAAATTCCAAAATATGTCGGAATGTGTTATGTTTCTGCATATGCATTATCTGTAAGCATTGAGTTAGAATATGAACGCTTGAAAATCGCTAATTCATGGTGTAGCCGACATGAATATCTACAGAGTTCTCCGTGCAAGAAACCTACATGGACAATACGCGTGACGTAGGTGAACACATCTGTTACGCTAATTTACATGAAGTGGTGTCCCAATTCATGAGTAAAATTCCCTACCCCTCAACACTACCCCTTCGTCGTTGAGGGGAATCTATCTGGCGAGTGCAATTGAAACCAAGGGGTAAGGTTAAGGGAAGAGAATTGGGATTGGCCCTTAAAGTTGCACTCATTGGTTCCTCTTTGACGTTTCAAAGCACTGTTTCAGGACTTTTGAACACAATCTTCTATATGCCAGTGTCATGGTGTGTCTTAGCTGGTCTTTGTAATCATGTGTAGTTGCTGTTTTTTGTGTTATCATGGTTCATTTCTAGTATATATTAACATACTTTTTTAGGATTTTCTTTGTAGTGTTCTTATTTTGTGTTTTGTATTGCTTGTTTTAGAGCTTTACATTTTCTATTCTGTATTTTTGTTCTGTGTTGTCTGTAACTTATGTTGCTGCCTGTCTTGGCCAGGACACTCTTGAAAAAGAGATTTTCTATCTCAAGAGGTTTTTCTGGTTAAATAAAAAAAAATAGAATGAAATAATTATTGTACCTCTGCAATGCTAGTAGGAGCCATGTTCATAAATAACCAACAAACCTTGTTGTGTCTCATTGTGTCGACCATGCTGATGCTAGCTGAAGCCACCAGAATGAAAATAAATGTTAGGTTACGCCTGCTAAATTCCAATCTATATGTCACATGCCAAGTCACGTGTAGGTCGCTTACCCTGGGATTTAATTCATGAGATTGGATCTGAGTAAGAAAATAAGCACAATGCTTCTGTTTCCTGTTAAACATGCCAGGAAAACATGAGATCAGAGTCACATGCAAAGGAAGAAAAGCAATTATGCGGCCATATATAATACATAGAGGTACAGAAAAAGCCACATTGATCTTAGCTTCGTGACAATAAGTGAATGTCATGTAAATAAGTAATGTGCAGTGTTTAATGCAGTATCGCAATGAAGACTGTGGAGCAGCCGCTGACTGATGTGCATATGTAACAACCTGCATGTTCCTGGATGAAAATGTAGACACTTCAAAAGCTTCTCAGCTCCTCTGAAGAAAAACAAGCCTTCACTCTAAATGGGCCATCACACGTTTGTACTGTTATCATGAGTTCAGAATGAGTTTCATGAGGGCAAACTTAATTTTAATTAAAAGCATGCAAATTGAATTTCTGATGATTTTCAGGTCTGCAAAGGTAAAGTTTTACAAGTTGTGCACCATTGTGGGAAGTCAGAATGCAGTCACTCATTGTTAAATCATGTGTAGCAAGTGTAGGACAAGTCTGTGCTATCCTTCTTGAAGCAAAGGTGTAGGGGTTTGGTCTGATTAAAAAGCTTGAACATCTGACTGACAGGGTTTTGCCTGTCCGTCTGAATTTAAATCAAAGGGAGTGGCATAATCTTGAGTTACACAGTCAAAACCATGATGAGAATACATAATAAACAATTTTATCCCAAAAGTAATAGCAGTGATTAGGGGATTAGCTACTGATCAATAGACCGAATCACTATGTTTGTTTACAATAATTTCCAGGTAGTTACCCACCATGTCACGGATATAAAATGAATGTGCAGCAAGCAAATGTTATCTCAGTTGGTTAGTTTTTAGCCACCTAAACAAATCAATATCAGTTTAAGTGTATGCTATATTGAGATGATTTTCCCTGCTTTAAACTTAACATTGCAGCCTGTATTCAATTTAACTGTTTGATACCTGTAGACACTGTAATGTCTACAGGTATCAGACAGTTGAATTTAATGCTTTTTAAGACCCTTTCAAGACAACTTTTAACCAAATTTAGGACAGATTTTCTGTAGACAAATCAGAGCATGTGAGCGGAGCGGAGCGAAGCGGGTGAAAACTTCCGCTCCTGCTCGCAGACCTGTCACTTTGCGCCGCTCATCCGCTCCGCTTGGTTCTTCCACTCCATCATAAATTTTATCCCGCTCCACTCGCTCACCACTCCGCTCAAAAAAACTGCGTCGTACTACCCTAACCTGTAATCTTCTATTCACAAATAAAACATGAGCTTGGTAGATTCTCCAGGGAAGCCCTCTCCCCTCAGTTTCTTTTCTGAAGTACACAGTAAACTCCATAGTTCTGAAAGAAAATAGTGTGGGTGTGCGCAGGTGCATTCTGGGTGGGGCATGAGCAACTGGAGCGAAATTGGAGCGAGAGATAAGGCTCCGCTCCACCTTTTAAAAAAAAATAGCCGCTCCTCGCTCTACACAAAATCCTTCCACTCCCGCTCTGCTCCGCTCACATGCTCTGAGACAAATCATGTTTTACTTATTTAAGCATTGCAGGTAAACACTGCAGGCAAGTAGTCTTGTGCAGAGGTAGGTGCAATGTAGACATATGGTTATTAGAATGAATTAAGTCAATCTACATTTTGCCAACAGGTAAGTGCAAGTATGAAGTCAAATGACAGTATTAGACATTTTTAAAGATTTGTAACATTATAAATGTGGACTTTTACAAAGAAAAGTTTCAGTCAGTTTAACAAAAATAAATAAAAAGATTTATAAATGAAATTAGATAAAATGTTTGAAGCAGTTAAGACGTCATAAATTCAAATTCAAGACTGTTTAATGACTTTTAAGGCCTTATTGTAATAAAATTGAATCTAAGACATTTTAAGCCCTTTTAAGGACCTGCAGACACCCTGCAGCCCTTTCCAACAGAAAACCAAGGCTGTCATCTTAAAGCCACCAGACTCATTGACAAAAGCAGTAATTTTACATCAGAACATGGGAGTAGCTGGTCTACCGTTGCCTTGATCAGTTAGTGCGGTCTGTAAAGTGGTGAAAATATTCCAAATATCGCATAAACTTGAACTGATATTGATTTTTTTAGGTGGTTAAAATCCATTTTGATGCAGCCCTGGTCCACAGCAGTACATTACTTAGCTTCAGTGCTGGTGAATTTGGTCTGTCAAAGACGACTGCAACACAACAAAGTACAGGAGCCACCGTCTCCTGTTGCTGCGGTGCAGGACTGAGAGGTTCAGGACATCGTTCATCCCGACAGCCATCAGACTCTTTAACGCCTCAGTTGGGGGAGGGAGCACATAGCTCATCCCCTACTCCATCTGCACACCCTCCTGCATTTTTGCACTCTCTACTTTTTTTATTGTGTGTGCACTGTTTACATGTAGATTATTTTTTATTCTTATATTATTTTACTTTATTTTTATTTTATACTTATATTTATATTACTCATTTATACCCTGTTTTTTACTTGACCTACCTGTACTTGTACTTTGTATGTGCATTAGCCACTGGACACAACAATTTCCCTACGGGGATTAACAAAGTATCTATCTATCTATCTATCTATCTATCTATCTATCTATCTATCTACACAAAATAAGCACAGCAGAAATGTCAGATAGGTCAGACTACCATGTTTAAATATATATCCTTTAATGTTACAGTTATGACTGAAAATGACAACAGAAAAAAAATATGTTCCCAGTTTCATGTCTCCGCAATTTAAATTGTCAGTTGTCAGCATGATACCACTGTGATTTATTCAATAGAGTGGTATGTATATCTGGATGACTTCTGTGTTATAGAGAATAACCTTCGACATCCAACAAACCAAAGCAAATGAATCAACATATTCAGATGTTTGAGGATCATGATGTATAAGCTGATTGTTTACCATCAGTCTAGGTGACTACAGAAAAAGCTAACAAGCAATAAAAGTAGGCTAACTACTTAGCTTACAACTAAATATTCAGTGATGTATATAAACCAGATGAGTCTAGATAAGTGGAGGCGCCAGCTAAAGACAAATCCAAGTCTTCAAGAATGTCTTAATATAGCCCTGTAGCTACAGCCCTGTCATCAGTTCACACAAACTAATTAAATACAACATCAGCTTAATATATACGTGTACATACATACTAAGAAAGGGACACACACACACACACGTCAGTGGTCAGTGATGCAAGCCAACTGTGCCTCCCTCTACCTCGACCTGTCTCACTTCCCTCCATCCCTCTCCCTCTTGCCTCTCTTGGGGTCCTCATCCTTCTTTCCTTGTGAACACCAGTGTCTTCTCCAGGTGATGAATGCTCCTTCCCTCGCACACTGTCTGGCTTTGGACACTCTTAAATTACCCCAAGCTGTGGAGAGGAGAGGAAAGAGGAACTTAAAAATAGCATTTGGACTGAGCTTTTTTTTAGGCTAACAGTTGCCCCTCTCTGACCCTGCCTCAGCCCCCTTGTCACTCTGCCTTCACTCCCTTATTCCCTTCTTCCACCTTCCCCTTCTCGCTCTGTGTACCGGGGAGGGGAGGTGGGTTATTGATGGTAATTCTGTGGACCTTTGTTACTTCCACACATCCACACACACACACGCACACACTCACACCATTTCCCCCCACAGGCCTCATCTCTCTTTCTCTTCCTCTCCTCCGGCTCTCACATGAATAATGTTGTCCCCAAGCCAGAATGAGGTCAGGAAAGTAATGGCGAGACATATTGTGCAGTTAAGGCTGTCTGCAAATGGCCCATCAATAATCAAAGGCCACGCATTAGCAGATGCAACATTGTGTCTGTGTGTGTGTGTGTTTTATTTTAAATCCAAAATAGATGGTGCTATTGATTATCTTATCAACTAATCCCTTTAGCTTTTAATGCAGTAATTGATTGTTTTAGGAATAGAACCAAGCATTAAAAAATATGCATTTGGCATTAATGGAATCCTAAAGTGTTTTAAAGTCTTGAAGATATTTTGAGCGGAAAACCCCCAAGGACGATCGTTTCTAAGATGCATTTGTCATGTTTTTTTTTTCTTGTCAGAGAAAAAAAAAAAGCTAAAAATCTAACATATTTTTCTGTGAAATGTGAAAAGAATAAAAACATTCCCACAGGTTGCAGATACATGCAAATTGGTGCCAACCAAATGAAGTCCCCGTGTTCGGCACTCGACAAATTAATTGTTTTCCCTGCAGTTAAAGTGATGAAGAGTCCACAGCTCTCACAAGGGTCCGTTTGACCTCCACTGTTGGCACATCAGCAAGCAACACACTTGTCATCAAAGTTGGTTTCAGCCCAAAGAGCTGCAGTTAACCTCCGACCCCTCACCTCTGTTGCCCCCCCCTGTAAAGTGGGCGCCCTTAACTTTGGGAGACTGACAGCTTTCTTAAAGAGGGTTTTTGGAGGTGAGGGGTTCTGGGTCACAGATATTTGGGATGTAAAGACGGGGGGTAGGGTGCATTGCTTTGGCTGGTGGGACTGGCTTTGTGTTAAAAGTCTTAATATCCCCCCCCAGCACTCTCCTCAGTCTCCTTTTACAACTCCCCAGCTTAAATATTTACAAACACACCAGCGCCATGGCCACATGTTTGTCCATTCGCTCATTTGCTGGTGATTAGAGAGCTCTTGTTCCAGACTCAAAAGCCCACTTAGAGCCGACCTATCTCCCCCAGCCACACTCCCAAACTCCCTTTTCCTATTACCATTTGTGCCCACATAGACGCATTACTCATTTTATCACCTCTGAAACTATTTTCTGTTGAGCTTTTGTCCACGGTGGAATGATGAAAAACCCAATTTCTTGTATCTATTTTAACCCTGGAGGTAACCTTGCTCAAAAAATATATAAATAAAAGCAAGTCCTGAAACTGAACTTTGGCCAAACCTCACTAATGAACTTACACTTTAGGTCCGTGTTGACTCAACTGCAGCTTTCATGAAAGGGTTAGACAAAGTTTACCGCGCTCTTTCAGGTCTTCCACATAACCTCGACTACAAGCACGCAACCGATTAAAAGTTTTAAACGGTGCAGACTTTCCAGACGGAGGAGAAATCAAAGTATGCGTTTAAGACATCAATAAGCGTAGCATGCCAATAACAGCCAGGGAGGCCAGGGAAGAGGGGCAGGCAGACCGGGCCTGTTAAAAGGAGCTGACTTCCATTCAAATGCTGCTCTGCTCCACTGAACAAGCTGAACAAATCAATACCATTCATTTAAAGGCATTTCTTGGTGGATATATCAACAAGTGCTGAGGAACAGCTTTACCGGTGTGCATATGTGTGTGTGTGTATGCGTTGGGCTTTTTTGGCCTTTTCACCAAAACATAACCAGGCATGCAGATATTCAACATACATTTGCCTCCCAGAGGATTTGCAAGACAAATTCATACTGCCTTTTATCAAGTCAGAAACGCACAGAGACTCATGGGGTGTACTTTAAAGGCTAAAGATAAGGTCCCAAGATATAAAGTGAAATAAATGTATTGTGATGAAATGTTGCTGCAGAATATGTAGATGCATTTTATTCAGCATATGGTTTTGATTGGGGGGATGGTATTGACACTCAGACTCTTGCTTCAAACTCTCACTTTGAATGACAGGTAAGGATATTGATCAAGAGGCATGTGAAGGGAGCTACCAGCAGCACCAAGGCTGTTGGTGTACTCCAGTGAAGCTAGGAGCCCTTTCTCTCACTTGCAAGGCATAGTTATTTATGGGCTCTAGTTTACAATCACAATGACCACCACAAAGTGTTAGCTTATGGGTGACAGGACAATGGTTCTCTGAAACAGAAATCATGGGTTCATGGATATCTCACCGAAGGTAGACCAAAGTGCAAGCCAGATTCTCCAGGCAGGAAAATGTTATACCAGAAATGCAGAGTGGCAAGATGCATATAGACAACCATAAACATCCAAACCCAGATAGTGTGCTTATGCAAGCTGACTTTATATTTGTGGGGATAAAGTCTAGTCACCATGTTTTCTAACTAATAAATGATGTGTCACATTCTGAATGCAGGGATAGTGAAGCAGTTTATGTTTACATAAACAGACAATGCCCCATATTAATCTAGTTAAAAAGGAAGTTGTGGATTGATCTGGACTATTAGGGCCGTTTTGTAGTTGACGCAAAGGCACACAGACTCAAACGCATTGGGACGTATCGAGACGCATTGGCCGCTATGCTGCGTGCTTACGTCTCAAAATGTGTCGTCCATTTTTTTGATACGCGAAGCAGCGACACGTGTTATACCATGCGTTGCCAGCGGGGGTGATAATGCAAGTGGCGTACTTGAAATTAACCACTTTTTGTTATTCACAGAAGAAGCAGGTATGAAATATGTCGGTCGAGGAGAAAAAACTTTGCAAACTTCTCATGCCCTGCACTCTCATAAAATAGCAACACTAGCTAGCTACAGCAGTACTAGCTAGCTGGAATGTACTGGTGACTCTGCTACCCCCTATTGCGCGAGCAATGTATTGCATTTCAAGTGTCACCTGCGTCGCTTGCATTCAATGTGACTATGAAAGGAAGTGCATTGCTCAAGTTGCACGCATGGACTATGAAATGGCCCTTACAGTCACATTTTTGTTGTATCACATAATTTTGCAAACCACTCGCAAGAATAAATTTTGGCATTGTACAGTTCTGCAAACCACTGTTACATACAGTATATTTGTTTTATATGTAACAGATAGGGGTGTAATGATCCATCAGTCTGGATCGATATATTGATCCAATGATCAATGATGTAGTATCATCGATGCAAAGTGAAAACATTGATCTGCATTGTCACCTTTAGGATATGCTTTTATTTTGAAAGGCTGTGTCACCCTCAAACAACACAGGCAGATGGCAAGCAGCCAAGTAAAGGCGATGAGGATAACGTTATTTAATCAGGAATAAGTCAGCATATGCATATAAGCATATAATATTTTCGATTTTAGAGAAAAAAGGGGTCAACAGACAGAGCTCGTGGTGCATGTCAACAATGCCGTTATGAAATAAAACACAACGTAACGTTACCTGCCTGGACCGGCATTTCATTCTGCTAACTTCTCACTACAACAACATTAGCAACTCTGTTTTAACAATGTCAGGCTGAAAAAAAATGCGCACACAGGCTGAAATTCAAACATGCTTTTCTGTTGGGAAAGAAAACCAACA
This sequence comes from Epinephelus lanceolatus, assembly GCF_041903045.1. Classification (NCBI taxonomy): domain Eukaryota; kingdom Metazoa; phylum Chordata; class Actinopteri; order Perciformes; family Serranidae; genus Epinephelus; species Epinephelus lanceolatus. The sequence goes on from NC_135739.1 coordinate 24,148,088, forward strand.
GTGAGTCAGAAAAAGTACAAACAATACATGTAATTTGTGAAGTTATGAATGGAGCAAAGTCCAATAGCCGCTAGGCTAATTTATGCAATGTAAACATGCTTGAGCTAATAATGGGTGACTAGCAAAAAACAATTGACAAATCTATGAATCTTGACAATTACTACTGAGCTGAATTTGATACTTTTGTTAAACAGTGTTGTTGTTAATCCATGTTTTATGGCTGTTGGGAGAAGTGTGCCTTCAGGGCTTTCAGCCACATAGTCTGTTAGTTTTATGAAATGACGGTTTGGGTTAAAATGAAAACTTTTCTACTAGAAAGGACTTTCTGGGAGAAAGCCCTGAAGGTTAACTTATTCCATGTACTGTTTTATGTGTATTAGTGGAGTCAGTTTAAAGTAAACTTTACTGCACTTAAGCGGTTATAGTTATTTACATTATTTATGTGTTGTTTTAATCTTTTATGGCCAAAAACAAAAACAAAGAGTTGACAGCTTCTTCTGTAACTGAATGTGTTAAATGGGCAGATGATCAGGCCCCTGAATCGCATCGAATTGAAATTGCATCGTTTCAGACTTTGTAATATTGGAAATAATCGTTGTCCAAAAAATAGATATGCTATTGTATCATGATGAAACCAGTGATATACACCCCTGGTTAAGGATATGTTGATACTTAATGTTTCTTAATGTTACAACAACGCTTTGGTCAGTGTGTAGTTAGATTTAGGCTCAGAGACTAATTGGTTAGGTTTAAGAAAATATCATGTTTGGCTTAAAATACCTGTTTTTGGCTACAAACACAGCTGTAAATGCCCCAAACTGTCATTAAACGATACCTGCTTTTGCTGGTCTTTAACAGTGATTTGCTGATGTCTGCTTCTAGGCAGCCATCCTGCTTACATGTCATGTTATCCACCATCCTCTAATCCTCCTGATGACAAACTCAGCTCATACACATGTACTCTGAACATACAAATGTAACATAACCATGAGTCTGCAGACATGTACAATGCCAACATTTTATTCTGTTGACTGGACTTCATATTTGAGGTAAAAATGACATGTTTTTAGCCACACATTTGAAAAAGAAAGAGATGTTGAACACAGACATTTAAATTGTCTTAAGATGTTTCTGTATGTCAAATCACAAAACTGTTAGAACACTGACTTCCAACTGACCTGTTAGATATGAAAAGGAAACAGAGTTTTGTGAGCTCATTTTTACAGTAGCCTCATGTTGGTTGAGCATGATTTAATCATGATAACCACAATGGATCATTATGCATAATGGCGCTCCACTTTGGTATGGCACTTTTCAAATTACAGGCTGCAGATGTAACACACGTACAGTAGCTGTCCTGCTGGCTTCAAATGACTGTGGGGGTTTAATCAGCTGGAGAGGAATGCTTTCATAGAATTCAGCGATGACAGACACTGGTAGAAAAAAAATCACCCATTAATCTTTTGCTCATCATGGCTGACTGATTTACTGGCATTTGTGATACAGTCACATTAAACCTGAATTTGTAATGTCAATCTTAACGTGTTGCTAACACTTTAGTTTAAGACCCTCAGATATAAGTTTTTCATTAATGTAAAGAATTTGTCAGCAATTATAATTCCACTTATGAAGAGTAGTGTACACAGCTCTGCCTTTTTGTTTTATTTTACTGCCGTGTCACGTCAACATCACGGACAGGCAGGAAAATAGTTTAGTAAAGAGAAGAAAGCTGCATCAAGTCCATTGAAAATGTTATGGTTATGACTACTGCAGAGTCATGGCCCATAACCCCCCGAACCGGCCCGGTAAAAGGTCCAATCAGGCCCACTAGATGACTAGACTAAGAAGTGCCAGGTTTCAGGAGCAAGTTAAACAATGCATTGCTCTACTTCATATAAAATTCTGCGTCAGAGGCTTTTCCACCCTGACCAGAATACAGTTCTCTGATATAACAATAATTACTTACTGTGACCATGTTTTAAGATGTTGAACATTGTGCATATCGTCAACTAGCAGCTTCAGTTCCAAAGAATCGGTATCAGGAAATGAATGGTTAAATGCACATGTGATGACAGCGAGAAGTAGACTGACTGAATGTTGAAAAACTGACATACTGTTGAAACTGCACTTGTTTTTCTGAAGACATCTCGTCTACAGAATGTACTTGTAATTCTTTACTCAAAGAAAAGGGAAAATATTGGAGCTGATGGTACTTACAAATTATTGTGCAATGGTTTTATTGGTCTAGCCCCCAGCGATCAAATTGGGCTGTGTGTGGCCCAAGAACTAGAATGAGTTTGACACCCCCTGTTGTAGACAATGCCGATTGTGACCCCATCCATCCATCCATCCATCCATCCATCCATTTTCATCCGCTTATCTAGGCCGGGTCACGGGGGCAGCAGGCCAAGCAAAGCACCCCAGACATCCCTCTCCCCAGCAACGCTTTCCAGCTCCTCCTGGGGGACCCCAAAGGCGTTCCCAGGCCAGATGAGATATGTAATCCCTCCAGTGTGTTCTGAGTCTACCCCAGGGCCTCCTACCAGTGGGACGTGACCGAAACACCTCCAACGGGAGGCACCCAGGAGGCATCCTGATCAGATGCCCAAACCACCTCAACTGACCCCTTTCGATGCGAAGGAGAAGTGGCTTTACTCCGAGCTCCCTTCAGATGTCCGAGCTCTTTACCCTATCTCTAATGCTGAGCCCAGCCACCCCACAGAGGAAGCTTATTTCGGCTGCTTGTATCTGCAATCTCATTCTTTCGGCCACTACCCAGAGCTCATAGGTGATGGTTGGGACTTAGATGGACCAGTAAATCGAGAGCTTCGCCTTCTGGCTCAGCTCCCTCTTCACCACGACAGATTTTGCACTTGCATTAAATGCATGTGTGTTTGGGGGTCTTAAAGTACAGTAATACCAATGTGTCTGCTTGGAGAGTATTGAATATGTTTATTCATATTATTACACATTGTTATGTGCTCCATATTTCTGCCGTACGTTTTTTTTATTCGCTGATGGAATCACTCTGAGTGACTGTGCAGACCATGTATGTATTCTCAGCTCAACAACAAGGACGAGCAAAGAAAGAAAAACACGTTCAAGTATTTGGACAAACACAGAGGCCTGTGTAAATGTGCACAATGAGGCCAATGACTCATCTTCATGCAAAATAGGTGAGAGATGGTAAATGAGTAAGTGTGTGTGCTTACAAATGAGAGCATATGTGGAGGCAAGCAAGTGTACACAATGGTCTACGTGCCAACAAGACACAGAATGATGGATATGAGTAAATAGAGAGAAGATAGAGGGCAATGAGTTCATTCCACCTGCAACATTTGAGAGTGTGTGTGTGAGGGAGGGAGTTAAAATAATGCTTATATGTTTATGTGTCTATGCATGCTGCTGTGTGTCAGTTTAGATAGTTTTGGGGTATTATGAGTTCTCTGCAGGCCAAGCTCTGCAGTGCCTGAATATAATGAGGCAGCAACACAGCTCACCTGTCCAGCTGCCAGCAAGAGGTCAGCCACAGGTGAGCGCAGCATTACCTCCTCTGACACATCCACACGGGTAGATGCACACCCAAGCACTTGCGCACACACACCCAAATAATAATGCACAAGCATATTTTTCTTAACTAATATCAGCAAAATAAGTTTTTCAGAAATTCCAGCACTGTACAGCGTGCTCAGATACTTTCAATGTTGTTGCATTTGCTGACCCCCTTTTCCCATCACATCCTTTCCTTTCCCTCTGTCTGACTTTCTTAAGTAGCACAAAAGTTTGCCTAAATCCGATTACTCTGCCAGTATACTGTAAATTTAATTTTTATTTTTTTTCAATGATGAAGATGAGATGGAAAGAGGTGTCTTCTTAAAAAGCACACTTTTCCCTTTTCTCTCCCCGGAGGATTCAAAATCCTCCTTGACAACACGCATCTCAACGCTGACAATCTCGCACCTTTCTTTCCCTTAAGCTGTACATCCTACCATTTGATGCACCTCTCTTTATAAAAGGCGGTAAGCTGTCTAAACCTGGGTACATATCATGGGATTTATAAATTCACCCAATGCAGTCTTTAAAGAATTATTAACTTTTTTTTAAATGAAGGAGACAGAGACAGCCTTCGCAACAACTTATGTAATCAATTTGACTGAAGCTTAAGAGTCTTGCCTTTCCATTTTATTATGCTGGGAGAAAATGACCATGCTGGTTCCTTTAGAATCTGAAAAGTCTGTGACTGTATGTGAACTTAACTGTCTATGGTCAAATCAGGAAATGACTTCCATTTCATTTTAAGATAACAGTTTTGAACAGCCACTGACGACAGATTAATGGTTTTAACAGGTTATAAAAGAAGGAAAATATACCTGTATCTTTACATCCTTAATGACTCAAGTCAATAATATGGCATCCCTTCCACAAGGTACGTATGTGATAGTTTCAAATATGTCACAGTCCCTCCATCTAAAAGACCAAGGCCATGACTGGTCTAAAAGGCTGAGTGTGACAGTCCCCGAGGAGCACAATGCTAAAATGCCACTGTGGTAGTCCATTTAGCGCTGCTCTCCCACCAGAGAGCCATCGGGTCTTAGCAGTCCTAATGGTGTTCACTGCACCAGCCTCTTAATCCAACCCTGGTCTTCCACAACTCAGCTCTCTGCTACTTACACCCCCCCCCCGGCTGGGGAAAAGGGGACGTGACAGCGACAGTGTCTCAGAGTCAATTACAGGTCCAAGGCAATCCCTGAAGAGCCAACAACTGTGTTTGTGACAAAATGGTCTGTCCTCATTCCTTCATAAAGATGCAGTTTGCAAGAGCAGGGAGAGATTTTTGCGGGTGGAGTGCAGAGTGCATCTCTTCGGAGCAGAGGATCATGGACTCCCCGTAGACGATGCTGTTAGCCCAAATGAATAAATGATGAAATGGGCTAGCACATTGTGCTTTAATGTAAAAGTTGAGTGCAGCACAGTGAATTTAGACTGCGTGAAGTGTCACAGGTTTAAAGTACGGTGGATCTATAGTTAAGCTCAGGGCATTTATGACTTGAGTGGGCAGGGCACAACTCAACTGAGTGCAGTGTTGTTGACAAAGAATGAGGCAGGGAATAAGAGACTGAGCTGAGCAGCAGATTCTTGAAGCAGAGAGAAGTCACCTTAGAATGAAAATGACAAAACCCAGTGGTAATCAAGGATAACAATTCAGGTAATTATTGTTAAATGACTTATTTGAGTACTTATTTAATTCCTGAACGCATAATGTTATTGTAGCCGCTGGAACTGAAGTTGAAGTGGAGGAACAGATGTGACTTGTCTGCACAGTTAGCACAAGAGTTAATGGACTAATGTTTATTGCAGAGGTACTCTCAAATCATATTTCCTTATTTCAGTCGGGAACACTTGAGTCAAAGAAAACTTTACTTCCATTTGCAGTATTATATTTGGCGGCATGGCTCTGTTCTGGGGCCTCTGCCTTTTCTCGGGCCTACGTGGAAAGCATAAGGCAGAGAGAACACATCTGTCTGCCCTTCCTCGTGCAAATGAGGAAAGCCTGAGGCAGAGAGTCAAACCTCTCTGCCCTTCCATGCGCCTACATGGAAAGCCTAAGCCCCCAGGAACAGAACAGAGCATGTGGCAATGACAAACAGACATCGATAACTCAGACACAGCATGAAAAGGATGAGCTGGGGTGGAGGCGCGTGGCTTGCAGAGGAAGCAGCAACAGTAAGCAGGCCAGAGCAGTTTAAATAGGGCGCCCTGAATGAGATTTGCCAATTGGTTGCATAGAAAGGAATAGTGTGATCTATCAGCTGACTCCCTTCCATCAATCAGCTGCTCCATCACTTGATTGGCTGTTTGAGATCAGCTGATGTAGCTGGGATGTGAGCTGAGCTTGATATCGTATCCTGCCTGAACTAATGCTATGCTCAATATAAGTAAAGTTGTGACATTCAGATCCTGTCCTCGGCACTGTCTTTCTCATACATATTTGATTTTACATTGGACATTGTTCCAGCACTTCATGTTTACTCTTTGCTGGCCAGCGTTGGCTGCAAGGTGCACAAATGTTACTGTGTAATGCAATGCAAAATAAACAGTGAAAGTTTTCAGGTCATGGCAGCAGTAGCACTTTGGGATTTGGCTGGTAAACACAATGCTGTGTTATCTTTGACATCCCCAACACATTTTTAGGGAGGTGGAACTGACTGTTTCTGTTCTGTTAATACATCCGTGCAAATTATTATTTTAAGCTCTCTGTGACTTCTATTTAAAAGTGTTGGTATGTAGAAGTTACTTACATTGATGAGACAGCATTCAGTATTTCATTCAATGACCTGCAAGTTGTCCTCAATAACAACATTTCCCTGTTGGGTCGTCCCAGTAAATGTTTTTACACTTTCTGTTTTGTTTTTTTTTTTTCAACATTTTGTTCACTTGATAGTCAGCATCTCTGTGGATGTGGTTGGAAAGTCGTCGAGGCTGAATCTGGATCATATGAGGAAATTCTGGACTCGGTAACAAAGCATGACAAGCTTTTCTCTTTCTGCAGCCGCTATAGTTGGGGCACCCTTGGGCAAAGTGCTTAAGCATCCCTGTGGATTGACTCAGTGGTGACTGGTTATCCTACAAAATCCCCCTAAAAATGAAAATGTATGTGGGTGAACCCTCTTTTTCCCTCTGCAACTGCTCTGTGAGGCCGCTAAATTGAATAGAAGCTTCTCCTTTTCTATTGCAGCCACAGAAATATCAATATCATTTTTGTCTGTTCTGTCTAAACAGTGTTTTGACCTTTGCACTCCTCCAGCTCCGCACTGATAAGTGATTTCGATCAGCTTAATAGCTGAAATGTAGATTTAAATGAGAGACAAACAGCATTTGTGTTGACTTTCAATGACCTGAATATATTTCAGATGCAATCAGTGTCTTAATGCTCTGAACAGCAATGAGCTAAGGGTCTGAATGCTCAGCTCAGTATTGACAGCACGCCTACATGATCACACAATGTCTGACAAAATAAGTTTTTGTTTTTTTTTTGTCAATAGTTTCATAGAGTTTCTTTAACTAAAGTTGTCAGGATCCAAAAGACTCCATGTATTATCTTGTACTCTGTAAGGCTGTGTCCTGTTTGAGTCTATGCTGCACAGTGAAATGGCTGCGAATGTCAACACACGTCGATTTGCATCTGACATTTACAACGTTCCCTTGAATAATTTGTTGTCCCTTAACTATCTCGCTAAAGAAAAAAATCACAATTCAATCCATCAATTCTGGAGTTATCTATTTACATTTGCACACTGTTACGTCGTAGCTTGCTTATTTAATTCATTTACCATAGAGGTAAGACGTCAATTTCTTTGAGCCCATCATGGCAGTTTATTGGATTACCTGATTAAATGAAGACTGAATGATCTGAGGGCAAAAGGCTACGCTTTCCACCTTTGAAAGATGAGTTTAGAACAAGCATGAATCACATGTCTTGCATGGATAATGTGCAGCTTTCTGCAAATGCACTCTCTCCCTCTTTCTCTATGCACAAGTACAACTGTTCAATGCAGCATATAAAAATCTGAATTCCAGTTTAACTACAGTGACAATATAAACAAGTCATTACACAATGGAACAGGATCTTTTTTCCAGCAGATGCCATGCTAATGCATTTGGCAACCCAGGAAGTGGCTTCATCTTTCTTTTATATCTGTAAGGACAAACTCCTTTAAAACTCTGTTTTCTTTTGTGATTTATATCCTCTATAATGATTCCAAAAAATGTGTTTAATCGTTATGTGGCAGTGAGCTGACGGTGCTTCAGCTGCCAGGGAGAGTGTTTATTTTCACAAGTCTCGGAGAAGCATAAACACAAGAGGACTGAGTGTGGGGGTGGCCATTTTCATGCCAAGTCTGCAGAGTTTTGAAAGCGGCACCAGCCCTGTGTTGTTCTGCAACCAGACAAGGTATTCCCTTTCATCCGGCAAGGATTCACCCCATTTCATGTCAACAAGGCCCTTTAAGCTCGGAAACTAGGTGGAAAGGGAAAAAAAAAAATCAACGGAAATCACCGTGACTTGCAGTTGACAGACAAACCTCTTCCTCTAGACAAGAAAAAGGAAAAAAATGAGGCTCTTGTTGCAAAAACAAATGATCTGAACATGGCTCAGAAACTTGTCCTGGCACGTTACCTCTCTGATGAGTTTATGTGCACCCTCATGTGAAATCACTGCGTATCATCTCGCTCGGCCCTGAATCACTGCTATTAATGGTGTGTGATTAAGTCAGAATTGTAAAGAAGGTCTCACAGTGCTGAGCTGTTATTAGTTTTTGACGGGGGTTGTGGCATTCCTCACTATGACATGTTAGCCGGGTGACGCCACAGCCGGATGCAGGTGTTGTCTGCTTGTTTCTCGGTCAGACCTGACTAAGCCAGGACAGAGGCCCTGCCACTCGGTCATTCATCCACTGCCCCTCCTTGCCTCCCTCCTCCCCCTTCAAGCCTTAAATGCCTGGGCTATCTGGCTCAATCAATCACCTGTGTAAAGAGCAATGGCTGTGTGTAAAGGGAGGACTGTGTGGCGGAGGGTGGGGAGAGAAAGAGAGCGGGCTGTGAGGTGGGTGTCAGGGACAGGTGGCCAGGGTCAGTATCTCTCTCACCTTGGCAGCTCCTCTCCAAGTGCTCTTGACAGGCTTACATGCATCCACCCACCTGCACAAGAGGGGCCGCGGGCACACACATACAGAGTAGGTGTCTCTCCCACACACTCGCACGCACGATGACACGCTCGCAAACACCGGCGAGCAGCGCGAACTGCTCCGGGCTACTGGCGCTCCCTAGGGGAACACTCGAACTATGCTAATGCATGCCAGTTCATCAATTTAGTCCTGGACACAACAAGCTTTCTGGACTGCCTGGGCATGCATATTTCTCAAGGTTAAAAAGTTGTCAGGGATAAGATGGCCACTTCTGTGTGAATGAATCTCCATATCATGAAAGAAAAATCAATAGCTGTGGCCAATAATGCGGCAGATGGAGTTAAATGCATCAGATGCACCCAATCCCTTTTAATGTAATGTGTTTTCTTGTGGGAGTGTGTACATAATATACAGTTCTGTAAATGCTAATAAAGTTGACCAAAAGCAATGAACTTACGTAAATAACCACATGAACCCCCCCCCCCCAAAAGAATGTCTCTGGTTGCCTTGTTGTAGTTAGAAGTCACACATGTGTAAACAGAGTGAAACTAACTTTCAGGGGTGATGGATGTTTTGCACAGGAGTAGCTGAAACAACCAAGCGCCAGCCACGCTACAACAGACTGTACTGCAGAATGAGACGGGCAATTAGACCAAGACAGAGAGGGAGGGATTTTTACAAAATGAGTGAGATTGACACAAAAAGAAAACACGAGGGAAAGAGGAAACGGAGCATTGAGAAGATGAGGGATTAGGTAGGAGGAGAGAGTGAAGGAGAGAAGGAGGGTTGGGGTGGTAGGAGGTAGTATTAAGAAATCTCATGCATTTGTAATTTCCATTTCTATATTCAGATTTGTGTCTCTTTTTTTTTTTTGCCTCTGAAGAAACCTCATGAATATGGATGAGTCTGTCAGTGTGATGGTACTGTTCCTTTACATGGACCAAATAAACACTTTTTTTTCTCCCTCCAGTGTTCACTTGACCAAACATGGCTATTTCCTCCACAGCAGTGTGTTGCCTGCCGCTCGTTCGGCTGCTTTCGAAACGGCTCAAGTTATGTGAGAAACCAAGCATGTTGCAGTTTCACCTCTTTTATATTTTGGCATTGTAACATGTAAATGAGGATTGTGGGAAGTGGAATCGATGGGGTGAGTTCATGTGTGTATCTACTCACATGCACACACACAGGCAAATTTAACACAGCTAAGCACACACACACACATACATACAAGCTGCGAATACATGGAGACTTGATTTGAATAACTATTGGTATAGGCTCCCTACTGATTATTTTATTGGTGTGAGCTATGCGGTTAAAGACTATATTAATTCACCTTTCTATGTGCGTTAAGCCTACATATGTGTATGAATAATTTGAGCCCCCACAATCCATACCCTTCCCAGTAGCATGCCAGTACTGTAAGCTTCCCAGTCAGCATATTTTTGATCTTAAATCCCAGTGATCAGAAGATTTCTGTGTAAATCCTGTCATTTTGCCCTCCAACACAAGGCATAGTTGTTTTCATCACTTCAGCTCTGTGATAGTGGATTTAGAGTCTGTAATGATGCTGATAAGTACACTGTAAGTAGGGAAACAGAAAGGAAAGGAAAGGCAGAAGGAGAGAAAGAAAGACATTGGGACTTATAGCCGGAGAACTCTCCCTTGTTTCGATGCTGCTTAAAAATAATGAGCGGCAAACCAGATGCATAATTTACAGTGTAGTTAGGGCATGATAAAATATGTCAGCTAAAGAATAATCTTTTTTTTTTTCTTCCTCTTTTCTCACAGTCTCCAAAAAAGGAGAACAAGGAATGAACAAGAGGAGGGAGGTGGTGATTTTAAAGCAAGGAACCAAAAGATCTGCTCACACTTACGCAATAGAAGTTGGTGTTTTATTCGTGAATGACTGACAAGAACTGAGCAGAGCTCGGCATTATCGTTTGTCACAGCAGGTTGATTGCCGCCGTTCTCCGCCTGTGGTTTAACATGAGGGAGACACAAGAAGCAGACTCATCTGGCTTCCTGTGGTCTCAGCTCGAGGCGCTTAACCCCTCGACAGGGGTCTGGGTTCAGCTCCAAGGCACGGCCCCTCACGATAACGACCCCCGTGCTCCCCTGCCCCAGTGTACAGACTGGCCCCTGAGGGCCAGGCAAGGAATAGCTGCTGTCACAACCAGTTGGTTTTTCATTTGTTTTCTAACCAGAAGAGAAGAAGTGGTGGGGAGCAACCACGGAGCATCTCCTACGAGAGAAACAGCCTGATCTCCTTCTTCATTCTCAGATACAAATAGGATAAGCTCGGGAGGCCAAAGTCTTTACATACACATATTTTGATTCCAAATCAGCCTCAATAATGGATTAGGAGGTTTTTACAACCTTTAAGGTAAAGAAAACATCTTGAGATTAATAAGGTACACAACAGAGAATCCAAGTTTTCTTCCTTTAGTGAAAAAAGGCTGCACTGATGAAACATCGAGCAAAAGCAGGCAGATACTGTTGGCAAGCACACACAGTGGCCAGTAGCCTCGGGGGAAATGCCAGATGTGTCCAATTTATCACAGAGACAGGTAAGAGGTGGGAGACAGACAAAGGAACCTGACAGCTCCCTCTGTGTCTTTTAGTAGCAGTTTTGTGTGTTTTTGTGTGTATGTGTGTGTATGTGTGTGTGGGAGGGAGAAAGAGGGAGCATGGATTGATGAAATGTTTGATTAAAGTAATGATCCAAGATGTTCTGACATTTAATTTTTGTTTTGGATGGCCAAATTACATAAAACACCAGTGATGCAACCTAGAAGACTTCAAACACATAAAAGCTTCAACGCGCTGAATCAGGTAGGACTTTCCCAGAGTAAATCCTCAAGCATGCAACAAGTGAGCCTTTTTTAAGCTGCAGCTGCTTGTTTATATCATTCAGAGCCAGTACTGGCTAGTTATGAGCAGCAACTTATACTCTTTCAGTGATTCCTCTGATATCTTGGGACAACGCACTTACAACAGTTTGTGTTACATCTAGCAAATAAGCACCCCATGAATGGTTTTGTCACGTTACATACATAATGTAAGATGAAGCCCTGTTTCCACCGAGCAGTATGGTACGGTTCAGTTTGGTATGCTTTTTTTGTGAGAAGTTGTGGATGATACCAATGGAACCGTTCTGTACCGTCCCCATTTTTGGTCACCCCTCTGTTGGGGTACCTAGCACACAGATCTGGCACTAAAAGGTGGAGCTAGAAACACTGCAGTCCGTTGATTGGTCAATAGTGGACACTCTGTCACTCTGCTCAGGGCTGAGTCGTGGCTGGCTTTTAGGCTCACGTAACCACTGTTCATACCATGGAAAGTTTTATTACTGTAACTATAAAATAAAAGGATGTTTTGCTGTCTCTTGCAGCAGCTGTAGTCTGTGAAAAAAAATAACTTAATTCAGTGGGCCGAATGCCAGCAAAGGTGGAATGTTAAGTTGTAATGTTACTCACTACATGAGTTCACCTCGTGAATCAATCAGTAAACCTTAAATGTCAATGTGACAACTTTGACCATTACTTTAGTTTCTATATGACACACCATTTTAGTAATGAGTGGATCTTTGAGCGTTTATATATATTAATCTAGCATGGACTATGTGAACTGCATATATTCTAATCTTCACTCGGAAAAAAAAGTGTTGTGGTGCGTTGTTCCTGTGGGCAACAGCACCACTAAACCCCTGAGCTAGCCTGCAAAGGACTAAATAAACAAACCTGCTATTTTTAAATAACCCATGGAGAGAGACTCTCACTGCCACTTGTCTTATTTTGTTCTGAGCGACAACAACCCCACCCACATTTAAGAGTACTGTTTGTGGTGGAAACGCTAGGGTCTAGGTACCATGTCTGAAGGGTTACTTTCGGTTCCAAAGGTACCATACCGAACGTATTTGGTGGAAACAGGCCTGTAGGTGCCTAACATGTAGGTTAAGTTTAGGAGAAGAAATATGGTGATGACGTACTGTAAAAAAAACCCTCTGAAGTCACTTAGTTTCAAATGGTCCTGAACACCTGTCTCCTGGAGCAAAGTCCTTTGTTTGTTTGACCCATACACCACCTCAACCTGCTTCTTTCCATGGACTTTTTCTCTTTATACTACTTCCTTCTTTACTACTGTCAGCTTATCAGCCTTCCCAGTGACGTTAGTTAAACATTAATTACTGCCTCCTGATTATGTGTATAATATCAAATTGTGGTGCATTACTTTTTATAGATTTATGTACAAACAGTGCACAAGAACATCCTGTGAGCAGCAGCAGCCCGCATGAATGAGCAAACAGGAGCGACATCTACAGAAACTGAAACCAAACCCCAAAACACAAAACACCGATTTCATATTTTGCTTAATATGCATGCTAAAAATGATCTTGATCCTTATTCAAAACCCTTACATGGTGAATTCCATGCCAAAGGACGTGACTGAATGAGTTTCTACATCAATTAGCCCCCTGTAGTCGCGCACAACCGAACTGTGCACAGTCAGCAAACAGCCCCGACCCACAAGGCTTAAGCCTCTGAGTCTGGGCGTTGCTTCCACCCCAGGTAGGTTCACACATGTTGCCAACATGAAATCAGTCTGGGATCTGTTCCCAAAGAGACACACGGTTTTCAATGGACCCAAACCTGTCTGATTGATTATAACCTAAAGCAAGGATTAAAAACCTCTAAATTCCTTAGATGACTCAAGCAATCATTCAGCGAGCTGTCAGTGTCAATCCTGTGTAGCATAAAGAGAACCTCACTCTGACAACTGTCCAAATAATTAGTTGTTGCATTTTACATGTTCATTTTAGGCATCAAGATTATCCAGAGTGACATATACGAATATAAAAGAGACAAGGCGTCAATCACTGAATTTCCTAGTTTATAAGCAGTCAGAAGTAAAAGACTGCAGGCAAAAGTTGGGCAAGTTCTGCCATTGCATCCACAAATCTTTCATTTCAGATAAATTTGAGAACAAAAAATCTCACAGTGTTATCTACATATGAGTCTGTCTCAGATTTCAATTTATCTTCAGCTTTCTGTCATTGATGTATTGATGCCAACACATACTTATGTCCAAATACTCACTATGAAATGCAAGAGGTATTGATCTTTCTTTAGAATTCAGTTCACACACACCGGCAAGAGGAGAGAAACAAGGAAACTGGCAAACAAACACAAACTCAGGTTGTACTTGTCATACCATGAAGATTTAATAACTCAGGGTGCAGCTTTAAACTCTACTCTTAAAATGATTTAATGACCTATAAAAAAGCGCAACCTTTTTGAAGACTGTTGTCACCACAGTTCATTATTCTTCCCGGCCTGTGTACTCACAGGGCAAGTGTTGCCTCAACATCATTTAGACATGCTAATTACAGAGCGCAACAGCAATTACGCTTGTTTTTGTTTTGTTTTTTTTCTCTTCCCACACCTGGTTGAGCCGTCAAGAGTTCTCTGCATCACGCTGCTAGTTTGGTGCGCCACGTCTTAATATATGTTTAAGTTGGCACTGCGCCAAGCATTTGGAGGTGAGTCAGTGTTTGCTTAAAAAGGAGAATGGCAGTTTTCAACAAAGCTTCAGGTTTTTTCACGCAGGGATTCAGGCTGGGAATTGGAGGGTTGAATGGTCTCAGTTTACCTCTTAAGAGTCTGGCACGACAAGGGGAGGATGCCGTGCGACGGTGCTGCTCAGGTCAAATCTCACATTAAAGCTTTTATATCTCAAATGACATATTGTTTTTACTGAAAGGCTGTAAAGGTAGTCACAGAACTCTGCCTTTATCACATCAAGTGTCCTGTTGACAAAGGACATTTTGTTCCATCAACTAAAGACATATGACCTTTAGCAAAATTGTAAATGTAAATTGTTAATTGCTAGGTGACAATGTGATAACACAGCTACAGACGAATACTTGATGTCATAGGTTTATGTTTTGCCACTCTTCTTTGTTGTGGAAACAACAACTTTAAAGCCACTTGTCTGCTGTTAAATATTTCATCAATATTTGTAAAGAATATACATACATTTTTTGGATATGATTAACTCCTGGATCACAAGTTGATTGGCGACCTGACCGCTGATCCTGGAGATCAGTAATCCAACACTGAGAGGCTTTACAGATACAGGCCTTCCTGCAAGACGGACACAATGGCTCTCCTGGGGAGCTTTGCATTCAGATCAGGTTCTTTTGGAGCCAAGTCTGTCGATTGGCAAGACAACAAATCCGGCTTGGTCCCTCTCTAATCTTTAGCCCTATTCAAACGGTCGTATAAAATCTGAGATGATGCTGCCATGTTTTTGCCTTTTTTTTCTCTCCTTATCACTTGATGGGGTGCGCATGGGGTTTGATGTAATAAATCTAATGAACAAAAGAAAACAACTACATTGTAAAAATGGGAGTTCTTCAGACAGACACTGGGGATCATTATGGAAACCTGAACTAACCCTAAATGTATATGGGGGAACAGGGAAGCAGCTAGGGTCAGGATCATTTCAATTATCTTTCAGGATTCTGTAAGAAGCAACTTTACACCAAACCAAGGGGTTATCTCCAGGTCGGAGACCTGAAGCCTATGGAAGTCTATGGAAATATGACCCTACTTCTCACTTGATTTATTACTTCAGTAAACATTTTCCTAACAAGTTAATGGTCTCAGTCGCTAGTTTCAAGTCTTCTCCAACACAGCATGATGTTTATTTTGTAATTTATGGTCCCATTTAGAGTAAAAAAGACGATAAAGCAGGATATGCCTTAGAGTGTGGCTACCCTGTAATTGACAAGTCGCTACCACGGCGGTTCTCAGACAGATTCACCCCTCACTCCTCCCCAGCTCCACCCTCTCATCCAAATATGGTCACTTCATGACAAGGGACAAAATGCCAAGTTGAGACTTGATCGCAAAAATGACCAATGCATTATAAAGACCTGCGGGCAGCAACTGTTATGCAAGTACAATAACCAGTAGTGATGCACCGATATCAGTAAAAAATAACAATAGTAAATGGTAAATGGACTGCACTTGTATAGCGCATTTCTAATCTTCTGACCACTCAAGGCACTGTCACATTCACCCATACACACACACAGTCACACACTGGTGGCCAAGGCTACCATACAAGGTGCCACGTGCTACCAATTAAGCATTCACACACACTCAAACACTGATGGAGCAGCCATTGGGAGCAATTTGGGGCTCAGTATCTTGCCCAAGGATGCTTCGACATGCAGACTGGAGGAGCCGGGGATTTAACTGCTGATCTTCTTATTGGACGATGCACTCTACCTTCTGACCCACTGCCGCCCCTATACAATCTAGCCGATAGCCAATACCGACTCTTTTATGTTGTTTATTTTGTTTTGTGGTTATTTATTACGTCTTTTATGCCAGGGAAACAAAGAAATCTACACTATTAAAAATAACTAAACATTTTTAAAGTAATTAAGCCCATTATTACTCTAAAGCCACTGGGGGGGGCACTTTCGGTGTGCTCCTGATGCCGGTCCCAAGCCCGGATAAATGGTGAGGGTTGCGTCAGGAAGGACATCCGGTGTAAAACTTGTGCCAAAAGAATGATGTGGGAAACAAACATATCTGCCATACCCAATCGGTCGAGGCCCGGGTTAACAACGACCGTCTCCAGTGCTGTTGACCAACAGGGTGCAGATGGAAACTGTTGGGTGAAGACCATCATACATGGATGTAATGAAGGAGGACATGTAGATAGTTGATGTAACAGTAGAAGAGGCAAAAACTTACATTGAACACATTATGAGAGCGTTATTTACCTCTGCTAAATACATATTTTTACTGAATAGAGCCTGAATGCATCATGACATAACTCTGTGAGCTGTTAGTTGTGCCTACTGACTGATAACAGCTAATTTTAACATGGATGTAACATTATCAGGGGAAAAATGGGGTGCATCCTCTGATGCGACAATGCTGAGTTTACTGCATCCTTTTGTCCCAAAGGCGTTCCAGGAAGGTTTCTGTTCCAAACATATTTTCTATTGTCCCCACGAGAACCGGATGCCGGCTGCTACTAGCCATTTCATCACACAGCAGTGAGACCACAGAGCCCATTTGCCAATCAGCCATTGTATTCTTCTTGCACCTGCTCATTAATTGAAGTTTGTGGATGTTAGACTTGAGCCCCGTTTTTAGCCTATGTAAAATTTATGAGAAACAACAGAGGAACATCAGCCACTGCCATCTGTGAATGTCATCTTATTTGCTGATAGCCCGATGACAGTCAACGAGGCCAATATTGGCCGATAAATCAGTGCATACTTAATAATGAACCTGGGTTGAGTTACTCTTTTAAGACTCGAGGACAAACAAACGATAATATATTATACATATATTGTTTTTTACATAACCATTTCTACAATATCAGTGCATATAAAACTGTACTTTTCATGTTAGGCAGCTAAAGGTTATGGTTAGGGAAGGATTGTGGTAGTAGTTGACACTTGCCTCCTCCTCACAGCCATTAAGGTATCCTTGTGTTGTGCACTCAGAGCTTCTGTTGGAGCTGCTCAGTGAACAAAAGATGAGACCAATGTGTGGACATTTTTCAGTTTTTCATAATTGGTATAAAGTAGTTGCTGTCGGAAACAGTTGACACTGTGATTTGTGGGTTATGCTGAGTAACCGCAGCATTGTTTCTAAAAAGACACACTGCTGTTGAGCTGATCAAATAAAAATTTCAACACTTTGAGTGAGCAAAACGTCATTCGCCCCCTCTGCTGTGTAGCGTCTGCAGGAGTCTCAGCAGGCGATGTATCTCTAAACCTTAGCAGGCAATGCTGAAAGTATCTACATGGCTCCTAGTGATTCCCAACATTTCCCAAAATATCTCCTGGAACAATCGGCAAGATGTTGTTCCAATTCTCTCCGTTATATGTGTAGGTGGAGAGAGCAATAAGAGGAGCAAAGGTTTCTTTCCGCTCAAGAAAAAGTGAGTCTCACCTCTTACTCCAAACATATCATGTCTTGTTGCTACATTGCATTCTGGCCTCCCGAGGCTATTGTGGGTGCAGAAACTGGCATCTCTGCCAGTCTGACAATGGTTTCTTCATGTTTTAGTGTCGAGCACTGGTGAAAAATAACAACTCTCAAAAGGAGTTTATTTTGGCTTCTTCCAGGCTATTTTGCATTAATGTCTTGCACTAGATACTGACATCTATTGTTGATGTTTAAAGGTAATTTCTTATTTAGTGAGTTTTCAGGGAGAGGACATCTTTATTTGTATGTTATGTGTGTTACACCGAACACATTGATGGAGCTTGAACACCCTCTTTGGTGGAATCTAAATGCCTGCAACTGACAAAGGAGATTTTGGAAGAATTTTAATTGTACTCTAGGAGGTTAACTGAGGCTGCATACGGTGGGGATTGTTTCTTGATGATAAAGTATTCTTAGTCAATACAAAACACCACAAGCGCCATGCATCACACCCAATCTGGTAATGCAGTTTCATCACCAATATATTATCAGTGATCGACGTTAGTATAAACAATACAGAGTTTAAGTCCAAAACATATTAAAGAGAGCATCTCAATTACTAATTTAACACGCCTTTTATCATCGTAAAATTTCACTTGGCTTTAATGTTGCCTGTGCTTTGTGCTGTCTATAAACAGGGCGCATCTGACAAACAACCATGCCAGTCCCTTTTAAAATAAAATATTTTCTCTACTTGGTTAGCAGCACTGAGGAGACAGAAAATATACACGACTGACTGCATACCATAATCACGAATCCATTAAAACCATGTATAAAGCCACACATAAACCATCAGAAAAAAAGGCATTTGTCATTACTCCTGCCATCTTTTTCACTTTCCATCTTCCCGTCTTTTCCCAAGCACCATCTTTCCTATCCAGACAAAAATCTTTAGTAATCCTTTCATCTGCATGCTTTCCACTCATCACAGACACAAACACACACACACATTCAGACTGTTCTCACACAGCCAAAGACAGCCACACATACCCATACCGCACTTTTAAGTCGAAAAATAAAACAGACCAGTGTGGCATGATGAATAGCTGCATCATCAGTCTTGTTAATTGTCAACAACTTTAACGGCATGTGGCACGGTTTGCCACAAATGAAAATCAGCATAAGGCTCCAGACAGTGGAAATTGTATGTTGATAATGAAACATTCTCAATCAATCTCATGGCAGCCCCAGATTGCCAATTGATTAAAACATTCATCTCATCTGAATTTAATTTACGGTTCCATTCCACAAAATGATTAACAGTATGATACACTGCAAAGTCGATCGTTGTCACGTTTTCGCTTTCTTGTTCCTTTTCAGCTCCGCTAAAATGAACCCAGCCATTTTCTGTAAACACGGTAACCCACAAATGACTTGTTTTCCGACATAATGGGATTTTGTGCCTTCAAAAGAAAGAAACATGAAATACAGGCCTTTTTGAAATACCAAAACAAAAGACGATAGAATCTCGCCATTCTTGGGGCTTAAAGTTTTTTCTCTGCTTTCTAACCAGAGCACTATGCTGGTCTTAAGTTAGCCTCACAACAAAGAAGCCATTGAATGTTGAGGCAAGAGCGGCCGAGACGCTAAAAACGTCAAAACTCCCGAAAAGCTGTCAGTCAGCAAAACATTATCAGGTCAATAAGACAGTGACGACATTATGCCAATGTCCATGTTTTCTGCTCTCTCCTTGAGCACTGAACCCTGGTACATCAAGATGAAAGGGCACTTGGCACAGTTGTGTTTTTGCTTGGTGTTGCATTACCGGAGAACGGTTTTCTTGCTATCGTTTCAATCATGGACTATTATTGAAGTGTCAAAGCCATTGCAGCTCTATTTTCCCATCTGTAATGATGTTTTACCTCCTGGAATTCAGCTTGACTTTGGAAAGTCACAGGAACTTGTCACACCTAGTCGCACCTGCCAGATCTCATTGTGCTTGCCTTTGTTCTTGAGATGAATCATTTGGAGTATGTGTTATTTTGTTTGAGAGTAAATGAGATTGTGGGGCTGAGAAAGTGAGACAATGGAAATGGATAGAAGCCCTGGAAGAAAGATTTTTCTTTTTCAGGACTGTAACCCGGTGTCAAGGCAATACTGATGTATCACCTTGATAGGAACAACAGTATTGCCATTTTCTCTTTGTTGGTTTACTTTGTATTTGAGTCTCACAATCTTTGATATTTGGCGATCAAGATGACAAATGACAACTGCTTTTTTTATTGTTCTGCTACCTCAGAAGAGACAAAAATAGGACAACAGTAGTGTGGATTACACTGTAGCGCCTCTACCTAATTCATCCTGCCAACTCTACCTCCAGGTCTGATGTGAATGATACTGGCACACTGGACTCTAATCCATTCATCTACCCCTGAGCATGCATCCATCCATCTATCTATCCTTCAGCACTCTCATCCATGCATCTGCAGTAAGCTGTTTTATCTGTTTTCACAACCAACCATTTCTTTTGTGCTTGTGGAGGTGGAGAGTCGCTCTGTCTGAACCCCATCTTTGAACTGCAGTGGCCATGCCAGCTTATTTCTAGGCAGTAAATGGCACCAGCTCACAGACATATTGTCTGAATCCTGCCACTGGAGTTGGGATGGCAGCTTTAGGCATGTCAGGCCTTCGGGCATCAGGATTGGGTTTCCCCAGACCCCCTTGTCAAAGGATTAGCTCACACTCTGATCATCAGGAACGCAAAACTGTTCCTCCTCTTTTCTCCGTTGCCACTGCACACTCACATTCCTTTGTACTTTTTTCACGCCTGGTGAAATTTTGCTAAATGTGTGGCAGCAGTCTTACTATATTCCCTGTTCCCCTACCCCTGCTCTTTTTTCTCTCTCTCGTTACCCTTTCCGCCCATTCCTGCCTTCTTCTCTCTCTCTTTCTCCACCACTTCCTCCTCTCTTCTTCAGCCGTGTGTTGATGAGCCTGAGCACTGTTTTTTTTTTTTTTTTTCTGAGGAAGGAAGAGGGATTATGTTAAGCCCTAACTCGGGGAGACCAGCCTTATCTTGCCTGTAGCAGCTCCGTGCACCAGAGAAAAACAGGCTGGAAGAGAGCACAGCTACAGGCCGGGGGAAGACAGTAGGGGAGGAGACAAAGATGGGCATGGCCGGTAATATAGAACACATCCATGTTTTCTTACACTGTTGGCACATTTGGCCATCTGCAGCCACAGTTTTCAACCCACTTGTAGTACAATCGCTCTTTGGGTATTTGCATATAAACAAAAACATTGTCTTTTTTTCTTCTTCTTTTTGAGGCCTGCAAATTGCTCCAATCACATACCAGATGTTATTTATTCTGCAGGGGAATGACAGTGGTCCCCAGGTGATTTCGGCTCCTGGTCCCCCTCCAAACGGCCCCTCACCAGGACACTCAATTGTGCCGGACCCTGCTCCAATCCCTCCTTTTAGCGAATCTTCAATTACGGCTGCATTATACACAATTATGGTGACTCTAATTAAAGTCCCATCCCCTGATCCGTTTCCTGAATGAAACCTTCCCCCTCTTCCCCAGTCCTGAGACAATGGGCCGTGTTACAGCAGGGAACAAGGCCCCACTGTAAGCAGGCTGCTGGCCTATTCACCTGGCCTAATTGCCCTAACCCTATGGGGGGCTGTGCTCCTGGGAAAGGCCCTGGCTCTAGGGGCCCCACAGGGAACTCAAATTTCCTCACTGGTGCTGAGGCACCATCCGCCCATGGACTAATAGGAAAACAATGGCAGAGAGTGATGTCAGAATTCAGTTCCTTAAGAAATATATCATTCGCTCAAGAGGGTTGGTTTGACCGTATTGTGCTCATGTACCCAAATCTTTCAATAAGTCAGTAACCGCCATGATCGAAACCACTCAAATAAATACACCATTAATGGAGGCTTCAACTTGTGAAAAGTAACAGATCACTCAAGGGGAGGCCCATGCAGACATTAGCTATGGATAGCGTTACTTCTTTGTTAGTGTTTGTTGTCTGGCTCCATTTACTTCAATGTCAACTGAAAGCTTTGCCAAGAAAGCCGCAGCAACAGATTAGCTGGGACTTGTGGGGGCACCAGAGCTAACAGAAAGTAAGCCCCCATAAACCCAAGGACGACATTAAGATACCAACCAAGGACTTGGTCTTTCAAATACGCCAGAAAATCCAGTAGGCAAGAAAACCAAAATTGATGAGACTTTAAGCCCACGTATTGTGCCTCTCTAACGCACCCTATGGACTCTGTAATTCCTCGGTGCAACAATGCCATGGATTCTCAAGGCAAACAGATAACTGCCAAATGTTGTCCTTTGAACATTTTGTATTACTGTGCTGTTTTGGGGGGATACTGCAACTCTGCAAAACTATTCTTTCATATTTTCAGTGAGGAATAGAAGAGAGTAGGGATTCAAAATGTCATATTTGAGAAATCAGTGGAGTTATTGTTACTGAGTTAGAATGGCATCATGTATGTTCGACAGTACAGTACAGCGTGTTTGAATATAAAGTGCATTGTATCTTTATCTTTACGTTGCATTACAGAGGTGAAACTGTGTAAACCGCAATCATGAAGTGACCTGAGTGGCCCTGGGGTTATTAGAAGGCCAGGGTGGGGTATCAGAGGGGGGAGGTAAAGGGCAACAAAGCCTCTTTCTTCACTCTTCCTCCTGATCCTATCACTCCATTCCTTGGCCGTGGAGATGAAAGACTAGTCTGTAATTGGAGAGGACGGAGCAAGTGGAAGTAATGAGAAAGTAAAAAAAAAAAAGGAGAAAGGGATAGAGAGTGCTTGAGCAGTAGGTAGGGGAGAGTGAAAGAGAAAATACTTTTGATTTCCTCAAATTAAGTGAAGAAAAACAGCCCAGCCCCGCTCCTCTATCAGGCCAGAGTTTGATTGACAATGTAGCAACGTGAGGCTCTCGGCTGTAATAACTTGCCTTTGTGAGGAGAACTCAACGCTTTGTCTTCCTTGTTGGTGGGGCCCAGGGTTCAGGGATCAGCCTTGACTTATTATGACTAGCCTTTGTCCTTCAGGAGCTGTGGGAGACTTGACTTGCCCTTTCGTCTGTCATCGGAATAAGGATCCCATACTGGGGCTGTTCACCAGGCATGGGAATGCTAGAATGACAGCCGAGGACAAGGCCAAAGCATGTAGTCTCCCCTGATATTGTACTACACGTTAACAGCACCATAGTGTTTCCTTAAACCCAGTATAAATTTAAGCCTTTCTTTATTTTGAATATGTGATAATCCATCTGTTTAGTAAACTTAAAACATCTTAATTTAATCGACATCAACCGAACAATAGTTTCCTTTAAAAGGCCCCATACTACACTATATATTGACAAACTCATATAATGGTCAACCCAGCGCACACAAGTATGTGCAAATTTATCATGCTGCAGTTAAGGGAGGTTTGAAAGACTTCACTGAGACACCTGTGCATGTTCACAACCACGTGCATGACATCCATATTGCTCTGGCTCTTTATTTTCACTATAACTCAACTGAGTGACCTTGCAACCTTTGCAACCTCCCAAGCACCCCTACAGTTAATCCCTCTGGGGGGCAAATCTTTTGAAATGGAACCTAAAAAGATAAAAAACAATCTGTGCAGCATGCAGACATAACTGGTTAGGGATTTGAGTTATTGTCTTCACTGTTAAATGGCCAAACAGTGGATTATTATGCCAGGAAGATTTACTCTCATGTCCTACTGGAGTTTTTCAGCTGCTTGTCCATAAAGGGGAATGTCTTCCATTATCCAGTTGGAATTTTTAAGGAGGGACCTGAGCGCTTATCTCTGGTTTAAATCTGCAAGGCTGGGGTCTCTTGTTCCCTCACCCTGCCTTCAATAAACTAGGGCAATAAAAGAGCTGTTAACCCCACCCACCCATACCAAGGGCGACACCTGGCCATGATTGGGTCAAAATATTGTGGGTTACATTTTAGATCACAGCAACCTATTCGACCAGAGAAAATATTGGCATTGTACATGTCTGCAAACCACGGATACGTCACGTCTGTCCATTATTATGTAGCAGGTCACTGAAACTTTATGTTCCTTTACACTTTCTTTACACAACAATGTGGCTAACATCTGTTAGGTTTAGGTACAAAAACCACTTGGTTGTGGTAAGGAAAAGATCATGTCTTCACCTGAAATACCCGCTTTCCATGGCACCATCCCAAGTGGCAACACAGCAGTGTCTCAGTAGGTAAAAAACAGTAATGGTCACTAAAGCACAATTGGTTTTGTTGTTTGTTGGTCTTAAACAGTGGTCTGCAGCTTGGCGGACATCTTGCCTGAGTGTGACACCATTGACCTCCAGAAGAAAAAGTCAACTTTTAGGCAATGTCACTTTAGAAACGTTGATATGATAGGCGTGAAACATGAAAATGTAACATAATCATGTTTGCAGAGATGTACAATGCCAACATTTTCTACTGGCGATTTGGCTAATTGAGGTTAGCAATATAGATCCTTTTACTGTTAGAAACAGCATGACTTTTTGGTGGGCGGGGCTTATCTGGAGGCAAAACAATTCTCCACAGACATTAGCTTGCACTAGCTAGCGAGTTCTTTTGGCTGGTTTTAGACAATGGAGGAAGATGATATGCATTAAGAAATACTTCTCCAAGTACTAATACTAATCCGAGTGCCAGAGCGCACTCTGGTACAAACTGGACCGTTCATTAATTCGGACCACTGTCTGAATGTGACATTCTGTTATCCAGAGCACCGCACTCTCTGAAAGGCAGAGCGCTTTCTCGACACTCTGTGTGGGGAGACAGAGCAGCAGAGTGCCAAGTGGAGTTTGTGTTTAACTTAACCATTGTTTAATCCATGCAGAAATATAATGCTCTGTTTCTTCGACCAACAGGGCTCTTATTTTAGTGTAGAGTGTCAGACTGAATATATGAACGCACCATGTCTGGTCACTCACTTTCCGGGACTGTGAGTGTTACTTGAATAAGTAATCACTGACCAACGGGACCAGACTGGCTGACCTGTATGCTCTCACTCAGTGGATGGATGATGTCACAGGAAGCTTTGTGGTTGATTACTATGCTAATCTTACAAAGGAGGACGACACATTTTTCCTCCAGTTAGTTTTGCTATCAAAGCTAATGCTAGCTAATGGAGATCCCGTTTCATTGCACCAAACTGGTCTGCTTCTTCGTCCAAATTGGATTCAGAATGTAGACCAAAACAGAAAAATATCTGAGACCATCAATATCTCCACGGCTTGTGCAAGTGTAAACTTTTCCATTGGCACCAGCATTTTCGTGCAGTTTACAAGCTGCAACATCTTCCTCTGGTTTTCACCAAATATCCTTAGTTTTGGATAGTGCTGTTCTATTTCACAATAAGATGTGTAACAGTGCCCCCTATCCTATAACAGTGAAATGGTGGGGAAGCGTTGTGTCATAAAAGACGGAAAATCTGTTCAGTGGCAAGGAAAGAGTTGATACCCTTCCCAGTTTCTGGTTAGGTGGACATGATCACCCTTAATACACATCACGTTATTCATCCCTGCAACAGGAAATACTTTTTCCCTAACCTGATATGAAGTGTGCGCTGTACATACCTCCGTCCAGTCCCTTCATATTATCACATTTAACCGTACTTGTCTTTGTTTTTGTTGACGGGCAGTGACAGCTCGTATGTGATAAAATTAAGGTTTTGAGTCATGACTCCTTCTTTTCTGGCTGCCAATAACACAACAAGACAACATTTTACTCCTATGTAGCCTACAGCCCTGTGGTGGAGAGTCGTGTTTTGCCTCCAGCAAACAAACTGATGTCTTCATGATGTCAACTCTAAAAGGGTCTATACAGTTGAATGCTTCCTTACTGTATGTAACCTTTAATGTTGAATTGTGAGCAGCACAGTATGAGATAATGATCTGAAGGTCTGCACATATTTCCCCACTGTTACCGCCTTATTCTCTTACATCACATCTTGCTGCCATAAACCTGCATGTGTGTATCAGTACGAACTGTACCGGGACAACATAAGCACAAATATTCAGAACGCAAATTGAGAAGAATGATGCTGTACATTGTGTGCCCGAATGTAAAGCATTACCAAAGAGAGCATCAAAGGGGACTGACGACTAAGTGGGAATGCAGAGGAAGCTTAAATACTGTGAAGGAGAAAGTGAGAGAGGGTGAGTGGAGCACAAGGGCATGGAGGTAGAGAAAGAGAAGGTAGAAGAAAGGAAGAATTTCTATAGTGAGGGTCAGAGAGGCAACCGAGGGAAAGATGAATAAAACAAGTGTTAAGATTTTTTTTTTTAAAGAATATGTGTGGGAGGACATGGTTGGGTTGAGACACTGGTTAGGGAGACACAGAAAGAGGGGTCCAAAGAAAACTATTGTGAAAGGTTTTCAAAACACTGTAGGAAAATGATATCAGCAGGAGTTGCTATTAATTTCTCTTACTGTAACCTACATTTATCCTTTACATGCTGCGTTGTGCATTCACTCAAGATCTGCCCCCATATGATCACAGTCATAAGGGGGCAGTGTTAAGACATCGTCCCCAGCCAGTTCAGACAATCAAAGCAATTGTCTTGTTCCCCAAACTACTTCTGTGGACTATCTTTCGCAAAATTCCATCCTTGAAATGTCAGGCTGATTGTTTGTGTGTTTCTTCAAGAAGACAAATTTCAAAAAGATAAAGATCATTTTGGAGATTGCTCTCTTTTGTTATGTCTCAAAGTGCTTTATCGAATCAGTGTCTTTTCAGGAACAGCAGTTTAACGGTGACCTGAGTTAGCTCTCTGCAGAGCCATAAAAGAAATGACGCATACATCCATAATTACAACACACACCCACACACACACACATAAGCAGGTACACAGCCTATTTAGTCACAGGTCTGCCCTCTTGACATTGAAAGCGACATGAGTGGAAAAAAAAAAAAAAAAAAGCACTCTCGACCTGCAACGAAATTGGCTCTTTTCCACCTGGCCACCCCCTCTCATTTCCATTCAGCCATCTTCACATCCTATCAAGCTAAACGTTAAGATGTAATTACCTCTGAACTGGGTGAACTATCAAGTTGGGGGGGCTGGGGTGGGGGGTATGACAAAGTTATAGGGGCCTATTGGAAAAAAACAAAACGTCACGACAGGTGTTTTCTCCTGGGCCATACCGAAATGAACATGGAAATGAATGTTTGAAATGCATTCAGTGGGGAGAGGGAAGAGAGAAAAGGAGCATGGAGGGGGAGCGCGCATCTGAGCAACGGAGGTAATTATTCCGCGACTCCTTCACCTGTGACAAGAAGCTTAGGCGAGTGGGGGTGTTTCAAAGGGAGGCAGGGAGGGATGGGGTGGGCGGTTGCCGCTACCCAGAAAGCAATTGGCCCGAGACCTCTTGTGCTGTCCCTGACGACCTCCACAATGACAGGATAAGCCCTTTAACGCGCTCTCTCTTTCTTACACACACACACACACACACACACACACACACACTCTTTTTCCTTCTAGCTGATTATGACTGTTCTCCTTTTCCTGTCTTCACTCCTTTCTCTTTATACAGCAAACATTTGGCCCATTTGCTCAGTTGAAGTTTCATTTTTCTTCATTTCCACATTCCTTTTGTGCTAACCAGAGCTGCCCCCTCCAGTCCAGGCCACAAGTAATTCACTCAAGGATGGAAATTAAAGGCCAATTGCACAGTGGTTATTACAAATGGTAAGGTCTGCAGTGTTGTGGCTACGTCAGGTGTACGGCTTCGATTCTTCTGTGCCCCCTCATTCCTTTTTAAAGAGCTCTGCAGCAGCCTTGGTCTCTCTTTATGTGCATGGCTGCACATGAGCTGAATAAGACAGAGAGCACAATAAGAAACTGGAAGGGCGGAGGTGAAAGCAGCAAACACCGATCAGCCTTTGCTGGCGGAGGTAGAGAGTCAGCACAGAAGCACATCTATTTTCCTGGAGTGTCACAGATCAATAATGCTCTGTCCGTTCTTCTTTATAAAATGATATCTCTGAGAGAAAGGAAGAGTGAGGGAATTAGGTAGGTGGAGAGAGTTATGGCCAAAAAGGTGACAGCGGGTTGAACTTGTGACCTATGACTCATGCTCTAGGCCGTATCATTCAATTACAGAACAGACTCCAGTTGCAGTCCAAGACACAGAGGCAGAGGATCTCCTTGCACTGTATGCGAACCTGAATTAAACATTTAACGTGAACCGAACTCTGTGGAAGTCCGGGCGATGGTCTTGTTAGGCTGTGCAGAATTTTCAGTTCCACTTTGACTTCGGAGAAAGCACCCACTGACAAGAGCAAAGTCTTGTGATGATTAAGAATTATATTATGCGGAAATGTCCTTCCGTAAATTTAATCAAAAGACGTAATGTGAAAAAATTCCATTATATAGATGCAAAGTGAAAGTCTTAGAAGGGGTGTTTTTCTTTCATTAATAGAAATGCTGAGGCTTACAATAAGTTGAGTGGATTTATTTTACTGAAATTGTTACCAGTACGGACTTAATTCAATTTGCCCTCAGTCCCTGTGCAGTACTCCATGCACAATAAACCTGATTCTCAGTCCTGCCCAGAGGAGGGCTGCAGATGATGTCATGATGCCATTATCAGCCAATTACATTACAGGGCAATTGCCTCTGATATATTGGCTATTCAAAACAATCACCAACATCCACTGGGGCCACCAGGAGCAATGCCATAAGCCCTCCTCGCTAAATAAATGCACAGTTTTACAGCCAAGCTCTGAGTGCATCTTTTGTATTAGGTTTTTACTTTTGAAAAAAGCCCTGCAAACTGCACTTCAGTTAGTTCATTTCATTCCAACTAGAAAGGCAATAAAGCACCCCTGGGAATCAAATCGAGACTGTTTTACAGTGAAATGTCCCCTTTCCTACCGCTGTGAATCCAAACAGTAGGTCGGGCAGTTAATCAAACTCTGCAAGTTGCCACGACTCCGGGGTCGTCGTGCATTATCCGCATAAATTACAGTGTCACCCTCATGTGCAAAAACATCTTGTGTTACCACTGTCGCCACCATATGGAATCTGGTAAAAGAATATAAGGCTGAAACCGAGACAGATGGACACACTGAGAGACAGACGGAAAGACGGGAGTGTGATCGAATATCCGCAGTGATCGGAGAGAGTTTCTGAAAAAAGCAGGCCAGGGTGAAACTCAAACCGACACCAAAAGACAACCTCCTAGTTAGTCAGAGGAGAAAATATGAGCACATAAAACAGTAGATAGACGCTGCTGCTGGGAGCAAAGAATGTTTTTTTCCTTTCCTTCTTTAAACAGTTTCCGATACAGTAAACTTGGTAGCAAACTAAACCTGCCGAACACTGAAGGCCTTTGACTCCACAAAGTCTGCTTTACAGGGAGAAATCTGATCTATGTATCTGAGGAGTGTTAACATAACTCTGTACTTACGTGAGTGTTCCCGTGTTTGTATACATGTGTTCATGTTGCATGACCAAATACTCGGGCGTCAGCTTGAGTGTGACAAAGTGCCTGTTGTGGAGTGTGGGAGCCTGTTTAACAAGACTTCAAAGAGAGTGTGTGCTTGTTTAACATATGCGAATATTTGTCAGTGTTGCACACATCTGGAGATACTCATTTCAGCTGACAAGTGTGTGAATAAAGCGAGCGTGTGTAAATATATGAAATTTGTATGCAAGCCTGTGAATTCCTGGCGATGTTTGGCTCTGGCTTTTTTCCATTCTTTTATCTTGTTTGCTGCTTTTAAAAACGCGGGCCTCCGTGTGTGTGTGTTTTAATGTTTATGTTCATGTGATGTTCTTCAGAGTGTGTGGATGTTAAGCTGATAAACTAGTCTGATACTTTGATATTAGCTATTTAATATCAGATAAAAGCTTATCAGGACTGCCTCTTACCGATATGAGTGTGAGCATATGATTCTACTTAAAGCACTGTAACACTTCCCCATAGGGACATCATCCATTTTAAGAACTATTTGTGCAAGCCAGACATGTTAGTCTGTGAAATTTCACCACTATCTCCCACAGTTACAAATCATACTTCCAGGAATTTGTAATATGACAGGGATCAGGCACTGCTCCACTGACTAATAATGAGCCAGTCACTGATTTTATGCATTAAATGCTCAGTTTAGTTCCATTGTAGTCCAATGCAAACTAAAACAAATCAGTGTCTTAAAAACTGTCTTTGGAGCAGATTTAACATCACAAATTAAATGGTTATTTCTTCCATTTTTTAGTGTGAGGAATGAGCAGCATATGCTCATGGACGCAGGACAACTGTTGGACTAGTGCTGTCACTTTTCTTAAAAATCAAGATGGAACAAATGTGAAGCGACACAATTAGTTTGAATGATTTCCAATGCTTACTAATTCTACAAAGTATTTCCTTAATAACAGCGTCTTAACTTCTTACTGTATCTAAAATTGGTCAAATTTGTTGCCATATCAAACTATAAACATTATCTATCATATATAAATGAGTTTTAACCATAAAATGTGATCAGGTTTTGGACCTTGTCCACTTTTGTGTCAGGATTAGCTGCAGACTGACTTGGCAGAGATGGCTGCCATCTTGTTTTGGTGGTCTCACTACCACTATATGGCACAAAAAAGTGTCCACGAATGAGGACAACAGGTTTACGTTAAGTAGAATGAAGCATAAGGTCCAGTTAACCCAAAATGTGATGTCCTTATACGAGGACACAGGCTCTCTTATAGTGCGGAACCCACAAAGCACACACACACACACACACACACACACACACACACACAAAGTACTTCTCATATGCTCTGGTGTTGTGATTGTCCTCGCTTGGCAGTGTCAGCATTACTAGCTTAAGCTTAGCTTGCTGATAGGTCAAGAGGGCATGCAGCAGGTCAAGCTGGATCACAGGGCAAACGACTTCAAATTGTCTGCAAAACTGTATACTGTATATCCAGAGACTGTCTGTTGCACTTACGGTATAGAAATATATTTTGAATTTGAGTGAATTATTATAGTTTCATAAATAACTACATTTGAAATAATGATAAAATTTCGAATAAAAAGTGACAGCCCTATGTTCGATATGAGGTTTTAAAATGAAATGACGTCTCCATACAGTGGTTGCCAACCTACAAAAAACAAATGCTCTTAAAATAAAGTGTTAATTTCTAGTAAATTAATCACATAAAAATAATGTGTTAAAGAAATTAACCTGATTAATTGGGTTCCATGGTGCCCTTTGACCTGGTGCATCATTGAAGGCCACAGTGGTTTTGTCACATGATGGAGGCAGATGAGACGACGCTGCTTGGCCCCGTGAATGAAACCTTTACATTTAAAAAATGTCCAGATGGAACTGTTGACAGGAGCAACGTTGTCTGCAATGTGTGCAGTAAGCAATTTTTGTACCATTGGAAAATATCAAGCCTGAAATATCACCTCAACGCAAAGCATTTAGAAGCGGACCCGGAGGTCCCAGCTAGCACAGCCTCTGATGCTAATGCTAGCAGCCAGTCTCTTCAAGCCACACTTGACCAGGAGACACATACTAAGTAAGTCTACCTGTGACCTACTAACTAGTCTCTATA
This sequence comes from Epinephelus lanceolatus, assembly GCF_041903045.1. NCBI lineage: Eukaryota > Metazoa > Chordata > Actinopteri > Perciformes > Serranidae > Epinephelus > Epinephelus lanceolatus. The sequence continues at coordinate 24,179,345 of NC_135739.1, forward strand.
TACAGACTCTACATTCAGTGAATGTAGAGTCTGTAGGCAAACCCCGGAGATCTTGCCTTCGGAAGAAGAGCGGAAGAGCCCTGGTTGCCGGTTGTAGGCTGTTTGTAGTCCGTGTGATATTGATCAATCACGTTTGAGCCGGCTGCAGTTGTCGCCAGGTTAAACGGTCCGTGTGGTGAACTAAGGAGGCGGAACATAACTGGCGTCACTGCAAACTCTGAATCCATCACAGTGGTTCAGCATATTTACTTATATATGAACGGAAGTCGGAAACGGAAATTCGCCTCCTCCGCCCAAATCAAACCGGAATGCCAAAAAATCGGGGGTCTGCCTCTAGAGGGTTCCGAGAATGCCTGCTAACTAACTCCTTTACAAAATGGACTGCAGATCAGTTTTGGTGATAGAGGATAGGGGGACAAATGTGTCCAAAATCCAGCAGCTTTACTACGACACATCTGCCAAAATTAATTTGTTATGAAATTTTCTAAATACTTTAACAGCAAAAATTGATGTATGCAATTAATTTGGATTCGTTCGATTATTTTAATTGCTTGACAGCCCTAACAAACATACAAACAAACAAACAAAAAATCAGTATTATTTTTATCTAAGTGTTCCACAGTACTCTAAATACTGAAATACCCTTAAAGTTAAAGGAGTAAAATAATGACAAACTATAACATCCTTGTAAGCATGAAATGAAAATGGTCACTTTTAGAGATGTTAATTATTGATATATTATCTTGTGTACCTTAAGACAAACTTCCAGAATGAATAGACTTTAAATGTCTGTATCACCCCCGAGTGTGCAGTTGGTTCACTTCCCCCTCCTCAAAGATGGACAGTTCTTTTCATGGAAAAAGCTTTCTTAATGAACCTCCTGGAACCCGCTGAAATCTCGAAACTGCCTTGAACTTCACAAAGGGCCGTCTGCCATCCCCCTTGTGCCAGCAACTCCTCGCTGCGGTGCAGAGACCGAGGGAGAGAGAGTGGGGAGAGAAATAAGGAGCGGCTACTGTTGAGAGGTAGAGGGGAGGGAGGGCATCATAAGACAGGACAGTGAAAGAAAGGGAGAAGAAAGGAAGAGAGAGTTGCAGTGAAGAGAGGAAGACGACGAAGAAGAAGAAGGGAGAGCTGGAGGGCGCAACACTGCGAGAGAGAGGAGATGACAGGAGCAGAAGAAGGAGGAGGAGGGTTTGTTCTCTTTTCTCTTCTCTCTCTGTTGCCGTGTCTCCCAAGAGCAACAGAGGCTCCCGTCTAGCCAGAATGAGGATGCTCTTAATCCTGCTTTGCTCGTCTCTGCTGTGGCCAACTCCACTGATTCATGGTGTTGGCTCAGACACACAGAGGGGCGCATATGCACACAGAAACACACGAGCAAAAAGACACAGGCAGACAAGCAGGTGCACATATAAACTGACTGTATACACTCATGTATGACACATATGGGCTTTTACTCCATAATACCAGAAACACAGACACAAGCTCATGACAGCTAAACACATAAATACGTCTTTACACGCAAGCACATGTACACATGGAGACAGACACATCTGTGCGTTCACACTCAAGTATGTATGTATGCAAACCCTCAAGAGACTGGTATATGTGCACAACAACAGGTGCACAGTCATTTAAATGTAGGCACATACTTGCCAAGCAGGAACAAACACACACACACACAATAACAGACCGACACACACGCGCACAACAGCCAGGTGTGTGAATTAAAACCCATCCGATTCCATTAGGCTGATCAGTTCGATGGCGCTGATTACCTCTGATTGGGTATCACAACATTGGCAGTGGGGAAGAACAACTGCTTCCCCTGGACACACGACGCCGCCGACCATTCAATCGCAATTATATCCACCATATTAGCAGATTAGCAGACAAGCTGACCCCAGCGTGGAACGGAGCCAAGACAGAGCCCAAGCGAGTTATGAGGCAGGTGTTATAACTCCCTCCTCCCCTTCCACCCTCCACCCACACACACACACACTCTGCCTGGGCTGCTGGCTTACAGCTGCAGCAGTGGCACACCATGCGTTAACTCATTAATGATACATGGCAGAGGGGCCGCAAGTCCCTTTATCAGCCCATAGTGATGCAAGATGACGGCACACTGTCTGTCCTCTGGTTTATTTGATGGAAATAAAGAGGAAGAGGCAATTACCGCCACCAAACACACACACGTATACATACTCACACTCCCGGCGTTTAGCATGTGCATGTTAACGAATGCAAATGTGGTGAATATGCAAAAATCAGGGCTCTTTGTTTTCGAAAAATCTGAACCCAGAGTGGATGGTGGTGGTCATGGTGTGCAGTATGGTGTGTGTGATGTCTCTGGCAGACGTTACACAGTTGTTCATGTGCACGTCTCCAGTGATAACATGCCACAACAAACACTTTTGTGCCGCTGTTATTTTCTTTCTTATTTCACCACAGCAACATTTAAGCCCGGAAGATATCTCTGCATCTGTTCTTTGGGAGTAAATATAATCAAAGGGCTGCTATAAATAGAACGACAGCCACTTCAGTTGAGAGCGTGCAAGGGTTCAGTTGACACTCAAGTCAGCAGACAGTGGTTGATTTTTATGTGTACAAATGATCTGTTGTTCAGATCAATCATCCGTCGTTTCAGTTACAGTGAAGTGCAACGGCATGTTTCATCACCGCGCTGCCCCGCTGATCATTATATTGGCATAAATCATCACCTTTGTCTACATTACTATCGCTGCCACTCTCGGCGTCATCACACCCATCGCGTCCATCATCGGGCTGTGTGCAAAAACACTTCCAACCATAACATTACGGGCACCTGTGTTAGGCAGTGACACGTACTAATGTCACAGCAGCTGGTAAGACGACGAATGGGTTTCATATCTCCGTTTGATAATGCGTCCCATTCACCAACCTCCTGTCCTGTCTTTCAACGCCTCTCTCCTTCTGTGTCCGTCTCATCTTCCCTACCCACCTTAGGGTGCACCCAGGAATGTGACACACTGCCAAGCAAAGCGGACACACGCACTCTAAGAGGGCGTACATGCTGTCAGTGTCCCAACAAGTGACAGGTGGGTGGGGGTTTTCCAACGCACTTCCTACTTTTTCAGCGAGCGGCATTGAATGAGCATAAAGTCTTCTTTGTGAAATATTTTCATAAAGGACTATTGCCTCATATATGTATCTTGAAAAGGCGCAATTTCATGCTTTTCTTAATGTAGAGCAGATAAAAACCAACAAACACACACAAAATGGCGGAACCAATAAAGAGACTCATCTTATCTTACTCAAATGATGAAAACTCTGTCTGTCCGTCCGTCTGTGTGTCTGTTCCACGTTTTTCTCCTCACTGACTTGGTCAATCCATATGAAATTTGGCACAGTGGTAGAGGGCCATGGGAGGATGTGAATTAAGCAATGTTACATCAATTGGCCAAAGGGGGGCGCTATAGCAACTGAATGAAATTGCAAACTCTGAATGGGCATATCTCATGCGTCGTATGTCGTAGAGACATGAAAGGCCTCAAGGTGACTGGAGAAATTTAACTCTAATTGGCAACTGGGTTGCGCTATAACAACAGAAAATTGCTTAAAAACGGCTAAAATGCAACCGATCGCTGTGGCTCCCCCTGTGGCCGAATGTTGTTGTTTTTTTCTTTCTAATTTTTGGTATGACTAAGTCATGGTATGGTATGCTGTACATAATCATGGAGACTGTCAGTGTGTCATTCTGTCAGTCAGTCATTCTGTCTGTCCCACATTTTTCTACTCACTGACGTGGTCAATCTATGTGAAACTGCACATAGGCGTTGAGGATTGGCATAGGTAGAAGGTGACAAAGCTACCAATGGGTATGGACTAGTTTATATAGAATCATCAAGGTGAAACTGTCCTCATCAAAATCAGCAAGGTCATTTAGCTTTTTTTAATCACTAACATGAAAGGGAGTAAGGAAAACAACTAGAGCATAACTGGCAACAAAATATTTCCTCTCAGCCATTGTGGGATTTGTTGACTACTTCAAAAGTTTCTATTTTCTTAGCTCTTAATTTTTTTAGTAAACAATGCTTTAATTTATGCCCGCGGCTTCTGAAACGACTCACAGAGGCCTCAGAAACCTTGATATATGGTGACTCTTTGGTGATGAGTGAGATTATGGTATAATTCTTCCATTAAGAGAGCTGCAAGTGAGTAGATTTTGATGTTTCCCTTGTGTTTACCAGGTTTCGTTGGAAGCCCGTAAAGTCAAGTAATTAAGTGGTCTCTGATTAATTAAGCGACAATCTATTTTCATTCTTTCCCGTAACACCACAACAATGTGTCGAGATTCCCCAAGTGCAACGCCTGATAGAGAAAATAACATAATGAACGGGTGCAATTTACTATGGGAGTGTCTGCAAGGAAACTCGGGGTAACACGGATTTAAATGGCTTTTCTTCTCTATTAATATTCATTGCATTTTCATAAAGGGGCCTTAATTAACAGACTTTTCTCCCTATTAACTAAGGCTGCTTCAAACTCTGGAAAGCGCCGGGACTCAAACTGTGTACGCACTTTAATTCCATCTCAGATAAATAATTGTTAAAACTGAGTACTGTACTGTGCCTATATATCATTTAAGCCCACAGACAGTAGTCATTGTCTCTGTTGGTTTTTCTCCTCGTGCCATAAAAAAAAAAGATGAATGCATTTATGAAAAGGACTTTGAGGCAAAGATTAGCATGTTTGCCTCTCAGTAAGCACCTGTTAAAGCCTTCAACCACCATAACAGCTGATACAATAAATTCAGACATCTTCTTTGCTTCTTTCAATAAAACTTGTTTCCAGTTGGGCTGACCCCCTAAAGATCTGATTCTCCCTCTTTCCACAGCCACAGGGACTCAGACTGAGATCCATGGGGTACTATTAAAATACATTTCAAAAGAATATTGCAGCCTCTAAGCAGAGTCTCATATCACACGCCAAAATGTGATATACTCCCTTGCCAAAAGGAAGGCAGAGGGATGTAACATGAAAGACAGACAGGGGCTAGATTTCACGTCCTGTGGCTACCATGTATTAAATTTCTATTGTTAAGAGCCAACAAGGGATCCAAGTCGTGTTTAATACAATGTGTGTGATTGATAGGATATCTCTGTTACAATGATAAAGAGGAAACCACAGTTCAGGTGGTAGTTTCTAATATGGTTGCAAATGTGGTGCCTGTTTTCTGCATGCATCTAAAGGTCCAGTGTGTAAGATTTAGGAGGATTTAGTGGCATCATGCTGTGAATATTGCACATTGCCACCAGCTGAAACATCTCCTAGTTAGAATTCCTTTAGTGTTAATTGTTTAGGAGGTTTTCACCAGAAGGCGAATTATTCGCAGACATCCAAAACCAACGGACCAGGGGATTAAAACTGGTGAAATACAGGATAAAGCAGTCTCACATTGCAAATCATTATTTCTCTAATGCTGTTTGGCATGGGAGGACACTCTGGAGGAGGACACTCTGGAGGTTTTCACCTGGAGCTGCATTATCCACAGAGGTCTCCTCCTGTCCAAAACAAATGGACCCAGTGATTCCAACCAGTAAAAACACTCAACAAAGCAGTTTCACATTAGAAATCAGTGTTTTTACAACACTGCCAGTCGTAGACGGGCCTCTAACTACATGAATGAAATGAATGAAAACATGAATGGCCCTATGTAGAGCCAGCGTCTGGTTTGTCTGTTCTGGGCTATTGTAGAAACATGGTGGTAAACATGGCAATCTCCATAAACAAGGACCCACTTCCTGTGACGATATAAACTGCTCATTCTAAGGTAGGGAGAATACATCCATTCTTATTTTCAGGTGATTATACACTATAGAAAATAAATTTGTTATATTAAAATTCCATTTCTGCCAATATATCCCCTGAAATCTAGAGCTCGGTCTTTTGTCTCAGACTCCTTACCTATATTCTTCCTATATCTCAAATTGCCCCTCAGGGATATTTAAGTTTTCCTTACCTTACCTTAAATCCTACACACTGGACCTTTAGGATAGTGGTTAAATTAAACTTTTTAAAATAATTTAAAAAGATGAAAGTATATATACGTGAGAAAAAACACATATAACAGGTATGGATGATTGCTAACTACTCACCTATCAGTTTTTACCAAACTTTTTGGAGTTTGTGAAGACCATCATTACATCTGTACATCACTTTGTTTGCAAGGATTATTCGGCAGATGTGGCTGTCTCGTCTTTCCCAATTACATTTCTCCCTTCAGTGCCAATGTCTTCTTTAACAATAATTCCTTCTCTCATCTTCAACCCTGTTACCTCCATCTCTCCGTCTCAGCCCAGGCCTCGTTTTTTATGCGTCTGCCTCATCATTCCTCATCTCTTCCCTTCTTTCCACCAGCTTCAACGACACCTTGTGGGGTATCTATTACGTGCAAACAGCTCCCAGAATCCAATTTTACTCATTTGATGATACTGTAAGAAACCTTCCACTCAATTTTCTCCGTTTGACCTTTTCTTAGAAGAGTCCATCTGTGTTGGCTCCCTGTGACTCCTCGTTGTGGACCCATCGCTGCCAGTTTCACGGATCACAGCGCCTTGACAGACATGAAAAAATAAGACTATGAGATGAAGCACGCTGCCACCAGCATTTCAATGTAATGAAGTGAACCGAGACGGCTGGCCATAACTTGCCCTAACGACGGAATCGCTTATTTAGATGTCACTAATTAGAAACACTACTTGTTGTGGTAGGGAACTGTGATCCGCTCACTGTTTTGAATGATAATGGTGCACGGCTTTATAAATCATGCATAGAAAGCTAATAGCTGATAAAGCACACAAGTAATTTTATGCTTACCACATCAGAACACACAAAGTCAAGGCTAAAGCTACAAAATTACATTACAGCTCATCACCAAAAACCTCGGTGTCAATCAATTCAGCTTCAGAAAATCCACTCCTCTGGAGTTGTTCTCTCCCCAGTAACCCCACCACCGCCACATAGGCCCCTTTAGATTAGAAAAGAAAGTGGGTGCAGTGAAGCATTTCGGGAGCAGGAAGCCTTTGGCTGGGCAGAAATCCCAGCCTGGATTCTCCAAAGCCTGCTGGCCATGAAAGATGTCGGCTGCCTTTATAGTTGCCCACGCTGAGCTGATGGGGCCTGACATGGGTTGGCTGCTGACCGCCTCCCCGACACCCACTAACCTCCGAAAACCCAGTTGGGTAAGGGTGCCCCATTTTGAGCCAATATGGCTGACGTGTGAAAGGAGCCAGATGCCTTAACAGAAAGAACCGTGGCATTGCTGAACTGGGCCCGCTCCGTACACATACTGGGGGATCGGCAGGAGGGGATCGCCGGGGGCAGCCAAGATCCCAGGTGACAGGCGGCTGGGACAATGTCCCAGTGGTGAGTTCATAAAAGACGATGGGTTGTTTTGTGGTTGCTGCCTACCCCAGGACATGAATGTAATTAGAGCACAGTTGAAAGGTCAGGGCTGCACTTTTAAGTGCCACAGAACACTGCAAGGGCCTAATGTACCATTGAGGGAAAGATTGACTGGTGCCCCATCCGCCCCTCTCACCCGTCACACCAGGGGAGCCAGCAAGTGTGCAGAAGTCTTTGTCGGCCTGTCACAACACTGGTTGAGAAGAAAAATGTTTGTTGAAAACAGGTCTTTGAAGATGTCTAAATGACTACTGATACACTTTGCATTTAGAGAGATCTCACAATCCATGTAACAAAATCATTTAAGGTATCATCATTGGCATATAATTCAATATTCCACCCTGAGAATATGATGTGAGTATATTCCTTTCTAGCCCCTTTGTTACATAGCTGTGCCTACATGATAACACAGCGCTGGTTGCTAGAGAACTTGTAATGCAACTGAGCCTCTAGTGTGCTTTACAAGTGGTAAGTGGACCAAAACAACGATAAAACACCCATCATTTTATTGCTGGTGTAGTGCTGCTATTTTAGCACTTTAATGCCTGTAACAACTTTGAAACTACAAACTTTTAAATAGCTGCGATTAGCACAGTGCAGTTAATATGTTCATTACAGTTTGTGTTAAACCTATGCATTTGTATCCACTGGCAGCATGACATGTAAACAATGCACATTTTTATCTCTTGGACGTTTTCCTATCATCAACACAGTCTGTCGCTGGACCCTGCCAGACAAGCAGCTCTGTTCTCCTTCATCCATAATGCACCAGATTCTTTCCTGTACTGTAGATCCATGTGGTCTGCAGAGGGATTGGGCAGAACTGTATTGGCTTTACTCTGCCCGAGCAACAACTCTGATAGCGGTTAGTCTGCTCGCTCATCACGCTCTTTATCACCGAGGTAACCTTAGAGGCGCCTGTGAAAACGATCAGTCATGTTCTTTGACGTGAGGCTTATTGTCACTGCAGGAAGAGAAGTGTAGCTCCACTGGACAGCTTTTCATTGACAGCAACAATTTGGGTTCTGCAGTGTGCAGCTTGACCCTGATAACCAATTGTGAATACTCATAAGTCTTGCTCAATGGTACCAGTCCCTTGGAGAAGTGTGTAGCTGCTCCTCATGTGTGTGTGTGTGTGTGTATTTTTTTCACCTTCCGTCTTTTCCCGAGGCTATATTGAATTATGTCTCTGTCAGGTCCCTAAGCCCCCTATATTTCCTCTACTGTGCAGCAGCTCTAGATTCAGTATCAAATTCTCCTCATGCTGGCACTTTGTGCATCCCCCTGGCCCCTCAGATCTTTATCCCAGCATCCCCTTCCCTGGCCTGTGGACAATGCTGAATTCATGCTAGGGTCAGGTTTTAAAGGATTTCACCACAGATAGAACATGCAGAGATCTGCATGGACCTTGCACACATAACCAATCAAAGATCTAAAAGTGCTGGAGTCAAATTGTTTCGCTGCACCAACCCAGCTTAAAAAGGTCCCGTGTTACGCTGGGGTCAAAAACAAAAAGGTGTGTTTAACACTTATCTCCATGCTCAGTTAGCTTATTTAAAACCTATTTGAATGTAGTAGTGATTAGCTTTGGTTACTGGAATGGCTAATTAGCCCTGTAAATGTGTATATTTCCCATCATTCACTGAGAAATTGGATTTGGAATCACACCGTCAATCTGACCACAGACACCAGCGAATGTAAGTAGACAGAATGACGATAGAGATCCCACTCTTGCATTGCTCCGTGGACCCCTGTCTGAATCATCAATGGTAGAGTAGCAGGGAAAATGGGACCAATTGCTCCATTTTCTCAAATGAGGCAATTAGGAGGGCAGCCTGAATGGAGATCAGGCTCAGCTTCACTGTGCCACGAGGAAATGAGCGAGGCAGAGAGAATGAGCGAGAGCGAGAGACACAGGGCTCTTTGCACCTCCATTGATTCCTTTTAGCCCAGAAGCATCAAGAGCTCCTGCGAAAATTGATCAGAGCGGGGAGCCACCTTTGATATCGATAAAGATAAACTGGGAGACTCCCCAACACCAAAAGGACTCAACATGGGAAAATGGCTGGAGCTGTGAAGACAATCTGGCTGCCAATGCAGCTGCATGGCCAAACAGGGAGCAGGCTGGCAAGAGGCGAGGGCTTCAGACCAGACTGTGTCCTTTGGGGAGTTTGCTTTCACTGCAAGGTCAGTCTCTCAAGTGCTTGATAAAACTGAAAAAATCAAAGCTCTACATCTGAGAGCTATCTCTGAGAAGAAAAAAGTGTTTCTGCTGCCCACACTGACAAGACGGATGATCAGAGATGCAGGAGCTCACATTAATGCTGCTAATTAACAGAGAACATATTTCAAACTACAAACGAAAAGTAAGCGTGCCTGAAATTTTAAAACATAACCAAGACCGAAGCGATATCCTGCTGGAGGGAACAGGATGTAGCGTCACAACTACCGAAACTATTTCATTTCAGAACAAACATGAACAACATACTGTACACACACAACACAAACAGTGACTGGTTATGCTAATTTTAGTTTTGCAGGGTAAATAATGCTCTTCACTTTTCATGTTAAGGATTCATTGTTTTTATTTATTATTTTATTTCATTCATTAATTCATTCATTTATTATTTATTTCATTCATTCATTCAGTTAGACAGGCAGCATGGTGATGCAGTGGTTAGCATTGTTGCCTCACAGCAAGAGCGTTCATGGTTCGAACCCAGGGTGGGAGTTTGAAATCTGGAGTGGGGGAGCCCCTCTGTGCAGAGTTCGCATGATCTCCCTGTGTCAGCGTGGGTTTTCTGCGGGTGCTCCTGCTTCCTCCCACAGTCCAAAGACACGCAGTTTAGGTTCATTTGTGACTCTAAATTGGCTGTAGGTGTGAATGCGAGCGTCTGTATGTGTCAGCCCTGATAGTCTGGTGACCTGTCCAGGGTGTACCCCGCCTCTCACCAAATGTCAGCAAGGATAGGGGCCGTACACATGCTGCATCTTTAAGCGCCTGGAAAGAGCGAGGTCGGATGCAGGGCACCACTTTTGTGCCTTTTTTGAGCCAGCTTTCAAGAGTGCGGTTGTAGGTTGCATCTGAGGTTGCTAAGCAACCGTAACAAGCACTGTTTACCTGAAAAGTGCAAAGCTGATCTTCTTCCAGGCGCTGTGTAGGCATATTGTGTGTGGAATGGATGTGAAGGTCTGGCAACCCTGCACCAAAATGTTTTCCATATTTATCACAGACTGATATTTACTGAAGAAGGGAAAGATCTGTCGGCTGTGATTGGTTGTTCCCCATCACGACATGCAGTGCACGCTGCTGCGTTCCAAAAGTTGAACTAGTGCTGTGTCTCAAATCACATACTTCTGTTAGTACACTTCCATGTAATATACTATGTGCACTATGTACTTAAATTTTGACTGGGTAGTGTTGTCTCAAACCAAATACGGCCATTGTGCACTCACCGGAAATGACGACCGCAAATTAGCTAGTTAGCAAACTAGCATTAGTTTATTTAGACTACTAAATTAACCCAATAAACATACTGCTGGCTTATACATGACAGTATAGTGGTGGTTAGTGCAAAAAACATGTATTTGTACAATGTAGCTACGTTCATGGTTGCACAGTCCCCAGCCGTCATTTCCAGTTTGAAGAGTGGTCCCTCCCCTTCCGCTACGTAGCCAAGATGGTGACCATTGAGGACGAGAAGTGGCCATAGTTCCACACTCAACTTCTTGACCGTTTTGAGTGCACCATCCGGGTACTCATAGTGCGCTGCATTTTCCCATACTTCTCAGTGTGAACACACTTATGCACTCAAAATATTAAGTGTAAGTACAGAATTACATGATTTGAGACACAACATAGTGTTATATCAGGGAACAGCTGTCGCACCCTGAAAAACCAGGTACTCAGGAATGCGTACGCGTTGCAACGGTGTCGCTCTGGCATTTGAACCCGCCTGCTGTGCATCCTCTTTTATGACAATGAATTTGAGCATGTAAAAAACATGGCGTGTGTACTGCCCCATAGGCCTGCCCGCGACGGTTAACAGAATAAGTGGTTATAGAAAATGAAATGAATGACTGTTTTCATTGACAGAGCTTGGGCTGTTGTAAGGATACTAGAATTTTCATGCTGTAGACTATATGCCTAAGACACAGGTCAAGTAGTATTTGAAAAAGTTCATATCATTATCCAAATATCATGGATATCTGTGTGTCTTGTAAAATACTTAAGAAGTCTTTCTAGATTCTGGTGCAGTCAGAATTTGAATTGATCATTATTTTCAATCCCACACAAAACCATCTTCTGGAAGACAGTACTGTAGCCACATCTGGATCCCTGCTGGTACTTTTTTAGTGGAGCTTCACTGCAATTAGTCACTGACAGCTCATATGTGCAGTCAGAGCCATGACCGTAGTAAATGAGACAAAAGCAGTTTAATGTTGTCATAACCTCACCTAAAACTTGTCTTCTGATCCTAAGTATTGCTTTACGGATCCCTTTCTGTGTCTTCCAAAAGTGATCCAGTCAAAAAAGGCATTCGGCTCAGACAAATGGAAAAAGAAAACCTGCATGTGCCATACACAGGGGTCATTTCAAGACTGCAGAGGGCATCAGGAGTGATACAACCCAATGAGGCAAGTTGCTCAAGCGAGTCCAACCTGTCTTGACTGCAGATGGGCCAATTAGGAGATGATGAAAGGCTCTGGGTATGCTGGCCTAAACTGTGTCTTTGTATCTGGCTGGATTTTCTTTGAGATAAGAGAACACCTGCTATCCAATTTTACATCAGAGTAAATACACAGCATCTCTCCAGAAGCAGGAAAACTTGTGGTGGCTGACAGGACTTTGCCAGACCTTCTGGAAAAAAACGCCTAAATTCAAAACCAGAAAGCTGATACACAATATCCAATCAGGTCTGGGAAGTCTATTGAATGTAGGTGGACATTCCAATCTGTATTAAGTATATGTTAGTCTTTTCCTGAGCAATAAATTTTGAGCTAAATTGGAAGAGCTCGAATAGCAAAGACTCTTGAGGGCACTGACAACATGTCTGGCTCATAATGACCCATGAAAGCACTTTGACATTGGTAATAGCTGGATACTGATGAGCGGGAAATGCTGCTTCGGAGTTTGAGGGAAAGCGGTTTCCTCTCTCCCCACTCTTGTCTTCTCTTTTTTTATGCTCTACAGGCAAGACTACAAGGGATTTTTTTTCCTCTGACAGGCCATCCTTCTCTCTCCATTTTCTCTATCTCTCACCTTCCAGAGCATCCTGCTATTTTTCATTTCTCCATCCAGCATGGTGGGGTTTTTTTCTGTGGAGAAACAGTATGGTGGGGAGTGTTTCAGCACTTCATAAATCCTTGTCTATGTTGTCTCATTTGTTATCCCTTTAGGTTTATGGTGTTCCCTCTTTCTATGTGGGCAGACTAAGATCTGATCCCTGGAGGCCTCTTGGAGCTGGAGGTAACCCCTCCTGTAGTTTCCTTAACGGTTACAGCATGCGTGGCACTGAGCCACGGGAAGCCAAATAGAATATGAGGAATAAGCTAAAAGTATTATGTGGCTGACTTGTCTTTTGACCTCCTAACTATTCATCCACTATACCCGCTATTTGGTGCTATACATTTTACGACTGGTATCTCATCTTGACCCGAACCACATTAATAACGGTCCTCTTCTCTTGCTCTAGCCAAGTGTGTGATAAGCCTTTTCCTAGCACATCAAACAGTTATCTTATCGGGGACCAGAGTCACCTTGAAATACTGAAAAGGGTTGACATGTATTGACAAATAATCAATCTAACGGTTTCAGATATCCTCTTAACACATGCATACGTGTCCAGCGGGCTGTGCATGCTGCCGTCCATTAGTACACATCTCAGGTCCACACAATCACAGGCTTAAACCAGGGTACTTGTCTATAATTTATTATGATGAGCAAACCAGATGAAGCCTGTATTATGTTGCAACAGATACACACGATATTAGATGCGTGCATATTTATGAGAGCATTAGGTTGTTCTTAACCTCAGAGCAGTTTGTCATATTGATACATTATTGGGTCACAAACACAAAATCTTGCTGCTAACCATGACAGATAAAAAGAACTGTGTACATTGTGTGTGGCCTGACAGGTGACAAAAAGATGTTTGCTTTAGAAGCCGCACAACTCAACTGCATGAGCATAGGCATATTTTTAGTGTAACTGCAATAAGCAAAAGCTAAGAGTAAAAGTCAAGATTGCTTTCCTATTACTCACTGCCTATGTCTTGCTCATGCAAGTCACTTTAAGATCTAGGGTTCAGGATTTAGTTGCATCTAGCTGTGAGGTTGCAGAGCTGAAACTTTGCCTGTGTGAAGAGAAATACCATGGCTGACACCAAAACCCAAATGACCCTATCTAGAGCCAGTGTTTAATTTTCTGTTCTGGGCTACTGTGGAACAACATGGCGGACTCTGTAGGAGAGGACCCACATCATACTGACCTAGAAACAGCTCATTTTAACCCTCTGGAGTCGACGGATGCACCGGTGCGTCTAAATCACGACAGATTTAAGGTGACATAGCAGCAAGGCGCAGCCTCGCTGAGTATCTGTTTCAACTTGTGTTGAAAGTGCGATCTCCAAACTATATACCAGTTTTAAATTGTGTTGATAGGCCAAGAAAAACCAGACTTAAAATAAAAAATTTACACCATGCTTTTTCCTGAATATTGTCGTCATGTTTGGTGCAGGAAGAAACGGTAAAAACAGGCTATTCTAAGGAAAGTGAATAGCCCTTTTCCTATTGGTGGTGTTTTTTGTGTGATTTTAGGTCCAATGTGTTAATAGAGTATGGTAAAATGAAAAAATATCTGTAAAGTCACACAGGTGAGGTTATGCTAAAAATAAAATACACCAAAAAAGGCAAGGTAAACAGTTTTTAAGGAGAAATTTAAAGATAAAATCAAAAGTAGTCAAAAATGGCCAATTATACCCTTGACCCCAAAGGTTTAAGGTAACAAAACAACATGTCCTCATACAATGGTTCATATGATATCCTACGAAAATGCACACCCAACATTTTGTATGACATCCTACTAATTAGCACCCAACAAATGTCAATAAACACCTAACGTGAAGTTACGTAACTTATGTACTTAATGTAAAGCTATGGAGGCTAGGTTTAGGCAAGTAAATTACTGTGGTTAGATTTAGGGAAAGAAATGTGGTGACGACCTACCTTAAAATGACTCAAAGTTCATTCAAAATTCACATGGTTCCGAACACCGGCCTCCTGGGGAAGTCCTGGAGGGATGTCCTGTTGTTTGTGACCCATCCACCACCCCAACCTACCTCCATAAGATACCACTTCCTTGTTTTTATCTTTACTCCCATCAGTGCATTGGTCACCTGATTGCAGCCTTCCCAAACATGTGGAGTTCACACAAATTAATAGCTGATGATTATGTAGGGTATGTACAAGTTGTGGTGCAATACTTTAGGTAGGAAAATGTGCAAATACTGCATGAGACCAGCCTAAACAAAAACACAACTATTGTTATTTTCAGGACTATTGTATTCCATTTCTGCCAATAGATGTCACTAAACCCTACACACTGGACCGTAATTAAATCACATCATCACTGCACACATATTTGTTCCTTGCGGGCAATTTTCATCCCACTTACAACCTTATTGTTTGTTTAACTTTTGTCATTTAGACTAGACAAATTGCCAAAATGCTGAATTCAGAACTGAGTCTGTATTGGATTTGTTTCCAGGGATGCCACACAGGACTTTCTCACACCCCAGGACCTTGGAGGGCTGTCCAGCCATGGCGCTTGGCAGAGCTAGGCGTCTCCTCCCCTCCCTGAGTTTGTCTGTCTGTAGTCAGTCCAGGACCACAGCCTGTCAATACTGACAGAGACCCCACTGGCTAGGAAAGGCTGGTAGGGCCTCACGCATGTGCATGTGCGCGTTTGTGTGTGTGTGTGTGTGTGTGTGTGTGTGTGTGTGTGTGTGTGTGTGTGTGTGTGTATGACTATACTACATTTCTGCAGCCAAGTTTTATTTCAGGACAGGAAAAAAAGATACATTTTCAGGCACTGACAGTCTGTATTAGAATTCATTATGGCGATTTTATACACATACATTATTGATCATATACACTTTAACATTTGCTGTCTAAAAACACCCTGTAATAGATCACAGACAAAACCCTCTGTTGCATAGGAACCAATGTTTGTGGCACAGGAGTGTGCTTGGAGTTACAAAAAAAAGGAAGAACTAGACAATGTAGTTACACACAGGAAGGACCTTCAAAGGCTTAAAGGGCCAGTGTGTAATATTTGGCATGGTTTATTGTCAGTCTGAATCTGAATATTCTACCCATTAATATGTTTATACAAGTGTATGATCGCTATAAAAAAAAATTTGTTTGGTTTTCGTAGCCTTATAATTATGCTTTTATATATATATATATATGTGTAGCAAGGGCCTTGCTTTAGAGAGGTCGCCATCTTGCGCCGCCATGTATGTAAGGCAGCCTGAGCGGACAATCCAGCCAGCCAGAGAACACGTTTCGCGTGTATAAATGAACCAAGGAAGACAGCGGAAGGAAGGAAGAAGGAGGAAGAAACAGCAGAGAGTGTTAGTAGTTCGTCGATTGAGAGTAGCGAAAAGTTTTTTTTAGTTATAAAGTTTGCGAATGGACCACACTTACCACGCAACAGGAGAGAATGAATCCGAACCGTCATCTGCGAGGAAAAGAAGACACAACTTCACTCCTTGTGATGCACTCTCTGCGGCGTTTTTCCTCCTGGTGATATATCTCCCCAGCGATGGTAGCAGTAGCACCGAATCCCATTCTGTGCATTCAGCCTCTCTTCTCGCCCGCTCAGCATCCAACACATGGAGTTCCTCATCTGTATGCTCCGGCTCAAACAGGTATGGCTCTGGGTCTGTGTCCGCTACAAGAAACTCTTCAAAATCTCATTCAAAGTCGTCCATTGCAGCTACTATAGTCCGGAGATATTGCTAGGCTAAATAAACAGCTGAGCTCTGTTACCGGCTACACTGTCAGTCAGTGTGCGGGCTGGAGATTGGCGGAGCAGAGAGGGGAGGGGGGTCCCCACTCAGTATGGTAAACGAGTATGTGTGTAAAGTTATGAAGTGTGTCTGTTACGCTAGAAGAGTCAGAGTTTGGGACGGAGTGGAGTGTTACCGGAGTTTCTGGAGTGCTCAAATAAACGGGCCTTTTTCCCGAACGCTCTTCTGGTCTCCTGCTCGTGAGTGATTCATTATAATATCGTAACATGGCTTAGATTTCTAAATAAACATTCACCTCGTCGCTAGATAGACCTAATCCTGAAAAAGTTGTGCGCAAGGCTTTTTGTCCCTACAAGGCCACCGTCATTTACCCGACGGGAGGGGTGAGCGAGTGAGCCCTGCAATCTAGAATTTGGCCACTGATG